>NC_138858.1:26393300-26775800 GCF_965183815.1 Platalea leucorodia | reverse complement strand
CTCCAAAGAAAATACTTGCAAAAAAACATGGGGAAAGGATTTCATGTTTGTTTTGAGGCTTAAGTGGTTGGAGGGAGATGTCTTCTATTATGTTGTAGATGGATGTTACTCCATTTGATCAATTTCCTGCAATACTTTTTGTTTTTATGGGCAAAGGCACCTCCACACATTCTTTCATGCCAACCCTATCATTTATAATCCCCCGCTTGAGCTGATTGCCTTCAGATTCTCCCCATAAAAGCTTTCAGTAGTTTGTACACAAATACCTCTTTTCCTGAAATGTATATAAAAAGGTAGACAAGAAGTATTAAAGTACTAAGGAGAAATGCTTGTTCTACCACGCTGTTTACTGGCTTCTGCAAGTCATACCTATTTTTTAGAATTTTCTCTACCCATTCTATGCCTAACATCTTATATGGAAATTAATTAATGTGCAATTTATTGTATAAGTTGGCTCCTGACAAGGACCACGTACTTTTCTGGGTATACCTGTTACAATGACATACCTGCAGGAGTACCATCAGCACACTATATTCCAATACACTCATACTTCTGTTACTGTTCAATAGTTTTCACTGCCATTTACTAGAACTTTGGTACCTGATGCATAAATCACAACTCTGGTACCAGAACACGACTTCGCCTCAGAGTTCGCAATCCAGTTACAGAAAGCTATTGGTAGTAGAAAACCAGTCCTGTAATGTCAACAAATGACTAGTGCACCAATAGATGACATTTTCCTATTATAAACTTCGCTAATTCTCTCCAGATGATCTGAAATGTAAACCCTGGTCTCTTCCAAACACTTCAAAACATACATGATTTTTCCCCCTGCAAGGTCTTTTGTTTATATTACCTATTTTTTTCTGTTTAGACCTGGATTTGTACACAAACCTCTACTCACCTCCTACTTTGTAGTCCAGCTACACTCATCATTAACAGCAATTAACATACTGCAGCACAGCAAATGTAAGAGGTATGAAATCAAAAGTGAGATGGAGGGGAAAAAAGCCCATTTAATCCACGAGTGAAACAGAAGTGGCCTACAGTTGATCCACTTCTTTCATTGAAAAGAAAAAAGCAAGCATCGTGCAGGTTTCCAAATGTTTCATTTCCAAGCTAAAATAAGCAACATGGATGTTCATATGCATCAGTGTGTTTCAGTACAGCATACAGATAGTATTTAAATACTTGTATTTTTGGCTAATATTCTATATTGATGAGTGTCTTCAGCGAAGTTACTTTTAATGATGCTGACGTACCGACTCAGCTATGTCGACGTTTCGGACGGATGGGTCAGGCGCCACCTCTGGCCACTCGGACAGCTCCAGGTAGCCGGTGGCTCGGCTGTTCAGCGTGTGAGACAAGGTGCCAAGCTGGAAATGACCCCGATCTATTAAAAAAAGGGGGGGAGGGGAGAAATACACAAACACCATGAGCTCTACCACAAAGAGCAATCTTAATCAGGGCTAAAGGTAATTGCCATTATATTACCTCAAATGTCATGGAATAAATATAAACTAGGAAGCTCTTCATAGGTCAAAAAACTGATTTCAGTCCATAGATTACAATAATCTCCCCCATAATGGTCAATAAAAAAGCTAATCAGTCAGTGTGTTTAGAGGTGTTGCTCTGAAATGTAGCTTCTCTAAAAATTACTTTACTGTGAATATTAAGAATGACAGCACAGTTAAACAATCCATATACATGTCTTGGCACAAACACATCCAGAATTTTAATAGTTTTTCTTCAAAATGGAGCTCCTTTTAGAGCTTCAAAACTGGGACTAAGTAAGTATGAAAATTAAAATCACAAATTGTCACAATAACAGAGTGTTTTTAATTAAGATAACGTCATAACCTTTTAATTTGAGAAGACAGACAATGGTTCTTACTTGTAAAAAGACAGGGAAAACACAAAGGGAAAATTAGGACTTTGGAGAAAAATAATAAAAACCTAATCTGTTGAGATTCAATTTATTTCAGATTCATAAAACATTTGCAATGCTCACATTAACAATCTTCTGTTAAAGTCCAGATAAAAGACTAGAGCTATTTTCCTAAATTGAGGAATAGTTTTCCTCAAAAGACACACCTTCTGCTATTTAAATCAAATTTAAAATCCACATGAATAGAAATGGATCAGTTTGTCAGGGTTTATCATCAGAGAAATGCACCGTGTTTGCACCATGCAAACCTTGTTTGCTGAAAAGCAAGTCAGCAGGGCGAGTACCCTTGCATATTAATCATTTGTATTTGCTAAGTGACACAATTTGTGAATGCATTTGAAATAGAATAGGCTGCCACATTCCTTTACACAATGAACATTTACCAAATGATTTTGGCAGTTATACCTTTAAAAGGAGACTCAAGCAGCGGGGCGGGTTTCTGTGCCAGAAATATTTTTTTGGCATATTTGCTTAAAGCTCCGCTCTTCTCATTCGGAACAATAAGCTGCCTAATAAATCTTGTACGGTCTCTGATGTCGTAGCTTTGATCATACTTGCCGAGATTTAATACGTACTGGGTAAGCAATTTTGTCTGTGGAAAAAAACAGGACAAGAACAGAATACAAGTTATTTATGATTATTGATAACTCTGGATAAACATATTTAAAGAGGTAATAAAAATGAATGGTTATGTCAAACAAATGTTGTTCCACAGGGAATATGCATTTCTAAAGCTGCAAATGGAATTCTGAAGCCAAAGCACATGTCCTCTTCTGTATTGGGGAGGTGAATGCTGAGTACTGAGAAGCAGCCATGTGCTAGATTATTAAACTGCTGAAGTGGAAAGAAAGGCATCATTAAAAAAATAATCATATATGGCAAACCCACTGAAGGGTCTACGTGAGGATAATGAATGTGGAAATACAACTAAAAACATGGCACTCAAAACTTAATCGGAAAAATATGCAGGACATCAAAACATCAGAGGGTATTAGGGGGCTGGCAAACTGCTTCTGCTGAGGTGTGTTTTATGAAGAGATACTGTCCCTGGCATAAGCAGTGTCTGCACTCTGACTGCACTCAGTTACTTTATCCTGAATTATGACCCATTAAAGCAGACACATGAATCACTGAACTGGATTACTGCAAATTATTTGCAGTGCATTTAGCTGTTACTTTTTCATAAAAGCAAGCTGCTGATGCCCTCTAAAAACCAGGATAAAAGACTTCTTCCATTTTTTTCTTGAAGCTTAAAGCCTCCAGTAATATCGGTCATTTATTTATTTATGTAAGAGAGCAACTTATATTATCACAGCTTTTTACAGCATAATAGGACTTCCTAATTTGATGTCTGAGAATATTAACATATATTAAATAATTTTAATAATTCAGTTAAATTTTTAAAATTAAAAAAAGAGTGTAAAATATCAGGGAGACTTTCCCAGTATCTTAGAAATAACGTAGTGTAACCAGAACAATAGTGCTGAACAGATTTGTATCCATTAGATGTATCTGAAAGAAGTATACTGCTTTCTTTATATACAAGCAAACAGGAAAAAAAGCAAAAATAATATAACATCATAAGGAAGTAAATTTTTAGTATTTCAACTCAGATTGGATGAATAACACAGGGTTAAAAATGTATTGTCAAGGAGGATTTCTTTTCTTTATAGAAAGAAACAACCTTGCATATATATCTTATTTATCATGCCATGGTTATAACAATAACACAGTTTCAATCACATGAACAGAAAAATATGTAAAAAAAAAGATCAGTCAATTCTGTTATGTGCAATTTGCTAAGAAAAGTTCAGCTTAATAATTTCCACCTTGACGATGTAAGTTCAAGTTTTTTCTAGAGATGTAAAAATACTTTTTCAGAATAGTGATTAACTCCTGTAAGTGAAATACACAGTAAATAAAAGATGGTTTTAATTTTAACCACATACAATGCAATGTATGCAAGCATTTCACAAAATACCCTATGGTACCAAAGATTTGAAGAAATTAGTCATATTACATTAGAATAACCATAAAAGCATAGTTAAAAAAACCTTTCAGTGAAACATTTTTAATTTCTTTTTTCTCTCTGATACCCAAGGATGGTTCTGTGAAAATATATTTTTTCCCCCCAAGGTACTGTCTTAGCTCTGGCAAAGGTAAAACTTTCCCCTATGTATTTCACAGCTTATTGGCAGCTATTTCTACACCAGGGTGTAAAATTTTAAACAACTGCATCAGACAGAACATACGTAATCTGCATTCACGCAGGGCTTAATGCTGTTCAATCTAAATGGAATTGAAAGGGAGGGTTCCCAGGTAGCATGAATTAAACTAAATGAGGGATACCTCCTGCAGCCTTGGCCATCACTTCTCCTCTGTAAAACAAAACAAGACTCCTTGCTGTCATGGCAGAAAGCTCAGCAGAACAGATCATAAAACACAGTGGTCTTTGCTTGTGAATTGCTACAGGGATGGGAAAAGTTGAGGGCCTTGCTGTCACGGTGGGCACATTTTCAGTGAGCGTTGATGGAATTACATATAGAGTTGATCCTGAAAGACTCCATTTTCTTTAATGGGATCGTTTTCTCCATGATCCTTTCCCTTTTCCTCCTCCCTTTCCTCTCCCCTGAAATATCTTTTCCATATTGTCCAATACAGATAAAAATATAATAAATTTATATGGAAGAATGTTCCATATCTGTAAGAAGTCTGTTGCAAGCATCATATATAGTATAAATAGCTTTAATGAAAACAGCAAGAAAACACAATTTTTTTTTTTCTTGTCTTATGGCAACGCAACCAAACAAGTAGCAAAGCTTTTCTACATGGAGGTAGCTAATAGAAACAATTAATTTTAATTAAAAACAAAAAATAAACTAATGAATAAACATCAGTTTTTCCAACAAAGGAATATCCATAAGGAGCTGAAAATTATTTGAGCAAGCACGGTAATTTGGTGAAATATGACAGAATCTGCACACCATGACTGCTTCATAGAACAGTAAGACAAAGTATTCTGATATATAATACACTTATATGTCCACATCACCTGTTATCTGGACATGCTTATTATACAGGCATAATATAATTTCTTTTATCTCCATACTGTTAGAATCTATTACTATTTTTTGTACATTTTGGTTCAGCTAATATGAAATGTATACTTCAAGTCCTCCTTCAGCAACATTTCTAGAATTTTCTAGTGGCAACAGCTCTATTTAAGAATTTAATGCCTATCCTATATTAGCAGCAATTAACCTTTTGGTGGATCCCCACTTGAAAAAATTTTTAATATAAGTATTACAAACAGATGAGGCTCTACAATGGGAGAGAAACAGCTATCTAGCCACTCTTTGATATCATTAGCTTGCAGTAACTTGATTCTTTAGGTACATAAGATAAGGCTATTGTGTTAAACCACATTTGACAGATCTATTTACACACTAGGACTAGTTTTTCTGGTGGGACTCCTACTGTGTTACACAACAGAAGCCCATCAAAATCTCTTTATTCTTCCTGCTATATGCAAGAAACAGCTAAAGCAATTAGGTGACATATTTTCTGCATAACACTTTTTCCTATATGAGCTCCATTTAGACAGCTATCTAGCACATTCAGAAGGATTTTTATGTCCCTAAGTGACGAAAAAATGAAGCAAGTTTACCAAACATAGACAACTAGAGGCAAGTCTGCAGTTATTACATTTATCCAGATAGGATTGAACCTGAAACTCTTCCTTAAATTATGAACAGCCCTTGAAAATTCATGGGGTGATCACAGGATTTAAAGGATATAGGAAGTTCTTACAAAAAGTCCTGCATCTTAAAAAGCATTCCAGAGAATGTGCTGCATTAAGTGTTTGAACATATGCTTAAGGAAATTATCAGCAAATAAAGTAATATATTTACAGAAAGGGAAAAAATAATGAAGTCTTATTTCCTCCAGAATTTTGCGCTTTTCTCCAGACAATACTTAACAGATGAGTTTCACTTGCCTTTCCCTCAGCCAAGAAAAGAGCTCTTTTCATCTGTTTCGCTAGTATTGAGTCTCCCTTGGCTATCCTACCACTACTTCTCAATAAAGTGACATTGTATCTTCGAGATTTTCACAACTCCATTGACTTCAGATGAAACTCATACAGGATTGAAAAAAGTATTACGTGGCAGAGTAGGATACAGAGGGAGAAAACATGGGGATGAGGAGAGATGCACAGACTGACAACTGAGCAGTCAAGTGTACAAGATTTACCTTCAAGTTTGAAAAATTAGACTGAAAAATGGCTGGACTTCTTAGGAACTGAAGTCATTCCAGAAAGAAATGTTTTAATACTGAGTGAGTAAAGAAGAGTTACTCCTGGGAATAAGAATGTAGATACAGGAAGAGTGTTGCCAGCTCCTAAAGGCAAAACCATCATATTCTAGTTTGGAAGGAGCTTTGAATCAAGCCAAGCCATCAACCTGCTCTGTTGGAATTTTGTATATGAATAGCTTGACCACTTGAGAAGACAACTTATTTTTCCACAACCTAAAAGTAAGACAGGAAAACACCCTTTGATGAAATTCATCATTTAGCAGGCATCTCCGGAGACAGTTTCTTCTGCTTTATCATCATTACTGTATTTGAATAAAGCATTACGCAACACTTATAACAATGGTTTAAAATGTATTAAGATGTGAAACTGGAAAAAGAGCATCATAGAAATCAACATCTCCTTGTAGGCAATGGATTTTTGGACAAACATGGTGTGGAAAAATTAGTGTAAAATTACAAAAATTATATGGAAAATTAGTAAATATTATGTAATGGGCCAAAAGGAGACAGTTTAGGTAATCAAACCAATTCTTCCTTAGCTCAGTCAGCATTTTCATTAAGATAAGCACTGACAGAAAGAGGTCACCTTTTGTTATTCCCCATTTTAGACTGTATAAGCAAAGGACAAGCATTCATTCTCATCTGAATGCATGGCAAGACAGTTCATCTCTCACATGCCCTACAGAATGAAGTCTCAGACAGATCAAGTCTGCAGTTGGATATAGCTAGCAGGGAACGAGAAGACACCGCAGTTGCAGAGGTACAAGATCCTGTGCTGTCCAAGCTGTTGTAAAACAAAAACTTTTAGCAGCCCAGGAAAGTGTAT
The DNA here is from genome assembly GCF_965183815.1 of Platalea leucorodia. Taxonomy (NCBI): domain Eukaryota; kingdom Metazoa; phylum Chordata; class Aves; order Pelecaniformes; family Threskiornithidae; genus Platalea; species Platalea leucorodia. The sequence goes on along the minus strand of NC_138858.1, from coordinate 26,768,712 downwards.
ACATCTCAGACAATGTATTTCTTCCACATTAGAGTAATAATTGGAATTAGAGTGAAAAATTAGTGTCAAGATGCTATATTCTATAGCCAGAGAGTCACGAAGTTCACAGTGCTGTCTTTGAGAAGACTGAGGCACCTGGCAGCTCTCATAACTACGATTTTCAGCTGCCTGGAGATCTAACTTCACCTTTTTGTACTATTTGACATTTTTAGATTATCTTTATTACTAGAGATTATCAAAACACACCCTCTCCACAAGGTAAAGTGAAATCGTAAGAAATACAGAAAAAGGTAAAGCAGTTACTATCTTTAAAATGAGCACTAATGGAAAGACATAACGAGGCCTTTTGCTGACATCTTCTTTTAGATATCCTGAAAAAAAAATGAGCACCTTCTTGTTCAAATTGACAGTAGTCCCTTGAAAATTCTGGTCTCAGATCCAGAAAACAGCAAATCACCTCTGGAAAATCTCCTATCTGATACTAGTAATACAGCTTACACATATTTCCTATTTATGTGAATTAAAAAATCCACAATTTCCCCAGGAAAGAAAGAGGCAAAAAAGAGCGATCACATCACTATATTCATATTTACAACCCAGCACATACTCAAAGACTCATGGTTAGATTTACTCAGATTTCTTGAAAACTGGTGTTCACCTTTTCTTCGTAGAATAATACAGACTAGTTTTGGTTACTTACACAGAAGAAACGACCACTGATCTATACAGACTGTACAAAACCTACTGTGACTCTAAATATGTATGCTTCTGAGTTTAAGCTTACCTGCTTTGAGTTTGTTAAATAGAGTTTTGCACCCAAATTTAAGATCTGCAACTTTACAAGGTCATCTTCATTAGTGAAGCTCTTGGCTGTCTTTCTCAAAACATCAGGTGCGATCTTTGGAACCCGTTCACAGTACTCGCCGATGAGCCAGAGAATGCTGGCTCTGGCTACTGGAACCTGAGAAAACATTGCGCACTCTAAGTTAACACATACACAAAGACTACTTGCATACTTGTACATGTCTGTGTTCAGTTACAAGTTAAACAAAATGCTGTTTAAAGACAACTGTCATGCAAGAAATACAGACCCAAATTAAATACTGTTCAATGTGGCCACCGTGGTAGACTGAATATTCCTAAAAATGTAAGATACAGATCCTGCCCCCAAAACCATGCATTACAAGTTGACAAGACAAACAGAGCAGAAACAGAAACAGAGGCACACTGAAGCGATGTGTTCAGGTTCACAGTACAAGCTGGTGGCAGCTGGGAAAAGAATCCAAGCCTTTGAGGTGTGGTTGGGAATTCTTGCCACCAGGTTATGCTAAACACCATGTTGAAACAAAACAGTGGGTTTTTTTGTGACTATATTCATATAGAAATGGTTTCCAACGATACAGCTTCCTCAAATCCTGACTATCTACTTTAAAAGCACAAGAATTTCTTTAAGGCTATTGCTATCTTTCCTTAATTTTTATTTAAAATTTTATGACATTAAGATTCGTATTTTTGCAAATGTCCAAGGCCAGCTGAACACAGAATTTTGGAGAGAGAGGAGTTCAAAATTAGGGTTCTCAATTTCTGAATAGGATCTAACCCCTTAACTGAAGACACTCTGACCAGAAACTTCACACAGGTCTTATTGTTTTGGAGCTACTTGGCTGTTTCACTGAAATAACTGGTAGCAGCAGTTTTTAGATGAACTCCCAGCATAAGGCGCTGACTTAAAAAGTACAATACTGTCACAGATGGAGGGGAAGCAAAATGGAAAAGCACAGAAGAAAACAGAAGCTCATGGTCCACACAGAGTTTAGCTATAAGTAGTTAGGAGTTAAATGAAATAATATATACACACTCTTCTCAAAGGTGAGCTAGCCTATATTACCTGGTTGTCAAATTAGAAATTGCATACCTCCCTGAAGACATTGTTCTCCTTCCTTGAGAGGAAGGAAGAAAGTATGCAATGAGAAAATTCTTCTAGGCAGAAGCATGTCTTGCATAGCATCTACAGACTGTGGTGCTTTCACATTCTGTATAGACTCTTGTTCAACAGATGTTGAAATATTAGGGAAAAAACAAACTGTTCTATCAAATAACTGACTGTAGTTTAGAAAAAGAGAAAGCTTCCAACTGTAACTGCAATTTCAGCTGATTTTGCTGCTATTTCTAAAAAAGTAGAAAATATTTGTACTAACACTTTCCATTACTCCCTATAATATACAGCGATCTTTTTAAATATGCTTACAGTTAAGCCAGCATGAGTTCTGCCTTAGGTAAGACTGACAGGAGAAACAAGCTTTAGAAATTCAGCATTGTGGTTCTCAAAGCACTAATTCTTAGCATCTTTTATATAAGTTTTAATTACTTTTCCAGCATATGTCAGTTATTCATATATGAATATCTATCTCCCAGAATTACAATGGGAACCAACTATGAAGTATCCTACCCTGTAGACACATAAAACTTGACAATACTGCGTTCCAGTTACATTCATGAAAGGTAAAGAATACAAGTAAACTACCAAGGTTCAGAATAGCAATTCCCAAACTATGGTCCACAGTCCTTAATAAATGGCCCACTAAGCCATACTAAAGAAATACTAATTACGTTCACAAGAAATTTTAATGATTAAGCAAGTTTTACTGCTCCAAAAAGTCGGGGAACAGCTTTGAATAAAGTCAACCTGACAATATCTGTCTCTATACTTCTCATCATTGCAAATACACATGCCAACAAAAATATAAACAGGCATGTCATGGGGAAAACAGAAGTCTGCCTCTGCTGAAAGAGAAAGCAGCCAGATTATGGAAAGACAGAATACAGGAGTCCAACAACAACAAAAAATCCCCTCAAGAGATAAATGCCAATTCTAAACATGAAAAAGATATTTAAGGTAGAAGTAACAATGTATTGCGAGTGGTGTAACAAAGTGATTTAACATACATAAATACATGTAAATACTGACTGAGACACAGACAAATTTTTTTGGGGAATTGACAAAATATTTAAATGGTCTTGGAACTTAGAGTGTGAGAGAGGGGAACAAGCTAGTGAACAACTGCTAAATATAAAAACTTCAAGTGCAGTCAGAATATGTTCACCTGCAAAACGGTAAGACTGATGCCATTACTGTACACTGATTTCAGAAGGGAAAGAGGTTATTTCTAATGTTCCAAAGGTTACACTGCATTAAGACCTCACTCCCAATCTATTATTTTAAATTGGGCTAAAGAATAGTAATTGAGTGGTACATTAAATTTTCCAGTATTGGAGCAGTTCAAGTTGCCTGCTGTACAGATAGATACCTCTAAATAAGAATATATAGGCAACTTCAGATTTCAGTTATGCTAGATTTATTTTTCTAAAATATTTCATTACAGACTTGTTAAAATATTAGAATTCTAGAAGAGATCACCAAGTACCACAGTTTGGGCAGCAGCCTATTAGAAACATCCCTTTTCCTATTATTGTCTTTTCATAAAAACAGCTCACAAAGCAGACCAATTTCAGTAACAGTATTAGTTATGAAAGACAAACATCAGTATTGTACTTTTCCTAGTCAAACCCAAGACGACACTTTAAAGAGTAAAAGACCATGCTTAAATGCACACTGTTTAAATATATTAAAATATATTTCATTGTGGTTTTAAAGTTTTTTCCCAGTTTGTAAAATGTAATCATTAGAGCAATAAACTAGTTTTAGAATGTAAAATAAATAGACTAAACAAAGCCTAATTTGAAAAATAGCAACAAGGCAAGACAGATGAAATTTCTTGTGAGATTCTGCCTTTTAACCATGTGGCTAGCTTAGTATGTAAATACTGTATATATTAAACACAATTTTGTGCAACAAGAGTCAATATCAATTAGAGACTTTTTGAATCAAACCCTGAGTGGAAGCCATTTTAATGAAAAGTGTATGTCAAACTGATGAACCCAATGTTTCTGTGTCACTGGATTCATTTGGGGTCAAAATCACACAATATTTTCAGACTTCTTTTTCCCTGGAAAAAGTCTTCCAGTCCCCAACCATGTAATATCAAGTGCATGATCCTGCAGCCGTTGTTTCCAGGGCATTCAAAACAGCAAACAAGAAACGAATCCACTTCTAGACCTTCATTGCCTTTTCCAGTATAGCTTAAGTAGGGACCTTGAATTGACAAAAATGCAGGAAATAATACTTTCATTATTCAGCCCTGCTCTGCATTATCCTCAAAGGCAAACAGGATTGTAAATTACTTTGCCTGATGTTTTATTCCATATGCCCTGAGCAAGTGGTTAAGTGCACTTTTTAAGCCTTAGTACCAGAAGGCAGTTTCTACTGCCATTTTAACCCATTACCTCTCTGGAGGAAAATAAAGACATGGTTAAAAAATAAAAACTGGCCAGAGCTTCTCCTCTCAAAGCAAGATTCTGGTTACTTAGAGCAGTTAGAGAAAGGCATTATAAAGATTTTACAGATCACTCTAAGCAGCACAATTTGAAAACTATTGTAGTTCAGCTCTAACCTTATTACACAACATAATAGGCTAAAGTACAACTTAAAATTGCCAATTCTCGTTATCTGCATTTGTCACAAAATGAGGAGATACTCAAATTGCAAACAAAGTCTAATTCTCTGCATCCAGAAGAAAATTTGCATAGCTAGCAATTTTTAAAATTGTACTTGGAATCAGAAATGGAAAGAAGGATGAAGCTGATGTGAAATGTCAGACTGGCAGCAAGAAGAAAAGGTACACAGGAAAGAACAGGAGTAAAAGACAAGTGTTGGTTTTATGTTTTCAAATGCTAGACCTTCATGGACTCCTCCATTATTTGAACCTCTACACATAAAATTCCTTCAAAAAAGGACCTCCACTGATGACTGCCACCTCTTATATAGTGTACAGGTTTTGTTTAAATTGTGTTTTATTCAAGCTGAATATTTGTTTCAAGTTCAGTGTACACTGTCCCTGGACACAATGTCCCAAAGGCCATGTATTCCTCCCAAATTCTAAAACATTACAGAGATATTAGAGCAAGTAAAAAAATGATCAAACTATGAGAATTGTTCATTAAGGCTTTACTTACATAAAGGTTTAAAAATACATCACTACAGTGTATCCTGGGGAAAAGAATGTGGCTAGAATCTGAAGCTTGCAGAACTGAAATACATATGAACATATGAATATCATACCTTGTGATACCTTCCCCATGTTGAGGGAAGGGAGAACTTAATTTAAGAAAGCAAGACGTCTGTGCTGTGAAGCCATATCAGAAACATAGCAATAAGTAGTATTTACATAGGAATACTGCAGAGGAACTTAAGTTTGTTATTGTTGGATGAACGGACAGAGCAGCGTCAAAAATTCCCAGTCACCTATTCTAGTAATAATAATCCCAACCCAACCAGTAATTAGTAATTCTTAATTGCTTCCATAAGGGACATGTTTTTCCCTACATATTAAGCTCTTCAAAGATACATGCATCTATCTTATTTTTCCTCTAAACTTGCAACTCTTTATCCTGTCTTTACCCCATCAAGAAGTGTTGCTCCTCATCTCTAGATTAGAAAATACTTCAGACTTCTCTCATATTCGAGAAGGAACTAGAAATAAGTCTGTAATGAAAACCAACGATGTCAGAATTCACCAGCTATGAAAAGAAAAAAAACCCTGCCTCAGTAGTATTATAAGAGAAAGTCTGGAGAAAAATTATACCAGAACTACAAGACTCCCACCATCCACAAAGCAATCACTACTGGGTACAACGTACCATCATAAATTATTTTTCTAAAAAGAAAAAGGCAGAAACTGATTTGGGGACTACTGCAGCTTGTTTATATGAGGAAATATACAAATGTAGAACACCATCGAGACATTCTTACCTAGAGCTAATTCTTGCTAGGTTGATTTACATTCATTCATTGCTAAAATGAATTAAGATAAATCAAAAGAGGCATACTTCAGATGCAAACAAAGACGTCTCATATTAATCCAGTTTAATCAATGCAGTCTAACCAATCCACTTTAAAACTTAATTCAGATTAAATCTGCAAGTATTTGCACTTAGACAAATTCTGGACCACAGGTGTTTTGAAGGAAAGATTTTCTAAAAGAGTAGACTATATGACCAAATGACACATATTTGATGAGAGAATATTCTAAAAGCTTTTGAAAAAGCCCCTCAACAACATCTTTGAAAACGTCGTACTTTACAGGGCAGAAAGGCACTCTCATGAATAAAAAAGGACTAGCTAATAGAAGAGACATAAATCCAGTTACAATGGAAGGCAATCATCAGATGTCCCACAGGCAGATACAGGGGAAAACATACTGTTCAACAGATTTGCAAGTAACCTAGGAAAGGGCTATCTAGTGAGGAGATAGTCTGCTGACACAAAATTATTCAAGGTAATCTAAACTAAAACAGAGCCTGAACAGTTGAAGATGACTTATTAGTGATACTTAAAAATTGGGCAGAAGTGATACAGCTGGCCTTGACACATTAATAGCAGGACTTAAAAAAAAAAAAATTCTACATTGGACTAAGATGGACCCCAAACTATTTCTAGGGAAAAATATGTTGGAATCATGAATATTTTCAGAGAATTGTAGAATTGTTAAGTCAATGTTCTCCAGAATTCAAAAGGCAGACAACCCCAGGAAAGTGAGATAAAAAATACAGAACAAGTAATATCATTATGTCAATGCACAGAATTTCTCCTGCATACTCTGACTACTGTGTGCACTTCTGGTAACCCCACTTCAAAAAACACACAAGTATCAGGAAATACAAAGAGAAGAGGGAAAGCCTGATCAGAGATATGGAATATGAGGAGAGATTAGAATTTTTGGATTAGTAAATCTGATGATGTGGATAGCAAACGCAAGCTTCCAGTCAGCAGCTGAGAAGGTACATTGGGGTTGCATCACAATGAACTTGCTCTTATCTTTAAATTCCTCTCCCTAAAGGACCAGTTTTTGGTGATGCTGAAGATGAGACTGCTCTATTAAGAGGACTTTTGGATTCAACCAGTATCATACTTCTTCAAATGGCTCTTTCCCACAGGCATATTTTTTAATATGCATATTTTTTTGTCACTCATATGCATATTTTTTTGTCACTCAAAAAACTACACCCACAAAACTAATTAAGCGTACCTCAGAGTGAACACATAGCACAAACTAGCACTGATCTCTGGCCCACAACTTACTAAGTCATTGAACTGTAAAGCATGACTATGTTATTAACACACTAACAGCCAAACGGAAACATTTTTATGATTTTAAAAAACGGAAGTTAAAAGAGATCCAACTATTCTCTTGTTTAATATCTTCAGAACACCATCAGACATACGCATTTCTCAGTTACAACTTTTGAAGCGTGTGGAGGAAAGGAGCAGGAATACAGCTAGATCAAGCTGTACTGTGCACAGTTCTAGGTACTCAACAAATGTCAGACACAAAATAGATCCCACAGATCTTTACCTGGGCACACCTGAGATAAAAGTTTAAGGTACAAATAATAACATACAAAAGCAAAGGAAGAAAAATAAGCACTCTTTTCAGATATGTAAGAAACAATCAATTAAAGGGCAAACTGAAATGGACCTAGTCCTAAGCTTTACTGTAAATGAGTCAGTGGTCTACAAGAGCTCAGTAGTTTTTAATTGAACTTCCTAGTACTTCTTACAGTTGGTCAGATACATTTAGCTTACTATCCATCCTATGACTTTCTAAATGGCTTCTGTAGATGATGAAGATGAAGACAAGAATGAAGACAAGAAGAAGATGAAGACAAGAATGAGTAAATTTCGGATTGGATGACCTGAAAGAAACATTGCTACAAAAGATTTTTGGGCACCTCATCATTGACAATCACAATCTCAGGCTAACACAAGTGAAATTTATAACAACGTGAATGAAATAAATTCAGGCACCAAACAAAAAATGTATTCCATCCAGTTTACACCAGTTTTGTTTATTTTAGTGGCTAAGTGTTCACCATTTACCTAAACTAAATCATGACAGAACAATAAAAAAAGTTTATTTTTACCCTAAGTGCTTTTCTATTTAATGGTATTTAATTCTGTTCATGCTTTTGGTAGTGTTTAACAGAGTATTAAATTAATTTCAACTCTAAGAAGCACCACAGAATTTCTCTGCCCGCACACCCCTACCTTCCAGTTACTTTCAAGTTCATTCAAGACTATATCATTTGTCTGCTTCTCCTATGTCTAAATGCAAGTGTCCTTTAAAGACAGTGGTCTGCTCTTATATAGAAGAATAGGGTAGGTCCCATAAGTTTCAATCCCAATTTAAAAATGAGCCCAGAAGTACTTTCCCCCACAGAAGGGGTCCGGAAAAAAAAATCTGTGTAAAATACGCATGTACAAAAGTGTGTGTGTACGTATGTATACTGTACGTCAATGTAATAAGGGTCAGGAATCCTTGCTTTGTGTCTCTCTGTCTTGTAGCAGACAGAAACCAAGGCAACTGTGTTATGTCAACTCACAACCACTCTTGCCACAGTAAGATCAATGTTTAAAATACACATGCAGATCTCAGGAATTCCAGTAATGCTTTATTAAATGTTGAAATTTCAAACTCAGATCCTCAGTAATTATATAATTCAAATACCACCTTCTTAAACATGTAACAATACGCTTATCCTTTTTGGAAGTGTCTGAAAGTATTGGGGGGGTTCGACTAGATGACCTTTAAGGGTCCCTTCCAACCCAAACTATTCTGTGATTCTGTGAAGGAACACATCGATTTTCAAAAATAATAGGTACAAGCTATTTCAGGATAATGATATGGCATTCAAATTAGAAACATGAACTTCTTCCAAATTTGTTCTTTAATCCAAAGTCCTAAACATACAGAGGAAGATAAATTTCTGGAAGTCACTATTAAAAAATTACAGCGAAAAATGTAAAACAAGATGTACAACAATCATCCTGGAGAGCTTACAGCATCACTATCACTGCTTCCTTCTTGAATAAGAAGCATGATTCAGATTCAGATTTTGATTTTTAGTTTATTCCTATGACTGCTCTGTTCCACAGACTGTTCTCCTACTACTTACCATTTTCTGATATTCTGTACAACTTCATTATTGTAGAACATGAGTACATCAAAATAGTTCAAGTACTGCAGGTCTTTTTTCCCCCCTTATTCAACCTAAAAAAGGACTTTCTTTTCCAAAAAAATTCCCTGTATTTAAAACCTGAAATATTTACTCAGAAGTATTAATTGTATAAAATAGCTACAAAACTCTTCTAAGTGTTAAACAGAATATTTAGAAAACAACTATTTTCTCTTGTACAATATGTAGAAATAAGATGACAAACTCATTTGGCAAAGTGCCATAAGATGTGTATAATAAGATTATACACAATTAATGAGATTGTAATTATCAATCAAAATATTGCACAAATTTTCTGAAAACACAGGTGATTGTTATAAAATAGGTAATACTTATTTGATATGTAATTAGCAGCAGTATCTTTTTTGATTCTGGATATGAGCAATCCAGTAGAATTATATTTCCTTTACATCAATTATGAAGTTTGATCATCAGCTCTTAGCAGCCAAAGATTTATTTGTTTAATCTGTTCAGTAAGCATGAACTAAGAAGACCACATTTCCTTTTTCTTCTAATATTCCAAACTTTGCCAAATTCAACTATGGAAAATAGAAGATCCACTGATTTAGAAACTATTTACTGCTCCATCATCAATAAATGTGTAATTATATGAAACTGAACAGTCCTACTTACAGCATCCACAGAAAAATAATTATTGACAGATCAAAATCTGTCACCTTTGGGGTATGATGCAATAGGTAGCTAATGGTCTTCAGCCCTACACCATAATTTAGGATAGACCACTAAATGTTTTATCAATAACTGGGACTGTGAGGAGAATTTGGGAAGTAAATATTGACATACTTAAACGTCAATTATTCTAAGGATAGATAATAGGTAATAATGCAAATTTTACTGTTAAATGCCACAGAATCTTAAACACCCAGAGGATAAAAATGCAACTTCAAGAAACATTGCAACACACTCACAGCAGCATGTCTGGTACCATGGAAAGGTCAGGTGATTTGGGGGTAGAGAAACAGATTTAGAATAAAATTTTTTAACTCCACCCCAGATCAGTAAAACAACAGGCTGAAAATCCTCAAGTTAAGTGCTGCTTTGCCCTTATTTTCATATCAACTTACCCACTCCACGTTCTAAATCTGCTATTCATCTTGGCCTAATCATACTAGCAATACTCAATATTTCCAGGGATCTCTTTCAAAATAGCTTCCCAGATCTAAGGCACAACTTGATGCCATCTGATAGCTTCTATTTCCTCTTCCTTAAGATCATGAAAAATTATATTTTATGTCAAAATAAAAAATTATATTTCTCTAATATATCTATTTCCATTTATGGCCCAAATTCAAAGGAGATGGTGTAATTTTTATCAGTCAACAAGGAAAACAATACACTGTGCAAAAATACTCACTGTAATGTTATCCAAGAGTTTGGCCATATGCTTAATAATTTCACCATGGTGTGCTGGCTGGGTTTGCAGCAGTTTCTTAATGACAACAACACTTTCAGCAACTACAATTTCTGTTTAAGACAAAACAAATTATTAATTTTAAAAGCATTTACGCAAAAGAAAAAGCCATAAATAATTGATTGCAAAAGATGCTACCAGCTTTCAAAATATGCTTTGCAGAAATGAATTCTATTTACTTGGTAACAAAGATGTAAACCACTCTACTAAGTAATACAAGTTCAGCTTCCAGAATCAAGTTATAAGTAGCAAAAAGAGGACAGAGAAATGTTCTAAATGTAAAAATATAATCCTATTACATACTTTTTTTTAAAATTGCCTTTTAGTAAAGCTGCACTTTGTATTTTTCTTTTCAAATTGAGGAACAGCATGAAAAAACATCTGTTTTTCATTGAAATTATGCATATTCATAAGTAATTTGCTGTCTGCATTAAAAATACAAACACTTGTTTAATTTTCAAAGAAATAAACAACGTTAAAAGTAACAGCTCATTCATAAACAAGAGAAATATCTAAACATTTCCTTTGCACTTCTTCACCTTCTAAACAGCCTCTCTCAGGTCTGTAACCTAATCTCCAATACATTCAAATGAAGCTTCTAAATAGCAAGCTGTTGTAAGATTTATGCCAAAGTCATGCATTGGAGTGCTTAACTACTGTAACAAGTAACATTGACAGCCTGATCAACTTGTACGAAATGTACAATTTTTGAAGCTGAAAAAAACCCACTGGTGCAGAAGTAAGCTTCTATGCAAGAGTAAACTCATGCTGCAAGGAAAGATGAAGGGAAGTCAAACACGGCCAAAGCTGAAACCAAAACAAAGAGTACTGTAAGAGTTCAACATAATTCTAATTTTCATTTATACTGAAAAAAAGGAGTAACTATTTCTCCTAAACTATCAATGTTTAAAACAAAGAAAAAGCCTAACTACCATGTGTTAAACATCACAGAGGTACTCCTACATTTCAAGAGTTAATCTGATATATGGACCATTCATTCAGCAATCAAGCAAGCTGAAGTTTCAAAAGAATGGTATGGGGAAGAGAGCTCTAATTTTTATTTTTTTTTTTTTAAAGCAGACTTTTATGGACAAAGGCCTTTAAAAAGCTCCGAGTATGCATAATTATGCCATAAGCCTCTGAAATGCCTAAATTTTAGCTGGCAGCTTTTTGTGTCATCCTTTATTTGACATGACATCTCCATCATTTTTCTAGACTAATTTCTTGAAGCAAGGTTAACATATCTGCTTCACATATCTGAAGGTCTTGCACAATCCCACAGATCAATTTAGTTTAGATTGTGTTTTGCCAGATATGAAAATAAGAAGACAATTCTCAAAATTTTAAAATTACAATCTGGAATATTTAGAGTGGGGGACAGTGTAATGACAACCTTCATCACTGAGTGTTTTGTGACACTACTTAGCAAGGAGAATGGTTAAGCAAAATTAAACTGAACCCAAAAAACTGAGTGGACATTAAGTCACTATTAAAAACACTTGTTGACAATGTAGAACTGATCATGATAAAATAAAGTGCAGTACATGAAGTGTCACCATAGGAACTACTTTAATGCAATTTCTGGGAGCAAATCTAAAGAACTGAATCAGAATTGTAAGCAAGTAAACTTTTACATGAGTCTAGATACCAAAAAAAGAAAGTACAAACAAAAGGAAAACGAATTTGTGTTAGAATAAGGACTGACATAGTCCAGGAAAAAAGAGAGTCTCTTTGAGGCTTACTTTGTGCACATGAAGAATCGCAAAAATGAGCATGAAATAAAACCCACACGTTTAGGTTCAAAGAAAAAAAAAATCAGAAGGGGAAGATTTGGCATTCTGAATGAGCTAATGTAGATTAGAAAATCTAAAAATTTAACTCTGCTAGAATTATCAAAGAAAAAGTTCATACAAAGCAACAATAAATGAACACAAGAATTTCAAAGCAGAGTGCAAATTATATTATATCTAAAGGGTCATAAAAAGTAAATCATATTCTTAAAATAAAGACGAAATACCACAGAAAATCTGATCAGGAATGCCTTTACCAATAAAGGAGACTACGAGAGGTATCAGCAACTTCCAATTTTCACAACTAATAGTAAAAATCTTGGTATAATGTTTACCACTAGTTTTCTTCAAACAATTATTAAGCACATGGAAATGACTACTCTGAGTAGGATAATCTCTGAAGACCCTGCAGCAGGACAACTACTCAAAAACCTAAAATACTTTCAGTCATACAATGTTGCATTTTGCCAAATAATGATGTATATAAAAAAATTAACAATGTAGTGGACAGTAACTTGTGGGGACCGAATTATAGACTTCTTCATAATCGAGAATTTGGCCACAATATAACAGAAACTCAAAAAAAGACCTCAGCAAGGAGTGTATTACCAGAGAACATTCAAAAGCTGCATTCTAAAATAGTACATTTGATACCATTGATGTTTAGTCAAATTTTCTTCCACTTATATTAATCAATACTTGCAGAAACTAAAACATGCAACTGAAGACTAATTTATTCACAGTCTATAATTTGTATAATCACTATTTCTAAAAGCAGCAAAACTGCATCAACTGTTTTTGCAAGGAATATACCAATTGAATCTCATAGCAAGGCTTGACAAGTGATTAAGTGCACCCTCAGCAAATTTGCAGATGACACCAAGCTGAGTGGGGCAGTTGACGTGCCTGAGGGACGGGATGCCATACAGAGGGACCTGGATAACCATCTCCTGGGCTGCATGAAAAGCAGTGTGGCCAGCAGGTTGAGGGAGGTGATTCTGCCCCTCTACTCTCCTCAGGTGAGACCTCACCTGGAGTGCTGCGTCCAGCTCTGGGGTCCTCAGCACAGGAGGGACATGAACCTGGTGGAGCGGGTATAGAGGAGGGCCACAAAAATGATCAGGGGGATGGAACACCTCTCCTATAAGGACGGGCTGAGAGAGTTGGGGCTGTTCAGCCTGAAGAAGAGAAGGTGCTGTGGAGACCTTATTGCAGCCTTTCAGTACTTAAACAGGGCTTATAAGAAAGATAGGGACAAACAAGCAAGACCTGTAGCAATAGGACAAGGGGTAGAGGTTTTAAACTAAAGGAGGGTAGATTCGGACTAGATATAAGTAAGGAATTTTTTTATGATGAGGATGGTGAAATACTGAAATGGGTTGCCTAGAGAGGTGGCAGATGCCCCATCCCTGGAAACAGTGAAGGTCAGGTTGGACAGGGCTTTGAGCAACCTGATCTAGTTGTAGATGTCCCTGCCAATTGCAGGGCGGATGGACTAGATGACCTTTAAAGGTCCCTTCCAACCCAAACCATTCTATGATTCTGTGATTATTTGGGTTATTAGAAGGTTATGCAAATGGTTAAAACTAAAGTTAAAAGGCAATTGTTAGAGCTAAATATCCAGACAAACTTTAAGTTTCTGCTTTTCAGAACTGCCTGAAGTCTAAGCTTTTACCTGGTTAGTTTTTCCACCCTTGTAACATAAATAACAGAACTCTGAAACCACATTAATACATATAAACTAAACACTACAAGGAGTTGGGTTTCTTTTACGTCATTCTAACAGTAATTCCAATAGATAGGTAGTAGTTACCTGACATATTAACAGTTCCAGTGATTTCACAACTTGCCTGTTCAAATTTGTACAGATTGGTAGGAAAAAAATTGTTTTAGCGATACATCCTACAATTGTGTTTACATTATCTACTATCCATAGCCTGTAACTTTCAACAGAAAAGGAAAGTCACCTATCTGAGAAAAACCTGCAGGATCTCTAGTATATGCAGTACAGGCAGAGAAAAGAGACTTTTTATAAACCCATCTGTCTCTTACATCTAAAATGACTCTTATGTCACAGTGGGGCCAGCAGTCAGTTGAAATTATCAAGGCAACTGCTTAAAGGAAATGCATCCGTCAAATGCCAAATGTCACACTGAAGAGCCAAAATAAGTTTTCTTTTTGTACTTCCTTCAGCAGACGAGGAAGGAAAATAATTCTCAGCCTTCAACATGGCTTCCAGAAACAAAGCTCTGGTGAAGCTGAGAACTGCTCTTGAAATTTTCTTTGCATATTTATGAGTGCTTTGTTTAAAGTCAAATTCCCCCTACTCAGGGAAGCTGGGGGCTATAGTAAAAAAAAAAAACAAAAACATTTGAATCACAGAAGCACATACAGACACTAGAAAGTTCAATGATGAGACACTTAGAGCTCTGTGAAGAGTTATCCCAGCTGGACCTGACTGATCGTGAAGAGACTCTTGTGTAACAACACTCTGCCTCTAAGTACCCAAGTTCCAGAATGATTAATGGCACACCTCCTGTGCCAGATACAGCCAAGATATCTTGGGTTAATTGATTAATTAATTGGGTTGTATCTACAGTGAGGGTCTTTCCAGAACAAGAGCACAAAATTAGAAGACAGTTTTGCCACAAGCTCATTCTTCAGGATTCTGTTTTGATTTGGTAGAATTAATTTTGTCACCTCTCTTCCACACTCAAGTGAATTCCCCATAATAAGAAAACAATGCAGAGAAAGCAGAGTTGACTCTGCTTTCAGGGACCTCAGAACCTGCTACACTTACCAGCTTGGGCTTCACGCTATGCAAAGACAGCAGAACTACTTCCAGGCTTCAGAAAACCATGGAAGAAGTAGCACGGCAAACAGATTGCTTGCACACTTTACGGGTGAAAGTTGGAGGAAAGCAAAATTAACCAAGACTTTTAAATCTATTCTTCTACACATGCTAAAGCTCTTTTTTTCTCCCTTACCATGCCCAAAACTCTTCTTATGTTCAGTAAGCTGTGACTATCAGTAATTTCCTGCCACCTGAGAAAAGGTACCACATAAATTATGCCATTCTATTCTTTCCTTGAAAGAAGGAATAAAGACACTGCAGCAATGGTAAAGCAATTTGCCAGCTGCCAGGTTTAAAAGACCCTCAATATATCCTTTGCAGTCTTTCAGAACAGTAAGCACAAGAAGATAATTTTATTTGCTAGACAACTACTTAGAGACAGGCAAGAAAACTAATGTTGTTGAGACAGACCTTTGTATACATGCACATGCATGTGTGTGTGTGTGTGTGCGTGTATATATATATATGGAATTACTTTGAAGGAATTATTAAATTGAGAAGCTACGATAAAAGAAAAAAAGCCTTTTCCTCTTATCTTGGTTCCTTCTTCACAAAAAGAAAAACAAAGCATGAAAATGGAAAGAAGGACTATTAAGTAACAAACTCAGTATTCTGAACTGATAGTTTTATTATTTTATTTAAGACAGAAAAAAAATGGGGATTTGTACATGCTGAAAGGAGCCTACTGACCTAAAGGAAGATTACTAGCAGAATTAAGCAGACTCAAGAGCAAGCTTTGAAGCTTGTATTTTTAATATGGTCATTGCTGAAGGTAATACAAAAACATGCATTTTGCAGACACAGCCTTGTAACACAATACGGGAAGATACTTTAAACACAGTTGATAACCAGAAAAGCATAAAGGGACATAAGGTCCGGAGCAGTAGGAAATTAAAGTTACATATATTAAAACTACCAAGCTATACACTGGGGCCTCTCAGGAATTTCTGATACAAGGTGAAGCTGGAGAGAAGGACTTGTAGTTCATAAACCAAATAAGAGAAAGCTCTGAGTGTATCAGTGGGTCAAAGGATGACTATGTGCTGCCAAAGTGATGTCCCTAACAAAGGCCTTCTTAGAATTACCATGAAAAATATGTCCAGTAGATATGGAGAGGAATTAATGCCGCCTTTCAAAGCTTAGAGTAGATCTCACCTGTGTTCTCTGAACAATTCTAATTATTCCAGGCCACCCCAAAACGACACTTTTCCTCCTTCCTGACATTATTAACTACATCTTTCTTAACTCTATTTCCAATATTTAACCATATTCATGTAGACTGTACATGATGTAATAATCTTCCGATTCTCTTACTGACTTATTCTGTGCAATATTCATTGGTAACTGGTAAGAATATACAATATTATCAGGTATTGATTTACAGTGCTGCTATATCCTATTTGACTTTATCTGTTCCCTGTTGTGTTCCTTAGTGACTTGCAACTCGCATTTCACTATATAAAAATAACAGAAGGCTAGATTACAAAATCAAGCCAAATTTGGGGCCATTTATCCTAAAACTATTTAACATGTTTTTTGAGTTAGGCATTGATGCACTAAAAAAAAAAACATTCCAAGCTTTCAGCACCCTCTACAGGCTAACTGTTTTGATGCAACCAAACATATAACAGTAAAACAACTGTCATCTACAATAATCTCAACAGCACAGTTCAATAATTATGGCATTTTGAGAAAAAACAGGTAAACATGTAATTGCAGGCCACAAGGAATTAATTTCACTAACAAAAGAGAAAATAAGTACCCAGTGATTATGAGAGCCTTCTGAAGTGCTTCAAACAAGAACAAGCACCAGAACCACTACTTTTATCGAGTTACGTCAGCTAAAGTCTTACAAAAGTCAACTCCCGTATATGTTTTAACGTGATCTGTTCTGTGTGGTTCCCATTAAGAAAAGGTTTCATGCCATCAGCTACTAAGAAAACAAACAGAACATTTAGCTTACCATCCCTGTTCGACAGCAAACATACAAGGCCGTTAAGACATGTGTCAGTCACTTCGGTGATGTTAGTTGCGCATCTGCCTATAGCCTGAATTGTAGCTGCAGCAAACTGTTTATCTTGGCTTTTCACGTAAGTCTAAGGAAACAGGGTTTTCATTAGTCAATTCATAAGTTTTGTCAACCAAAGACTTACCATATTGTCATCATAAGACAGACAAACTGTATAATAAATTCAATTTAGAAAGCTACATTGCACATTAGAAGTTACACTTTTTTAATCTCATTGTCATTTTTAGAAGACATTTTCTTGCCAGCTTTCGTCACCCATGGCCATGCAAACCTCTGATTTCAAGAAAGCTTGGGGCAGGGGACAATTACACAAAAACAGCAATTAGTTTGTGTGCAAGGTTGGAGGAGTTGATGAGCTCTCTCTTCAGAGAGGTTTCAGTTCATTTAACCAGGAGCATCTGTGAAACTATGAATAACCTACCTGCCTGAGAACCAGTACCTTTCAGAGAAATCCAGCCAGAGAACTGAAGCAATGAAAATAAATGTCATAAGCAAAGAGGAAAGAAAGAAGGACAGACACTCTTTCACAATATAGGCAGAACATCTTGCTGATAGGTATACAGATATTGGAGATAATACTATTTCATTAAATGACTTACAGAAAAGAGGTTTGGCAATAAATGCTAATGGCCAAATACTGCTAAAATTAAGACCCTATCATGTAGTGACTTATAGTATCAGCCAAGTTGGTAGAATTTGTTTTAAAGAATTTGGAATGATTGAGTTTTTCTCATAAGTTTTTTTTTTTTTGGTAGCCGGAAGGACAGTGAGAAACAAAACATCGGAACTCCATTCCACATATAAGAAGCTCCATTATCCATTATGATATGAGACAGTTTCATTTCCATTCTGAGAACATTTTATCCTGGAAAAGACTTTAACTTGAAAAATTTAAGACTAAGAATCTAGTTGAAACATCCAATAATGGCAATTGGCCAACAGAGAGCATTTCATATAAAAATACACTTTTGCACAAACCTGAAATTCTCGAAGCAGAGTTGATATGTTAGCTTCATTTGCTAAATTTGTCAAGATTTCAAGCTACAAGAAAAAAAACAGATATTTTATCAAAAGCTAAAATAAAATATTATAAGCAGTACCACATATACACTATACTTGTATTGTATATAAATAAAAGATAATCCTACTAAAAATACCACTTAGAATTCAATAGAGTATACCAGATTTCAGGATAAACTGGTAGCAGCATTGCACTCAGGAGGAACATTCTCCTTGCAAGTACACACAAGGTTTTCAAAGCAGGACTCTAGGGTTCAGTGATGCATTTTCTACGAGCTCTAGCCTTAGTGTAACATTGCATACAAATGGGCTTGACATAATTCTGTCCATTATATTCAGATGAACTGCAATAAAAGACCTTTAAACTCAGGAAAGAAACAGTTGCATCTATAAGACTCCTCAGATCTTAATCAACATCAGACCCTGAAAGGCCTCTTCTTTGTTCCTGGTGAACAAGAGGATGATACACAACACCTGGCATATATTGTTAAGATGCTATGCTTCCATGTTGTTTTAACTTTGAAGAAGAAAGAATTTCAATACAATCTGAATGAGGTAAACTGAAGAAAAAGACAACTCTACCTCTGTAAAGGGAAGTCATGCCTCAGAAATCTGTGGGTATTTTTTGAGTTGGCTGCACACAAACAAGGACACTTAATTGATACAGTTCACCTGTATTTCAGAAGCAATTTAATAAGGCCTGTCACCAAAGGCTCTTAAAGATACATACCTAGCATAGCATACAAAGCAAGTGGATAAATGAAAGAGAGGAATAAGCAGGAAAAAAAAAAAAGGAGACTATTTTACAGTAGAGGAAGGCTGTCAGTGGAATCCCACAAATCTTTTTTGGTCTTTTGCTTTTCAACATGTTCATACATGAACTATGAAAGGAATGAGAAGACAGGTGACAAAGTTTTCAGCTGATGCTACAGTTTTTTGAGAACTGAAGACAATGGCTGACTAAGAAAAGCTGCATAAAAACTTCAAATATTAGGTGACTGGCTGATAAAATCGCAAAAAAAATTAACCCAGATAAATGTAAAGTAATGTTCACAACTGGGGAAAAATCTTAACTTTACAAGAAGTGATAGGATCTGAGCTGATTACTACTAATTATAACTGAGAATTTGTGGTTAAAATAGATAACCTCATGGAAACCTTCTTTTCTCCAGGCTAAACAATCCCAGTTCCCTCAGCTGCTCCTCAAGAGCACAAGTCTTATGAGGAGTGGCTGAGGGAGCTGGGGTTGTTTAGCCTGGAGAAGAGGAGGCTGAGGGGAGACCTTATCGCTCTCTACAACTACCTGAAAGGAGGTTGTAGCAAGGTGGGCGTCAGTTTCTTCTGCCAAGTAACAAGCAATAGGATGAGAGGAAGTGGCCTCAAGTTGCACCAGGAGAGGTTTAGGTTGGATATTAGGAAAAACTTCTTCACCAAAAGGGTAGTCAAGCACTGGCACAGGCTGCCCAGGGAAGTGGTTGAGTCCCCATGCGGGGACGTATTTAAAAGATGTGTAGATATGGTGCTTAGGGACATGGTTTAGTGGTGGACTTGGCAGTGCTAGGTTAACGGTTGGACTTGATGATCTTAAAGGTCTTTTCCAACCTAAGTAATTCTATGATTCTATGAAATGCTAAGCAGTGACCAAAAAAGCAAACTTGATGTTGGGAAAGAAACAGAGAACGAAACAGAAATCTAAACAGTGCAGCAGATGAATTCTAGGGTGCTCCTACATATTAAATGTTGCCATAGGTCTCGTCCTCCTATCTTACAGCAGATAGGATGGAACTACGGGGGTAGGGGGTGGAGAAAAGCACAAGATTTTCTTATGTATGTAACAGTGTAGGTCGTCCTAAAATTTTCTGCTACAATTTCTACTACTCCACCTCTTCATCATTGTATTATCAATTAATATGGGAATTCAAATATATCAACTTTCAATTATTTCAGGAGTGACTTTTCGTGGATAACACTAAGTCTTACTAGTATTCCTGACAGTTTTCGTAATCATTAAATGTGGGGAAGACCTCTTTGCCTCCAACTGCCTCAAATTTACTTAGATTTAATGTTGGACTGATAAAAATATGATGGGTTGGGCATAGCCAGCTTGGACTGCACCACTCTGCACATGTAATGAGGGTGCAACATGGACGTAAAATGAAAATGAGGAAAAAATAATGTTTCTTTAAGAAATCTGTACCTTCCACTCCTAAACACAAGTGCCTATGACAATCTAAAGCAAAACAAGAGACAAGGCACATAATAGTAGACAATTTTTTAGCTATTGTTTTGTCAAGGATTTCACGTCTGTTAAAGACTAAGAATAGAGAAAACAAGAAGATGAGAGCCTAAAACATGCATTGAGATGTGGCCTTGAGGAAAGCCTAAAGTACTTCTCATGTCGAATGCTGACTTCAAAGGGAATTTGGGATTCTAACACTGTCCCATTTTGTTAATGGAAACAGATTTAAGCTCTTTTTAAGCTAACAGTATCAAAGACTGTGTGATTTCATTTGTCTTCGTTTGAGAAGATTCTTCCTTGCATTAAGACATTCAAACTCTAAATGTTTGAATGGCTGGTTAGATAAAAATAGTAATGCTTTGTATCACTGAAAGGTACCAAAAGCTGCAGTGGAAAACATACACCATCTGCTGTCTACAACACGGTAACAAGAGAACTTTCAGATAGCCTGACAAGCCTGAAGGATACTTGTGGACTTAACTAAAAGCCACAACTCTACACTTAGTGAAAAAAAGTGCAGAACGGTGTGTATTATATCAGTGCAAGAAAATTTTACCTTCCTGTTGCAAACAGATTTGTCCAGCAGTACATAGACAAATTAGCTTTTTAACTCACCTTCAGTGTTTTGATCATTGTTGGATCAGTTGATCTAACATAGAAACTCTTCAGATAAGGTTCAAACATGCCCTGAAAAGCAGAACATATTTAAGTACCTCACCTATGTTTCAAATCAAATGTGATTTAGAAAATACTAAATAGAGTATACCTTTCTCTGAATTGACATAGTGGCAATATTTTGCAGAACAATATACTGCACCTCCCTAGAATTTGAAAAAGAAAACAACCAAGAGTTATTCTGCAAAATTACAGATACATCTGAAGTTAGTTATACATTTGACTTGGCACAAACATAGAAGGAAAAAGCTTATTGCCAACTGCTACAAGTTCATCATCTGCTTCACAGGAAGATGCGTGATGAAACCAGGCTCTCATTTTTAAAAACTTCAATATGCAAAAAAAAATCACAAACACCAGTGTGCAATGCTTCTTGTAGGCTTTGGGTCTTTGCTTAAACCAAAAATTCCTTTAAAACATCAGCATTCTGGCACTTCCAGAAATAGCTCACAAAAACCTTACATTTTGTCCACCATCTTGAAATTTAAATATTTCAGGATGACAAAGCTGAGAACAAAAACACATGGGCTTTATCTGTAGTGTTGAAATGACTGCATTAGTTATGCAAATAGCTAATCCTTGCACAACTAGCAAGAATTGCTATGACTTTTTTGGTCTTAAAAAATTTCCTAATAATTCTCAAAAAGGGCGAGAGTCTCCTGTGACTTAAGATTATACACTGTCAGGCATACACATCCATCAAAAAGCAGGACTTTAACATAATAGACTTTGTCAAGATACAGACCACAGAATTATGTAATATTCTAAACACAAAACCATTAAACATGTTTGGAGGATATTCTCATCATTAATGTGTTAGTTTAAAAGCCTCAGCAGTAGTGAGCAAAAAGAAATCTGGGTACTAGTCTAAAGCTTTTAAACTACAGAGTTTCTGCCACCAATTGCTTAAAAACGAAGTAATAATTTACATGCAATTTTTCTGAACCTTGAGTGCTCAGATTCTTTCATGATGCAAATCACATCCTAATCAAGAAATCATCACATCCATTATCTCCTCTTATTTGAAACTGTTCAATAGCCCTGCAGTAATTACAGCTGTTGCTGACAAAGAAAAGTAATAAGAGAAGTACTTAATATCTTTTAAACCTATTTTTATGTAATTCTTACACAGGTACATGGAAATAGTCAGCTGCACATGCTGAACCAAGACTGGAACTTGCTATGAAATGCTCTTCCAGGCACTCTCATCCTAACTAGATTATAGCATATTTGACATTAATTTAAAGGCCATAGGCACATAACTTCAAGGGCAAACAGGAAAAGCTTATTTCAAAGTGGCTCTAATAGCAGAAGTGTTTCACATAGACTGGTCACACAGAGCAGACAAGCCAATCAACATAGGAAAATCAAAAGACTAGTGCCATTTTAGGCACTAGTTGAGGTACAGTAAAGATGTGACTTCTCTTTTGATGAAATTTGAGTATAAATGAGCAATAAACCACATGCAAAAATAATCCTTTCAACCTGTGAGTGTGAGTTTAGTTCTATACATTACCTGTACATAGGCCAAACTGCTCTAGCCATTTTACTTATCTTTGTGTAAAGAAAATGGGAAGCATGCTGTACTATAAAACCAAACACAAAAATAATAGTGGTTCGTTTTTATCTGAAATAAAAGCATGAATACTCTACCAATCCCAATTTTACTTCTTTACTAATGTTTAAATGATAGAGACATTAGCCATGGGTGAGCTGCAGAAGCTTGCAGAGAAAGAGCTTTATGGTGACCAGGCTTACAAAAGTTAAAGCCCATCTAAGAAGAGTAAGCTTGTCAGACACAATAAAAATGATTTTTTTTAAAAAAGCTTTTTGTCTGTTTGATGTGAGCAACTTGAAAAAATAAATCATTTTCACAGTGAAGTTCTAGCCAAAAATACCATGGTTAGTTAGAAAGTTACTCTGAAAACATCTTAATATTGTGTGTCCTATCGCCCCTTCAAGGCTTTTCATACAGATACGTGGAAGTTCAAAATCTAAAAACTGAGGGGAAAAACCCCCAACTTTTATGCAGCAAATATTGGCATAATACATCAAATATATCAAACACAAAAATAAAAAATACAGTATTATCAATCTTATGAAACATGTGGCCAGTGAGATCCTTCACAGGAAAGTAGATAAGGTCACACTGAAGATGATAAAGTCAAAATTAAATGTCCTGAATGAAATATAAACCTGTTTTTTAAAAACAGTCCAAGGATTAAGGAAATATAAGGAATTCAGCAGCATCAAGCTGTATTTTAACAACTATGTGTCTTAGTTTCTCTGTCAACAAGTCGTCTTCAATATTAAGTGCAAGAAAAGAAAATACACATCTGAAGACTTCTTTAGTGCCTAGCAAGACAGTAAGGAACCCCAATATAATTAAACTTTCAATAACTTCCAATAATTGAAAAAAATCAAGAAACTAAGCAAACTACTTAGTACTGCCTCTATTTTTATGGTAACTAGGCAGCCATGATTCTTCTCAGAATGAAAGTCATAATGAACAATGAAACACTTGCGATACTGAATGATTACTGGATGTGATACTGAAAATGATGGAATTACTTTTAATGATCCTCATTTGTTAAGTAAAAATTAGTATTACAGGACAATTTTTAAATGAGACTGTAATAGCACAATAGTTATATTCTTATAACTACGGCTAAACAAGTATGTATGAAAACTCTCACAAAAAGGTAGACATAGCAACGCAAAGTACAGACTTGACCTACCTATTACTACGAAGTAAACGCACCAATGACTTAGAAACAATACCAGCTTCGGATTTTGGTGCCAAATGCCAGTAAAGCTGTGCAACTGCCATTACGACCTAAAAGAAGAACATTCAGAACAGCATGTTAACTTCAAATCGTCATACATATCTATCACATTTGCTTCAGACCTGCAGAACTACCAACTCACTCTTCTTCAGAAAGCAAAGTGCATAGCCATGTTCTTCGAAATCAACAAAACAGATTAGGGGAAGACATCAGAAGAAAGATATTTTTATTTCTAAAATCAAACCTAATTAAGTACCTCTCATTCCTCCCAGTATTTATTGTATACTATAATATATAGAAATACAGAGGAAGAGGGACAAAGAGAGGAAAAATGTAGGCAATTTAAATTGTAAACATATCATCCTTCCTAAGTCAATACTGCTAACATCAGTTGTACAAATTAATGAGCAAATACTGTTTAAAACTTCTGCAAATTTTGTGCTTTTAATTTTGTTATATACAGGTTCAATATTATCTATTATTTAGTTTCCACTTAAAATCTTTCATTCCATTAGTCTATCATGCAATTTATAAAATGACAGCTGCCTTTACTGGCAACTTCTAAAGTCTCAAATCCAACAGTAAGTAAAAACTACAGGGTTGTATACCAACATCCTGGCTAGCAAAAAGCAGAAGACTGAGATATAAGCACCTTAAAACCTATACCTTTTTTTTCTTTTCAAATTTTCTCATAAGTAAAAGACAAATTATGAACTTTATGCTAATGAATAAGTCATGTCACAGCCTTCCCTACAATACTGTCATGGTCAACTTCTTGTTCAAAATGAAACAAATCATAGAAAGGAGACTCCAAGTAAAGCTATCATTATGACACTTGACTTGATATCTTACTACCAATGAAACAAAAATTATTATTAAACAATAACAAGTGATTATAAACATGTAAAAAGAGGAAATAACTGGAAGATTTTCAGCAATATACTATAGGGATCTCTTACTACTGACAAAAATCTAAGGTCAAAGAGAAAGCAATTCATTTAATTGCTGGTAAATTCTGTGAATGGTACAAAAACTGGTGTAATAGCAATTCGATGAAGCATGGACAAACTGCACTTGAACATCTTAGTTAACTTTAATATCAGAAAGTTAAAGATCATAAATGTGAGAATCAATACCATATTTAACAGATATAAAGAAAATGATTTATGGAATGTGGAAGATAAGCAACTGAACCTGTTCTCAGTGCAGTGTGATGGCAAATATATCTAACATACTTGTTCTTTGTATGAGATGAGGAAATATCGTACAGATATTGAACAGTGATTTTAGCAGAAGGCTGTGCTCTAACAGAATTATTATTGAAAACTATATTCAATTTGTTTCCAAAATCTGCTGGCAGATTATAAGTGGTTTTGAAAAGAGTTAGACACTAGTCAGAATCTAGAAATATGTTCCATAGGAGAAACAAAAACCTGATCTGTTTAGCTTATCAAGAACAGGTTGGGAGGTGACTTAATCATGGTGCAGTTTTGCAATGATATGAATATTCATTATCACTGGAATTCTTTTCCTGAAGACATCTAGTCTTGATTAACAGGACAAACTGAGGTTAGAAATAAAGTTCTGTGATCTGAGTAATGTCACAATAATTCACCATCAGCATGGCTTTTTCCAGTTCTAAAAATTTACCTGTGTCTTAAAATCTCATGGAAATACTGCAGAGCATACTATACTTATGATATCATATCTATCCTGGACCCCTGCCAAGGCACCGACACTAAGAATCTGGCTTGGACTGACAAAGAGTTTAGGCATATAATTGTCTACTTTTAAAATGTGAGACTCAAAGGAAAGCACAACTTAATGAATCACTAACAACTAAGATTTTCTCTGTGAATCTGTACCACCAAAACTGACAGTTTGTGCCATCCTGGTTGCTGAGAACTTAAGCACTAAAAGCTAGCTATGTTATAGTCATCACATGCTATAGAAGTTGGATTCAAATGCTCTCGTATTTTCTATAATATTTTATTTGTCTTTAATAGTTGGAGCATATATCACATTCAGTTCAGGTGTTTTACTTAGAAGCTAAGTTAATTTCAAAAAAGAGAGAACCACCATATTTCTCCTATAAATTACTAGAGAGTACTATCACCACTTTTAAAGAGGTGTAATTTTATTTTTCAATCTTTTAAATTTTCTAGAAGCACAGATAATTAGTAGCTTAACATTTTAAGCAAAAAGGAATTTGTCATACAGCAGCATTTCGGCTTTGAAGCAAGGGCTTTGTATTTCGTAACAGCAGCCTGTGATCTGGGTCCATAGTATAGGTGTTTTTCACTTTCCGATCCTTTTCTTTCTGTTCTTCATCAGATTCATAGAAATTATTTTCACTATATTCTTCCATCACCTCATCATCCTACCAAAAGACAAAACAACAAGAACATACACAGAATATTTGAATCAACTGGTTTTATTCATTAAGGAAGTAACATACAACACCACAATTTCATGCAAGATTTATATACTTTTTTAAAAACAGCTATCGGCTCACCTACCCCAGTTTGGTCAAAGCAGTAAATGTACCGACATGAAAAACAGCTTAACAATATATGCAAAATTTCCTTAGAAATAAGATGAACTGTTAAATGAAATATATTCATTAATATTCTGTAAACTAGATTAGGTATGAATATTGGTCTTTTTTTGACTGGAAGCCTATGATCTGAAATTGACCTTTCTGAAAACGGTCAGTATAAAATTCCCTCTATTTTGAAAACTTAATGCAAACCACGCACATTCTTTCCTCTCTAGCAATACATAAATTATCTGTGAAAACAGCAAATCTCAAAAGAAGGGACATGTTTTTTTCTTAAGAAATTAGATGGGAAAAAGGTTATGTATCCTGAGCCTGGCCTACTCTGATGAAGTACAAATCCTTGAGCTGTTTAAATAAAGTTACGAATTACCAGCATAATGTCACTTAGAAAACCAACACAACACACTGGAAGAATTAATTAAAGTTTGAGATATTAGTAAATTAGGCCTTTCTTTGACTCCAGAAGGCTAAATAGAAGAATATAAAGGAATATATCTGATTATGTAAACATGATAAAGTAAAACAAATCTTAAGATTTTTGATGTGGATCAAAAAATGGATAAAAAATAGATTTAAAGTGTTCCATTATGCTTATATTTAATTAGCATTAAAAAGTTCACAAACTGAAAGAAAAATAAGATGGAAACCATCAGGATTAGATCGAAACAGAATGTCAGATCCCAGAAGCTGTGGTTTGGATTATCAATATTGAGAGTACTCAACATTACAAAACTTTTTTTAAAAATAAACTACTGACTTCTCTAACCTGTTATATCCAAGTGTGTGTCCTTGCTCTCCTAAATTCTTCCATCTCGCTTTGTCCCCAGAACATCCAACTAAGACAAAGAGCATTACTGTGGCTAGCTGGAGCTATTCACATTACAATGGGCTGGCTGGTACCAAACACCAACTGTAGCAATACCTCTGCTTTTCTTTCTCTCAAGTCTGTGTCCAACTATTGTAAGGAATATCCAACTTTACACAATGGTTCTAAGAGGATTATTTGAGTCATATACACAATTGTTGATTTTTTAAAAGAAATAATTACTTTTGAGACAAATATATCTTTTTAATTCTAGCTAGCAGTAGCAAAAAAATCAAAAGTGAATGGAAGAACAGCTAGAAATTAAAATAAAGTCTTATTTAATAGGTCTTCAGAAAACTAGGCAAGGGTAACTTCAAACCTTTGTTGCATGCCTTGGTCAAAACTCATGTATAGTGAAAGAGCCCATAAAAGCATCTTCAGTAGAGGCAGGAGGGTGGGGGGAGGAAGGGAAGGAGTGACAATAAATCAAGTTTGTCATTTTATTCTGGTTTTTTATTAAAATTTGAAAGGACACTGAAAATAAAACTTCCCTTCACATTTCTTCTCTTTTTTATTACTTGATGCCAACAGTGCTCTCAGTGTTTTATAGGATCTCTAGCAAGCTCTTAGATTTCTTATGCAACAGCAACCAAAGTGATTTAGTTTGTTTACTTCTCGGTCTATACATCTTTGTGGCAGTCACCCTTCTAAACTAAAAACTCAGGATGCTAAATCAAGAGTACTGGTAACCAAATTCCTCCTCTTGTCTACAGGACAGGCAACTTGAAAGCAAAATTTCTGATCCCAGTGTATCTCAACCCTGCACTGAAGAAGCTTCCTCTAACAGGAGGATAATTCAGTCTTCATTGATTCAGTCTCCCTGCCTTGACTGCTAACAGGCATGCACATCAGTACGATTGAACTCAACAGGAATACAGAGTTGGAAACTGTATTTAACCCGTTAGTCACTGCTGTAAAGAAACAGCTTAAGCTCTCACATTTCTGACTTTTTTTTTTTTTAAAGAATTTTTGGTTATAAACATACTTGGGCAGGGTTCCAAATAATTATAAAGCAACTTATGTCCCTTATGAAAACAACTTTAATTTAAATCCTGTTAGTGTCTTTATATTGAAACACTTTCTTCATACCCCCGCAGCAGAAGTATTGATGTGGTCTTCTCTCATAGTCATGTATTTTACTGCAATCTTAGAATATTCTTCTTCTCTCAAATCTGTTGAGATCGGGTATGAAATAATTATGTTCCAGACAAAGGATGATGATGACACACTGGTAAATTTTAATGAACTCAGATTCATTAAAATCGAATTGATGAAGTCCAAATTAGTCAGAATTTGTAGTCACAAGGACCTTACTAAGACAAAGAGAATATGCGATACTGCAAGATTTACATGTAACCATGGAAAGTAAAGTATTATGTAAAAGAGTTGGGAAATTGAAAGATAAAAACCTGCAGTCTTCTTGGTGTGTAAGAACTGTTGTTTCAAATTCTATTAATCATCCGAGACATGGAGAGCAGTTGCTAGGAAATGTGAAAACATTCCATCACTCACAACCCCTTAAGCCTCAATCTGAACTGCTGACTATACTCACTGCCAAAAAGAGACAACTGTACATTTAGACTCATAGAATCATTTAGGTTGGAAAAAACCCTTAAGATCATCGAGTCCAACCATTTACCTAGCGCTGCCACATCCACCACTAAACCATGTCCTCAAGCACCACATCTACAAGTCCTTTAAATACCTCCAGGGATGGAGACTCAACCACTTCCCTGGGCAGCCTGTGCCAGTGCCTGACTACTCTTTCGGTGAAGAAGTTTTTCCTAATATCCAACCTAAACTTCACCTGGCGCAGCTTGAGGCCCTTTCCTCTCGTCCTATCGCTTGTTACTAGGGAGAAGAGACCGACCCCCACCTCGCTACAACCTCCTTTCAGGTAATTGTAGAGAGCAATAAGGTCTCCCCTCAGCCTCCTCTTCTCCAGACTAAACAACCCCAGCTCTCTCAGCCTCTCCTCATAAGACTTGTGCTCTAGACCCTTCACCAGCTTCGTTGCCCTTCTTTGGACACACTCCAGCACCTCGGTGTCCTTCTTGGAGTGAGGGGCCCAAAACTGAACACAGCATTCAAGGTGCGGCCTCACCAGGGCCGAGTACAGGGGCACTATCACCTCCCTGGTCCTGCTGGCCACACTATTTCTGCTACAAGCCAGGATGCTATTGGCCTTCTTGGCCACCTGGGCACACTGCTGGTTCATATTCAGCCAGCTGTCAACCAACACCCCCATGTCCTTTTCTGCCAGGCAGCTCTCCAGCCACTCCTCCCCAAGCCTTTGGCATTACATGGGGTTGTTGTGACCCAAGTGCAGGACCCGGCACTGAGCCTTGTTGAATCTCATGCAGTTGGCCTCAGCCCATCGATCCAGCCTGTCCAGGTCCCTCTGTAGGGCCTTCCTACCCTCCAGCAGATCGGCACTGCAGCCCAGGTTGGTGTCATCTGTAGACTTACTGAGGGTGCACTCGATCCCCTCGTGCACATCACTGATAAAGATATTAAACAGAACTGGCCCCAGTACTGAGCCAAGGAGAACACCACCTGTGACCGGCCGCCAATTGCATTTAACTCCATTCACCACAACTCTCTGGGCCCAGCCATCCAGCTAGTTTTCCACCCGGCAAAGAGTATGCCCATCCAAGCCACGAGCAGCCAGTTTCTCCAGGAGAATGCTGTGGGAGACAGTGTCAAAGGCTTTACTAAAGTCCAAGTAGACAACATCCACAGCCTTCCCCTCATCCACGAAGCGGGTCACCTGGTCACAGAAGGAGATCAGGTTCGTCAAGCAGGACCTGCCTTTCATAAACCCATGCTGGCAGGGCCTGATCCTCTGGTTGTCCTGTACGTGCCATGTGATGGCACGCAGGATGATCTGCTCCATAACCTTCCCTGGCACTGAGGTCAGGCTGACAGGCCTGTAGTTCCCCGGATCCTCCTTCCAACCCTTCTTGTAAATAGATGGGTGTCAGAGTTGCTAACTTCCAGTCAACTGGGACCTCCTCAGTTAGCCAGGACAGCTGGTAAATGATTGAAAGTGGCCTGGTGAGCGCTTTTGCCAGCTCCCTCAGTACCCTTGGGAGGATCCCATCTGCCCCATAGACTTGTGCATGTCTACGTGGTGTAGCAGGTCGCTAATCATTTCCCCTTGGATTATGGTGGCTTCATTCTGCTCCCCATCCCTGTCTTCCAGCTCAGGGGGCTGGGTACCCCGAGAACAACTGCTCTAACTATGAAAAAGTGAGGCAAAGAAGGCATGAAGTACCTCAGCCTCTTCCTTGTCCTCTGTCACTATGCTTCCCCCCACATCCAATAAAGGATGAAGATTCTCCTTAGCCCTCCTTTTGTTGCTAATGTATTCGTAGAAACATTTTTTGTTGTCTTTTACGTCAGTAGACAGATTAAGTTCTAGTTGGGCTTTGGCCCTTCTAATCCTCTCCCTGCATAACCTCACCACATCCTTGTAGTCCTCCTGAGTTTCCTGCCCCTTCTTCCAAAGGTAGTAAGCTCTATTTTTATTCCCGAGTTCCGGCCAAAGCTCCCTGTTCAGCCAGGCCGGTCTTCTCCCCCGCCAGCTCTTCTTTCGGCACATGAGGACAGCCTGCGCCTGTGCCTTTAAGACTTCTTTCTTGAATAACCTGCAGCCTTCCTGGACTCCTTTGCCCTTCAGGACTGCCTCCCAAGGGACTCTGTCAACCAGGCTCCTGAACAGGCCAAAGTCTGCCCTCCAAAAGTCCAAGGCAGCAGTTCTGCTGACCCCGCTCCTTACCTCTCCAAGAATCGAAAACTATCATTTCATGATCGCTATGCCCAAGATGGCCTCCGACCACCCCATCGCCCACCAGGCCTTCCCTGTTCGTAAGCAGCAGGTCCAGCGGGGCGCCCTCCCCTGCTGGCTCCCTCCCCAGTTGGCTCCCTCCCCAGCTGCGTCAGGAAGTTCTCTTCCACACCCTCCAGGAACCTCCCAGACTGTCTCCTCTCCCCTGTATTGTATGTCCAGCAGGCATCAGGTAAGTTGAAGTCCCCCATGAGAACAAGGGCTAGCCATCGTGAGACTTCTCCCAGCTGCTTATAAAATATTTCACCCACTTCTTCAATATTTCATCTGTCTCCTCAGACTTATGAAAAAGTCTGCATTTACCTGAGTAACCAGGTCTGTTTTGGCATGCACCAAGTTACTTTTATAATTTCTGCTATCACAGACAAGCCTTATTTCTTGACAGCATGGAGTACCAGTATTCTGTTAAGCAGTTTGGGGCCTAGGCAGAAAACCTGAAACTGAACCCTTCAAGCTTACCGAGGCACAATAAATTACAGCCAAGAATTCAGACCACCAAACTGAACCACCAAGCTACTTTCCCAGATTTCTAATTAGAGCTCAAACTGATGATAACTAGTATATTTTAGCAGCTCTGTCAGAAAAAAGAACAATACTCTGATCCTTTTTGACAGGGGAGAGACAGCATGAGTTCAGGGAGTAGATTCAAATGTTCCCATGTTTTTTCTTGTGCTTTCAATCACTTTAGATGCAGTTTCACAGTTGATTTAAGACTAATCATGCCATTAAAAGTTTGTTGCTATTTTACATTTTTGTTTTTTAAAAGCATGTTTTATTTTCATCAGTATCAGTAAAATGATCTGGCTCACTTTGTGGTGATAGGACCACTAGAACTGCTGAATTTTCAAAAGCAGTAAGTGGTAAAGGGAGAAGAACAGAACAGAAGCATTCCCTTTCAGTGGCAGTCTTTAGTTAAACTGCATTAAGTACACTTAACAGTTTGTGGTAGCACATGATTTAATTGTGCAGTTAATAGCTTTTCTAAATTGCAAAATCACTAAAAAGTTCAGAACCCTGGGAGAATGAAGTGATTAAAAACTGAGAGACACCACTAGTATTCCAGGTGAGGAATTGCCAATGGACTCTGTGCATTCCCCATCTTCTGTGATTTATTCAATCCAGTAGAGAAGTGAGTATTTTAGTGTGAAAGAACATGCGTAACTCTTTTTTACGTTGTTCCAGGCATACAGTTTAGGGACATCTTTGTAAAGTATTAGCAGCTTAAATGAAGAAACCGCCAGATAACAAGTTCCATTAGTCTGTTTTTAGAGTCACTAAGTAAATGAGCTAACATTTAACCGAGATCTTGCTTGAAATTACATTTAATATGGCATTAAACTTGAGAATGTGCCTTCCACTTAGGGTAAAGCACATTATGTGAATGTTACAATTACCTCCAAACAGAGCTTCACACATCCACAAACTGAGAGCTAAAGCAAAACTTCACTGAAATCCAAAGCATGAACTATTTGCCCACTCTACCGTCATTAACTCCATCGTCTATTCAAAAGTGATTCAAATATTTGTATTCCTAGGTTAGGTATAACTAATTTTAAAGCTATAGACTTCAGTTTCTCTCCTCAGATTCATAAGGAAATACACTCACAGCTTTTTCAATTCCTGCAGCAGAATCTTTGGCAGATAAGATTTTAGCTATCTTCCAGAGCCCCTTCTGATATTTCTAGGAACCACTCTCAAAAGAGGTCCGGATAAGCTAAGTTTTGAAGGTAAGAAGAGTTTTGGGACTATTCAGTAGTTGGTGAATCTGACTGCAATGCCAAAACCTTCTTAGCCAACCAAGATCATCAGTCCACTTGCTGTATCATTAACAGTATCCTTGGAAAAGGGAAATGGTAGAAAATGTATAGAACAGTTCCCTACTTAAAGAATTAATGATGTATCCAAGAGAGATGTGAAATGTTGATGTTGTGTGTGAAGATACCTACCTAAATCCTTCCACATGCTTCACAGATCGGTTTCAGAACACTAGAATAGACCTATCTTTGGTCTATCAGAGAAAACCAAAAATTATCCTCAAGACGGCTCAAAAAGCCAAGTAGATGAGCTGTGACAAGTTTCTGACAGATAAGCATACCTCAACCAATCACACTTGTTAATAACCACATGCTGGCAGAAGTATCCATCCTTTCCACAATAGGAAGTCCTTGAATAAGATACAGATATGTCAGTACAGGTAAAGCTTGACACGAATAATTGCTAGTGGTCTAAAAAAAGGCACAATCTCACATGGTAAAAATATTTGAGAAATGAAAGCGTAACTGACATAATATGCAGCCTGGCTGGAGAAAGGCCTTAGAAGGCACAAAGCCCAACTTTGCCACAGATTTTCAGGTACTAACTGAATGAGAGCAAGTTATAACTTTCATCTTATTAAGCCAAAGAATAAAGGGACCACATTATCCACTCCATAAATAATGGCTTCCTTTCAAGTACCAACCAGCCATCAAAGTATATTCACTTTTTCTTAGGTAGGCTGCCATTGTAACCAGTTATGTGATAAAGTCTTGTGCTACTGTGAATCGACTAACAGGACCTAGTAATGATCTGATGAGATGCTCTGATGGCCATGTGAAAGTAGGGGAGTACTTCAAGTGCCTAAGTATAAGTATCTAGTGCCATTTTATACTCCCTCAAGTATGAGAAATATCTGCATGGGTCTGGCAGATTCTGAAGGTATGGCGCCTACAGGAGATTCCTAACAACTGAAGACTAGTCAGGGCATCTTGTGGCATTTAGAACAACACTAGACCTTCAGATAAATTAATCATATCCTGGTTTCTCTAAAGGTTAAAAGCTTCAGATACTTCCCCTTCTGTAGGACAAAATTAATGAAGCAAATCAAACTCTTTTCCTATTTAAAAGTAGCTATTGAATCTTTTATTGTTACATTGAAGGAAAACACATTTCCAGCACCTAACAAATTCCTGCTGATGCTCTTGTGTGCAGTCATTGGAAAGGAATGGGCTGGGGATTACAAGACAGGTGAGAAACAAACTGGATCACAGTACCAGGATGCATGTTACAGTAATGGTTACAAACTGTAGCTATTTCTGAATGGACAGAAAGCAGAAGGTGACTTTGCTGTCACCAGACCAGAACAGCGTGTTCTGTGTGGTCTCAGACATGACGCATTTACAGCTTTCAGGAACAAAGTTAGTTAAAAATGAATGAGAATTTTAGAAACTTAATTTCTCCCTTCTACCATATATAGAATATAAAAAGATTCTGGTAATGAAGTAGCAGTCTGGGATATGACCTGTGTTCTAACAGGAAAGAATTTGTAAGGAGGCTTCCTGAAGAAATGTACAGTGATAGGACCAGAAGGCATATGTCCATTACTCCCTTCTAAATTAAGTCAAAATAGACAGAACACTTTCAGTCCAAAGGTCAGCAAACACAGAATGCAATGATTAGGTAGTGTGGTATATAAATAATAATACATAGCCTATATTATTTATATAAAATATTAATCTAAAATTATCACACTACCAAACATCACATTCTATCACTCCACCAGGAACCAGACCTGTTGCTCCTACACAAATGAAAAAGTACACATGCATTTTCAGTTACATGAACAACAATGTAATAATGAAGAACCAATAAAGATTGCAAGATTATAATGATATTACTCTGATATGTTTGAATATTATTATTTTTACTTCAATTATAACCACAGTCTATTCATTACCATTGGGACAGAGAAGTCAGGAAGAAAACCTGAGGTTTTGGTTGGATTTGTAGAACTATGCAGATCTGAAGCCACTGAAACAGACTTGGACTCCTACAGAGCCTTCTTCTGAGGATCATTTTTCGTATTATAACTATTCAAATGAGTCTGCTGGAATTATACTGAAAATGTAATATATTAATACAGTTATATAAAAGATATTATATAATTCCAATAAATTACAATAGAAACTGGTACTTCAGTTTTAAGTTTTAGATGAAAGCTATCCTGTCCTGGTCAAATGATATTTCATGGTTCCTTGCACACAATTATATTCATGGATTTTTAAAGTTTATTTATCTAAAGAGATAAACGTGCTTTCAGCTAATAGAAATTGAAGTGAGTATTAATGGAAATGGTAGTTGTGACAAACTGAAGAAATATTTGGGTCACACTGTGACTTATATTTTCTGATTCTAACCCTCACTCTATAACCTTCATACTGGGCTAACAGTCACACAATGTTGAAAATGAATCTATTTTTCAAATGCAAACATCTGCCAGGAAATTATGCCATCTGAAAAAGGGTTTACAATGTGACTGCCATTGAAATTTCTCACCAGACTTTCTATAATTCAATGGCCAATATAGTCTCAACCATCTATTAATATAAAAAGCCAAGAGACACAAGAAAGAGGCAGGTTGAGAATCCATGATCTAAAACTGCAGGAAAAGAACGGAATAAGAAGTTTTCAAAAAAGAAAACTCCTCCCTTCTTTTCTGCCCTCACTGTGTTGATACAAGTAGATGCTCTTTCCTGTTTTTGGGGTATTGACCAAAACCAGGGCATTTTCACAGAAGAGATATTGCACTCAGGAATAACTGTTTTCCCACAGATTTCATCTCACTGGGACACAGAAGTTCTGAGGTGTTTTTGAGTTCAATTAATCCCTTCACTAAAAAGGCTTTGAATTTTTTTTTATCACCAGGTTGTTTCAAAGAGGTTAAACAGTTGAGGGAAGGGAGGAGTACAACTTCTAGAGTTATGTTTCATAAGGGCTCAAGATTGTGGCAATGGTCTCATGGTCTAAAGATCAGCCACACAGTTCCATGACCTAAAGCATTTGGACTTCAGTATCATCCAAACCCAGGTGATCTCATGACAATTATGCATTACCAGTAAGAAAGGACTGCATCAGCATGTGACAAGTTCAAAGCTGCAAGAAATAAGATTTAAATTAGGTGAGATTATCAACAGTTTCTATTCTTGTTTTAAAACACTAGCTTTAGTCTCAGTTCAGTTCCAACAAACAAGAAAGCCATTGCACAAAATCCTCCAGTATCTTCCTGATACTCTTAGCAGTTTGCTTACTATGATGTTGTAACACCCCTGTAAACCGCTATCCTAGGGCAACTTTGAGACACTATTCTGTTAAAGGATTCATCTTCCAAGTCAGCTTACCTTGCGGTATCAATAGCATGTTGCATGGAGTTGCATACTTCATACTCACAAAAACATTTTCACATTTCTTTAGAAAAGCTAAATTTTAATGTGGATAAGGAATGCACAATACAATTCTACTAGTTTGGGGAGATTTTATATGCAATTCAAAAAAGCTTTTGATATAAAAAGCTTCCAATTTGTAAATACAGTGAGCTTGATACCTAAGCTACACAAAGGTACCAAGACACCTACTCTAGCTTGAGAATCAGATTGTGGCAAATGAAATTTAACATTAAGGCATTTTCAGTCACAACATTGTTCTTAGCTTAACTTCTGGCATATATAAAAGTTACATGATAAACAATAAATAAATCAAGCTTCATTTGTGGTTTACTACATCTTTTCCTCTCATATACATATTCTAAGACTATATCCCTGCATATTCTCATTTATACAATACCATCTATATTCCCAGTGCGGATGTACATGTTTATTTCATTCTTTAAAAATAAACCCCAATTTTCCGATATAGTATAAGTATGTAAACTCATTAGTTACATGAAAGACTCTTCAAAACCTCTTCAGTCCAGCCTTACAGTGGCTTTTAAAAACTCGCTTAACCAATAACATAGTTTTGAATACAAACTCAAAAATGTAATGAATTAAAAGACTTCATGAAAAACTAAAACAAACAAACAAACAAAAAATCCCCAAATGTTCTTCAGAAAGCTTGTACTCATAGAAGTTTTATATTACAGCTCTGAGACAAGAGCATTGCACAGGTGGAAGCATGGGTTTGAGGACCACTGAACATTAAATTTTTCCCAATATATCACAATTACAGGAACATCTGTGCTAAGTAACTTCATACTGAACTAATGTGAAAACTCAAGAAGTGTTCAAAAGCTCATTCTCATCTCTATAAGAAGCAGCAACTAAGTCCAGGACTGCTGTCTAAAAATAGGGGCTAAGAGTTAAATATGCTGCAGTAATTAACATCTTTCTGCAACAACCCCAAATTCCCAATTATTGTTGTAACAAAATCTCACGATACTTGCAGCTAGAATTAAAACAATCAATTATGATTTTTAGATCACTGTAATTTATTCAAAACAGTTCTGTTCTCCTCAAAATGGAAGTGAGGCATAAAATAGCTTTCTCTTGCCACAAAAACCCTCTCATTTCAATAGTATGTGGAAAAGGTATGATAATGAGAGCGTAAAGACAGATAGATTTGCAAAGCAAAGAAGAGAAAAAAACATTTAGAACATAAGAAGAGAGGAAGAATAGAAAATACAAGGAAAAATAAGAAGGGATAAAATACACATTGCAAAAATAAAATGGAGAAGGAAAAAAGATGAAAGGATAAATTAAAGGGAAATGATACCATCTGCTTCTAGCTGAAAGTTCCCCATTTTTTCCCCCTCATTTGGAAACTTGTGGAATTTGGAACTTGTATTCAGAAGTTTGGTTAAATGCTTGAGCAGTTTTTAGGCTTTTTATGATGGTTAAGGTTTAATCTCAGTTTAAGTATCTGGAGAGGCAGTATAAGCCATCCCATCAAGATCGCAAGCACTTACGAACCAACTGCTGAGCAAAAGTATTCTTCCATAGGGTTGCACAATAAGTGAACCATGAAGAAAAACAGGTAATTGTTAGTTACTTTGGGGCTGCAACCAAGAGAAGGGTAGTAGTCACCACCTGTCATGATTTATATACAAGGTATGGAGGAACAGGGATCTCACAGATCTTCAGCCTGTACAGGACTGTAATGGTCCACAGTGCCCCTCCTTTTCTAGTGTTCCTAATATACCCTCTAGTTACACCAAATCATGTATACTTACTCCTTAAAACAATTCAACTCTTTTCTCTCTGGAAAAAATGCATATGATTTTAAAGGTAAAGTCAAAGAGACCAAAGGGATCTTCCCCATTTCCCACACATGCAAACATGCTCGTATCTTTATTTTAATTCTGGTTTATGTAGCTTTAGGATTGTTTACTGTTACTAAAATGTTTGTCCAACATTTAAACCATATTTGGACTACAGCCCTAGCTCTAGATATTAGTTAGGAGCCTCAAATTTTCAAGACACAAAATGACCTGAAATCTTAGAAGAATGCTAACCATACTGGTACTTAGATTGGCGGTCTGAAAGATGAAAGTTTCTTATCCTCACCAGAAAGTCTGCCCTACTAATGTAAACATCATCAATGGACATTAAATCCTGTATTCCAGGATTTTTTTCCTTCATCGTAATGCATAAATAGGCAAAGGAGCTGAAAGCATCTTAAAATATCTGTTGATTTGCTTCAGTGATATTCTCACACCAACAACTGGTGGTATATTTATTCTGATGGTAAAAGCCATGATGGAAAAGCATGTGTTGCTACCATTCGGGCCTAAGTTACTCCCAGTCTTCTTGTCTGGCATTTTTCCAACCATAAACTGGAACATACGTGTAGATACACTGTCCAAGAGATGGATGATCCAAGATAATTTGAAATTTTTTATATTTACTCTTCCCCATGGTCCTTCAGGGATATGCCATAACCAATCAAGAATTCTACCTGATACTACAAACAGAAGTGTACAGGCTCAGACTCAGGAGACTAAAGCTTCCTCAAAGCAGAGGTCTGACCTCACATAGGTCTTCCTCACACAGAGGAAAAATGAAACAAAGACTTACTTTTGCAAAGAAGGAGCTAAGGAAGCTTATTCTGCACCTCTTCTAATTATGCAGAGAAAACCCTGGTATAGCAATGAAAAGGCCACACAAGTTACTAGACAGAGAATAATATCCCACAGATAGATGCCCAGAACAGAATTTATGAATATTTTGGCATCCAGGAAGGCCCTAAAGTATTCTAAGACAGCATTCATTTCATATTGCTCACACAATTTTCTATGATTAAATATCATCGAAATGGCCAAAATTAAAGCTAGAAACTTTGATAGCTCATGGGCTGATGGGGGTCTGGTATATCTGATATTTAAATTAAAAATGATTAGCAGTTATACAGTTGATATTTAGATTTCTATAAAAATATTTCAGTGTTTCACTCCAATTAATTTTCATCTCCGCAGGTCAATGATCTAGGCAGAGAAAAACAATTTTAACAACTTATTTGCAACAGATGGCTAGAATGCCTCTTATCCTATATATAAATAATAAAAAAACCCTCATCCTGAGTCAAGAAGGTAAGACTACAGCATTGGATGGAGTACATAGAAACTTTGCTGCTCAAGTTTATGGGAAAAGCAGGGATTACTTTCTTAATTTGAGTTGATACAGATGTACTAGAGAACTTGCCTACACAGGTTCTACCCACTGCTGCTATTCCACTTCAAGTTTGTCATGGGACTAACGGAAACCACAGCAATACACTTTGCTGCAAAGATAAATAGCATTTTTATCTACAGACAGTACTTCTCTTTTGCCAGCAGTAAGTGCTTGGCAGCCACAAAACAAAGCAAATCAGGAAATTCACATGGCTGAAATTTAACCCTCCCTGTCCTTTCGTTATTCTTCTACTGGATCAATTCCTGTATCTAGATTGCCTTAGAAACACTACCCCTAACACAAGGGAAGGGAGGGAGATGAGGGAGAGAAGGCAGAAAGACAATCATGTTCCCTTTCAGTGTCAGAAGAGACTATTATACAGTGATCCTGAAAATAGCCTCAGATTAGATCCACAATGACCAGAAAGTTTTGTTTAGAATTTCAAGTAATCAACTTTCCACAATCAACTTAAGGCCATTTTTTGTTATAAATGGATGGTCTTAAGTTATTCCCATCTTATTAAGTAGTACACCTGGTAGGGAAAAATAAAACTGGTATTACAGCAAAATAGCTAG
Organism: Platalea leucorodia; assembly: GCF_965183815.1. Lineage (NCBI taxonomy): Eukaryota > Metazoa > Chordata > Aves > Pelecaniformes > Threskiornithidae > Platalea > Platalea leucorodia. The sequence goes on along the minus strand of NC_138858.1, from coordinate 26,728,488 downwards.
CCATGCCCCAAATGCTTCACCAAGTATCTTCAAATAAGTGAATTTGGTATTAAACATTACCCCCTCCTTGTGTATACCTAAAAGAACCTGGTCAGGGAGCACTGCACTCTGACAAAAAGGGCAACAGAAACTGAATCTAGAATCCTCCAATTCAGACTGAGGATTCTGACAGGTATATTAGGAATGGAATGAATAAGTAGTATAACACATAACTTCACTGTGCACTAGTTTTCCTAAATTTAATCTTTTGATCTTATCAGCCAACTCAGGCTCAAGTAAATCTACTGATCTATGTGGTTTCACACTTGCATCTGAAGAGGTCAGCTTAATGGAAGCTGAAAATGAGATGACTGCTTTTGATCTCTGAGGAAGAAAATTCTCTAGCCTCATAATCTTTTAGGGCAGGGGAAAAAATAATAAAAAAAAAAATCAGCAAAACTGTAATCTCGTAGAACCATACAGCACAAATATCTACAATGAAACTCCAGGAAGGTCTACAATGTACTAATACATAACATACCTTCATTAATTTTATCCTAAAAGATTGTATGCTATTCTCAATATTTCTTAAATGTGTTCAACTATCTACATGTCCCTACTCATCGTCTTATTGCAGGAGAGCATAATAAAACTTCTAAATTGTCTACTGAGAGGCTGAGAACAGAAGAAGGGAAAGGTGTATTCCGGTTGATTCATTATTAAATGAATGATTTACATACAAAATATTTTTAAAGTACTTTAGGTTGTTTCATTTTTATCACTTTACCTAGGTAATTCACCTAGTTAACAGGAGGCTATCAACCTGAATACACCTTACCTTTCTTCTGTTCTCAGCCTCTCAGTGTAGGCTTTAGAAGTTTTATTATGCTCTCCTGTAATAAACCAGCAGAGCTGATTCAGAATACTCTTTAGGGAGTTAACAAGTTCTACAAAAGTTAGGGATAGACAGTATTCCCTGTATGCTGTGCCTGAAGCTTTATCATTTACAACTACAGTTCACTCAATGCGCGCCCCAACCAAGGGAACAAAAAGTAAATATTTAGAGCAGTACTAGACACTGCTGAGCCATCCTAAGTAGCCATGAGACACTTGATTTCACCACACATAACCATGACCTTTATGGAATACACTAAGAATTCATAACTATAAGACACTAAGAAAACACTACAAGAGCAGGAAACATTTTAAAGCATTTAACAAAAGACTAGAGATCACAGAATGGTTGAGGTCAGAAGGGACCTCAATATTTTGTCACTGCTAGCAATCAAAATAAATATTTTCAATGTGTTTCTTCCTGTAATTCCTTGAGAGCCAGGCTACTTTCCATGATTCATGGTTTTAGGTATATAGATTCAAAGACTTGCTATTTTTCTCCTAAAAGTCCTTATTCTTCTAGATCATTTTATTCAGGCTTAATTTCTGCCTCCCCATCAGTTATGTCAAATTCTGAGCACTTTAAATTGAGCAATACTTCAATAATTAATCCTAAAAGTGTAAGCCTGAGACATGCTTCTCATAAGTACTTGTTTATAAATAACTTTGTTATGACTGAAGCCCATGATCAATCTGAATTCACCATTTTTTTCCAATCTTAATTGAACACCAAGAAGGTTTATTTCTGTAACCTGCAATTATCTAAAGTGAAGCTGAGCAGCCTTGAGATTCACTGTTTTTTTGCAAGACTACAGCTCCCAGCTCCATTTTGCTCTCTACAATGACCATCTAAACTTCTGACCAAGTCACCTGTTCTTAGAAGACACCCTCCCAGACGGCGCACACATTTCGTGGTGGATCTATATACCAGGACAGCCAAAGCAGCCACTATCTCCTGTGATCCTCATCTCCTTGCAGAAATAGGGATGGCTGAACAGCTTGAAAATCAGTTCCTGAACTGCTAGACTGCAACTCAGTGCATTCATGGAAACCAACAGCAACTTTATTTTAAACATCTTCATGCATTAGGCTGCAAGCTGTAACGGTTCAGGAGTTGTTCGCAAACAACTCAGCAGTCCCGACAACTCCTGCGACAAGGGCAGGGCAAAACATTTAAGCTGGGATGCATTACAGTGTTATCTGCCATCAAATATGTCGCTTCCCAGAAAACTGTTTAAATTGTTCTTCCCAGTTAGTTCTGAGCAGGTATTTTCCGTCCAGAATATGAGTGTCTTGCTCTCATTCCAGTTAATGCATGTTAAAGCTGAATCCAGTTCATATGGAAAAAAGATTATTCCGAAACTGCTATTCACACATAACTACTTCAAAAACACCCTCTAAGTATTTCAAGACAAATAGGATAAACTAAGGATATTCTTCCTCACAGTGTTCGTAATCAGAATTAAAAATTCTACCCTTCAGAGAAACTAAAAATAGGAATATAAAACTAAGTATTCTTGGTTAATGGGTAATTCGGTTAAAGTTTTGCAACAATTTTAAGCATATTGCTTAAAAAAGGATTTTTGTCCATAACTAGTAAGTATTCAAAATTTTTCTTTAGGTTTCTGAATGCAAAAGAAATCAGTTCAAAACATTACACCATTACATGTTGGGAATTAGCTCAACTTGAACAAAAGCAGCATACGGTTCTCAAAAAGTCAGGTAAATTTTAGTGAATAAAAATGCAAATATGCATTTTAGCAGCCTTGAATTTATTAATCTGATAGGTTTAATTTCCATTTTCCTGCATCAGCTTTATTTATAAAGTGTCGTGCCCTATAAATATGCTGTTATTTTCTATAGTCAAGCACCCTCTTAACAAATCTTCTCATTAATATGTAAATTTAAAGTCAATCGGTCTTCTCCCTGACAGCGCCATGAATTCCTAGTGCACTGTATAATCGGCTTTGACTTGGCATCCACTATTTATCATCAAAGATGTCAGTTAGAAAAATTATGGAAAATGCACTGCAATTGATATGACTGCAATCTACTTTGTCAACACTTAATTGTTCCTCAAATCATACATTTACATATAAACAGCCTAAATACTGATCCATAATGATGCAAATAAACTAAATTAAAAAACTCTTCTACTACACAAGATGGCCTGTTGTATGATGAGTTAATTTGAGAACCTATTGACAAAGGCATGCATTTCAACTAGCCCCAGAAAAAATTTCTGCTAATTTAATTGCTGAGTAGGTAGACAAACTAAATTTTGCACTAAAGCTCATGAAAGTGGAAACAAAGTGTTATTAATACTATGCCACTGATGACCAATTTTAGGTTGACACGGGCAGTATTGTTACACAAACCTTTTACACTCCTCAAGCAGAAGCCACAGCAACAACTGTCATCCATCTGGTTTCAGTGGAAAAAGTACGTTAGGGTCTTAAAGAAACCTAATCCCATCAAGACCTCCAAAGGACAGGAGGTATGACAACATGACAGGAGGTCATCCTCTTCTTCTACTCTTCCTTTGTCCAATCACAAACTAAAACTGGCTTAAACCAATTGTGAAACTGTAGCTTTAGGCAAAGAAAATTATCAATTTTGATTCTTTCTAAAGGTCAGAGAGAAGAATGCAAGTTACTTTCTTTCAATAAGCAACATGTAATAAACACTCTGCCTCAAGAACATTAGGAAAACATATCACTGAAGTGTCTCATTATCTAAAAACACTTTCCTTATTTTAAACAATTTTCTGGAAAGATGTGTTCTTACAAACAATTTAATTTTCATCTGAAATGAAAAAGGGACTTCCAGAACCCAACTGGTAGTGAAAAAAATATGACTCTACTTCAGACATTTTTGCTATGTTTCTAGTTTTCTAATCATTATAACCCCTGCTTATTTAAGAAGTGAGTATAACTGTAAAGTAAATCAGGCTGAAATTAGCCGTTTGTCCAAATACATCTCCTTATAATTATTTTCACATAATAAATTACACATATATTAACATAAATGCCACTGCATTCAGTCTGATACAAACCACAATAATCTGCACTGAAACAACGTCTGAACAGAAGTATTAAGACACATAGCTGAGCTATAGCAGAACTACTTCAGTCTAAAGAAATACAGAGAAATTTAAAAAAAAAAATCAAATGATGAAACTTTCTCTCAGATTCTGGGATCACCTTATATTCATTACAAGTAGGTACCCCAAACATCCTTTTATGCAACTCTACAAAGTCCATCTCCAACTAGTGCTGTAAAACAGTATATATATCAAAGAATATGTACATCTTTAAACATGAACTAGTTTCAAATGAAATGGTAAAACGTAACAGTAGTAACACCCCCAAGCCTGTAATAAACGCAAACAATTGGCACTGTGGAGCAATTTTATACAGTTCTTTCCAGAAGTATTCTGTCTTTTAATTTCAATTGTTATTCAGAGTTAAATCCCTATTGAAACCAATGTTATGAGAATCAATTTCTTGAGCTGTCTACTTTTTTGTTGTTAGAAGTGATAGGATCTGTACCTTGAATATCCCTTTTTATAAATTTTAAGTAAGAGTATATTCATATTTACATAACATAAATGAAAATACCACAACATTTTTTACATTGCACATTTCAAAAACATATATTCAAGTCTTCACACAGTACCTCAGCACATTAACAAAGCTGAGACACGTAATGTAATGTTCACCATGCTGTGATACTGGGTATTCATATCTACAAAGAAAGTAGATTCCACGCAGTTTCCGGACAGAATGGCAAACCTTTCTAGCTCTGACTCACATAAAATCTCCTAGAGCAAAGAGCCACGTCACTCAAAGAACCACAGAAAAAGGACTCTCTCTGCTGCCCAGGGGATGTACCTGGGGTAAATCAGAACAGGTTATAGCCTGGAAGGAGAATTATCATGCTCTGAAGAAAGGTGGATGTCTTGTGGTAGTGAAGCCTTAGAGACCTAAGACGTAAGCATTTGATTTCTGTTTTTATTGAAGTCTGCATAAAAATGCATCTTAAAAGACTACGTATGTCCAATAATGGAAATAATTCAGAATGCAAGCACACAACAGCAATTTAAGAAGTCACAAACTTACCTTCCACGGGCTTACAAACTGTGTACGTGCGTATCGAGTTAACATGTGGATTATAACAACTTGACCCCACTCTTCCACGTCAACCAACAAGTTACAAAGCTTTCGGTAGTTCTTGTGAATCAGATCTATTCTATCTGGACACACTTCCTCAAATGCCATCACAACGCTCCCGGCTACCAGCTAGAAAACAAAATATAAACCAGAAGGTCACTGTTCCTTCTACAGTTCATCCACAAGTGAGAATCAGAATTAATACTAGCAATTCTCAGCAATTTCAAATAGTTTCTATTCAGTGAAAAGAAACAACGATGACAACAAAAAAAACCCTAAGCCCACAGAAAAGGTATGTTATTTAAAATAGAATTGGGGTAAGTTTATTAGAACAGAGAAAAAATTTGCTGTTTCTATTACACACATAAATCTTGGCTCCCAGCCCTGAAGACACAGTGCAATGTAAGCATAAATTTTTTTTCTTACAGGTATAGTTTCCAAATAAATTATCAGAGAACTTGCAATTAACTCAGAAAAAACAAGAAACAACAAGAAGTATAATACAGTGATATGCCCAACAAGATCTACTGGGATTCTCTTATCAAAACTGGCGTGATCAAACTAAAGAGGAACCAGGGTAAGTTTCCCAGCACTACTGGGATCCAAACTTCTCTCTTGAGATGGCCAAATTAACTGTTATATGAAATTTTATATTTAAGAGTTTCATGAATACACTTTGCAAAAAAAAAAAAAAAAGGCATAAAAATCAGCAATACAATACAGATATATTAATACTTTTCCTCAAAGAACACAAGCAGAATTTCTGCATGTTGTTCACCACTTCCTTAGCAGTTCCAAAATTACAGGAATGGATCGTTTATGCCCTGCTATGTCCTCACACAATTTTTTGCCTCCATAAGTAATAAATCTTTATATATACACAAAAATCCTCTTACTGACTATGATTATAAAAACAGATTTGTTTTCATGACAAAATGAAATAGATTCTCAACATTCTAACACCTCAAGGCTTATTGAAACCTTTAAAAATAAAGAAAGGAAATATATATTGGCATTCCTGTCAAAATTCTGGCAGCAGGCTACTTTAACTGTGGGAAAACCTCAAAAGCTGACCATGCATTATAAGGACATGTCATTGTGTGCCTTGAATTACTGTTCTTTCTCTTCTAATTGCTTTAATTAAGATTTGTTTTGTGTCAGAGCACATGTTAAGTCAAATAACTAAAATGATGAGACTTTATACGAAGGAGCTGATATGTATGCAGTTAGCATGCATGCAGTATAGCCTTCTGGCAGCAAATTAATGTCATATTCTATCTGAGCACTGGGGATCTGCATTTCAACCTCTAAAATTTCCCCAATGACTTAAAGTAAGCAATTAAATAGAAGTGCAGTTTATTGAAATGGTACTTTTTGAGAAATATTAAATACAATGATATTCATATGTTACATTTTTCTCCCTATATTTGGCTGACATTTCGTTTATTAGTATGTGCCCAACATTACAATTGAAAGAAAACAGCTCAGAATATAGTCTTGCTATTATGCTAAACAAGTTTCAGGCTCTGTGGGGATTTTATGAATTACCAATAAGAATAAACGTGAAGTTGCATTTATTGTCTCCAGCCCTGTCCACATACTGGTACCTGCTGGTCCCAGCAAGTATACAACTCATTCCAGGGAGCAAAATTTGATTATTTGATAGAGCTAAATAAAACACACTTTACATCTAAAATAATTTACTATTTTTTGCTGTATCACAAAAACAATATCTCTTTTTTTATGTTGTTGTACTAAGCTTTCTTCTTAATAACGAGCTGCAGTAAGCTATTCTGTAATTAAAAACTGCTGCAAGCTGATGCTTAGGTGTGGGTTCAAAGCTCAGCAGCAGACAGTGGTTAACTCCAGGCAAATCACTATCAGTCCTGAGTAGGCATTCAGTTAGGCCAGATAAGCTGAGGATGGAAGAGAGGAAGGGTGGGAAGAGTTATCTGTTACAACTAGCTTGCAGCAAAGCAATTTTATCAGGATGCAAAACCCTGAACTACAGTTAAGGCCAACTTGCAGAGGACAGTAAGATGGACCTGAAGTTTTAAAAGAAAACACTTGTAGAACACAGAGATTTTTTTTTTTAGGTCATTGTCCCGCAGACTTTATTGTGAGTATTATGCTCCTCCACACTACAGGACAGTATAAGGTTTCTTGACAGGTTTGATGTACAAGGGGAGAAAAGGGAAGAAAAGGAGGAAGGAAAGGGGGGGGATACAGAGAGACTAACACACAGATCGATTTATGACTGTAAGAATAGTCGCAGCCTAATATTTAAAAACACCATTTTAGGTTCATAGGTGAAGGATGACACAGATGCCGGTGTCCGACTGTAGTTGTAGAGCGCATACCCTTGCCTTTTACTGCTACTAGTACTGCACACACATTTTGCAGCATTTCTCTTTCATTTGGATATGATACAGTTTGAAAGCTGACATAAAATAATACATAAAACACTAAAACTGAGCACATATCCTATGAACAGCACTGGCTTTTTAAAAGTTCAGTTACTGTGAGTAAAACACAACAATTTGATACAAGAAATAGTCATCCTGAAATACAGGAATTCTAAATAGTTACTTATTTCAATTCATATCAGTCACCTACTCAAGTTTACAATGACAATGCTGCCACTTGTGAACGCTTAAAGGATATTAATAAAAATTTGAACCTACACTATGAAATGCAAGAAGTGCACTGGATGAACAAGCATTTTATTCCTGTGGCGAGTCCCTAGATTTACAAGTTAATACAGGAATTGCCATACATCGTGACACTATTAAAGATCATGCCTCTCTTCCCATTATTGCATTTTCCAAAATTAGGCTTTTCATTTGAAAGGGGGGAAAAAAAGTAAGAAGGTAAGACAGATTGAAAATGCCCTGGTAAGAGGAGGATTTATCTGAGAAAATTTCCGAACGCTTTCTTAATAAGAGATTATTTTCTAGTTGACAGTTTCCCCTATAGTATGATCCTACTATACATCTAAACATCAGAGGAACAGCTAATAATCTTTGTTTATTAAATGCCCAACATTCCATAAAAATATTTAGAATTAAAACAAAATGATCCAATCAGAATATAAAACCAAAAAATATCGGTTTCCAAAAAACAGTCAGTTAATTTCCATCTCACTGTGTCAATAGTAGCTTTTTGTATAAGGAGAAAATATAAATCACTCCAACAAAACTAGCAATGAGCTCATCAAATTCAAATGCTGCTTTCCATTTATGTATTTTTTATATTAAAGCAATAAACATGGTTCATTTGTCTTCCACTGGTTGCCACGTTTTTCTGTGCTGTTGCTATGAACTTCAGCCATTAGCTGTGCTCCAAGGTAAACTACATGAACCATCAACAAAAGTGACACCCAATCTATGGAGTTCATATTTTCTCCAGATTATCTATGCTAGTTGACAAGCTGGTAATGAAAAAAATCACAGTAAGCAAATGGTTCCTCTAATAACAATAAATTTTCTATAAAATTATGAAGGGTACAAAACGTTTCCTTGCATCTATTTTGTCATGAATTCTAATTAACGCTGCGAAAACCTGAGTGCTGGGTCATCACAAGAAGTGCATCGAGGTTTGATTGATAATACAGTGAATCTTGGCCTATGCTGCCAAGATTCCTCTCTCTTAAATTAATGGCCACCCCACCTGCCCTAATCATACAGCCCAAATGATATTCCCCTTCTTATTTCAATTTTCTGGAGGCAAGGAAACTGGAAAAGATCAGTCATTTATCTTCTAATAGCTGGATAATAGATCTATCACAATAAAACATCTGCACAAACTCAGTAATTTTTTTCCACAAAAATGAAGCTTTTACCAACATTAAATCAATAAGTTAAGAAAACATTGTCTTATCCACACATTCTGGTTCTTAAACTAAAACATTAACTTAATAACAGAAGCCTACTGTTAAAAAGTAGACAGATTTCTTTCCCCATTATCCCCAAATACACTGCTTTAGTTTAAAAGATCAAGATCTTCATTGCAAAGCCATTACCAATTCATAGGATCATTTTTTAATGCAAGGGGTCTCACTGCACAAGAATCTGTGCTTCATCTAGTAACCATGCAGTCTGGAAAAGAAATCTCAATACTCACATATTTGTTTGTTTGGGTCTTTTCACACCCAAAATAGAATTTATACTAGGTTGCATCTGTTATATTTAGGAATAAATTTTCACAACAGAACAGAATAATAAATTTATTTAAATATTAGAAGTAGTTTAATGTGATTAAAATATTCTCATTAAAGGAAAAAGTATTATTTAAGCAGAGGCTAAAGGAAAATTTAGCCTTTAGAAAAGAGTGTAAATCTTAATTAGCAATAAACAGATTCCATGCAATAAGCTAATTTACTGTCAGTCTTCACCCAAAATTTGCCTCTATCCCTTCCCATATTACTTTACAACAGAAGTTTCTGGGGACACAACATCAGGAGTACCTCCTTAGGAATCAATAAGTATCTGCAAGTCTGGCCAACATGTTTTGAAATTTCTCTCTAACGTGCTTCTGCCTTAGAAGAGTTCAAAAGCAGTGCTGCACTTTGTATACTACCTGGTCCCAGAACAGGAGAGCACAAAATATATGGGGCCACATACGAACCCAGTTCTCTGGGTGGGGCTGAAAAAAAAAAATTTTATCATGCAGCACATGCATTTATATTTCCACACAAACACCATAAACCTTCCTTATAACAGAGGTATCTGCCCAAACAAAATAAAATCAGACCAAAGTTAAAGACAGAAACCTGCAATAAATTTGGACATTTTTAATATGCCCAGCATCCATACAACTACATCCCAGCTACATTCTGCCTTCTCTTTTTAGATGCAGTTTTAGGTACACTTTGGGATGCCTTAGTTTGGACTGAGGAACACAAGTCACAAGTTCTTTTTGCTTTACGGGTCTGGACAACAGACATGATTCCTTTTCAATATCAACATGGATTATTTTTTTTTTTTTAACTGCTGTAACTCAGGTATCATTAATAAACTTGATTTTTATTGTTGTTTACATAATCAGAGCTGTAAAATACCCAGGCTACAAACACAATGCAGTTCTACAGTCTTTCACAGTATGCCAAAAGCAACTTAAGCAACGAATTCTACCTTAAACCCCATGCCCCAAAGCTAGATTATCAGGCTTGTTAACTGAATGGAAAAAACAGAGTCAGAGTGAAGTGACACCGAATCAACCAAAAAGAAAAAGGAAACTAGTTTCCTCTAAAATACCCAATTATACCTTCACACATGACTACGTGACTAGCTATATTACTTTCTGAGAAAATCATTTTAGCATAAAACACGCACACGCTTTTATATTCCTTTCTACATAAGATCATGTCAGCTGCTCAATTATCTAGAATTACTAGAAAAAGAAAAGGAGCAAGCATTCATGCTCTTGTACCTGCTTATCAAAGTGTGAGGTACTTTTTTCTGTAAAGCAAGGGTAAAAACATAACTAGGAGTTTCTTAAGTCTCTATAATAAAAATACTTGTAAACATCTTATCTGTTTAAAAATTAAATACACTGGCACAAAATCACAGCCTTGTTGATACACTCTAATTCTGAGTTAGCTGCCCTTGAGGGTATGTTAACGATGGTTTGCACTTGATAATTTTGCATCTTAGATTAACTGAGAGCTTGCCTTTTAATTGAATCTTTGTGTTAAGTCACTTAAGGAGTAGAGTGATCTTTCATTTATCTCACCAGAAATTTTAATGAAGTGCTGGGTTAAGGTTAGATCGCATCTTATTTGAAGTTTTGCTTACCTCAGCTTATATTAAAATTTACTACTGATTGAGACCTAAAAAATGAACACATTTAATACAGTCTGATAAAATGGCTTAATTTTACTGTAGTAAAATTCCCATCCAGACAGTTTCTTGCTATTTCAAATGCAAAATGACTCTGACTAATTTAAATACATTGTGCCTCTTCCGTGCAACATAAACTGCATTAATAATCCACAATAGCACGTCCTCTCTGAAAAAAAAATTCTGGTTTACATCAATTTAGAGGCATCTATGTTTAGTAGCTATTCTATCTCACTTTAATGTAGAGATTATGTAAGTAACTTTCAAAACCCCTGCTTGAGGTCAAATGGTTATAGAAAATAAACAAATTATGAGTGAAAATTTACTTTTTATTAAGGCAAAGTCTCAAACGTCACTTGAACAACATTCAACTGTTATATACATTGTTAAAGTTAATAATTACGCTCTCCCTCCAAACATGTCTAAAACAAATGGAATAAGAACAAACAAACAAAAAATCACATGGTAGATTTTCCTGGATCCAGTTATTACATACAATGCATTATGGCTTGTCTGAGGATCATCGGCCCTTAAGTACATAGAAATGCCAAAAGTAACCTGATATTTCCATCAAGGGAAAAAAGGTGGAGAACGACTGATGTTCAACAATTCCCAAAGTCACTAAGATTCTCCCACTCTGGTAAAGACACTATTTAATGAAATCATCATCACTTTCCCAACAAACCGATGTGCTCACATTAGATTAAAACTATCAGGAGATGACAACTAATGTTGACGTAAGGGAACAGCTTCTGTGCATTTAAATTGAAGGAATCCAAAGATTAGTGTTAGGTAAATACTTGTGGTCCAAGTACCACATTATCACCCTACAAATTTCAGGCCATCTGACTGTTAAACAGGCAACTGAAGCTGCAAAAAACTGAGAAATACCATTAATCAAACACATGCACTTCATAAGGCTATGACAAAATGCTGTTGTTCTACAGCTCAGACCCATTTGAAGAATTCCTGTGGCAAACCTGACTTAACTTTCTTCACAAAGACTGCAAAATATTTTATAAAAGCTTTTGTCTTTATGTACGTAAAAGGAGCTTTTTCTTTTATCTTAAGTGTACGAAATGCAGCGTCCCTTAGAGAATACAAAAAGGTGGTTCAAATTAATACAAATTTCCCATGAGGAGCTTAAATAAGACTTCAAAAGTAGCCAACCTAAGGCTATATAGGCTACATGTACACACCTGTACATAAGGACCACCACCCGTAAGCAGCTGCATCTCCTCCAATTTTAAAAGCTAGAAGTAGCTACAAGTGGCACTCTGTTTCTTCCACTGTGAGCAAATTGCTATGTTCTCCAATTAGAGGCAAAGAATAAGCTTATTCAGATTGGAGTTACCTGCTAATAAAACACTTTTGCACTATGTGCTTTCTCTTAGTAAATGCGGAGGCTTTCTGGGAACATTCAGTGGAACATGACAAAAGATAACTACTTAAGGTGAAGCTTTTCCATGCTAGACTGATCTTCCCAAAGCTATCAAGGATCAAAGACAGACCGATCCACTGTAGATCACAACAAGCCGTGGAGTCTGGGATGAAAGAGCACATATTAATACTTGGATATGATCCAGAGAGTTCTGAAGAGATATTTGTATGGTTCCTTTTTGGAATAATAATTCTTCATATCACTTCCTGAAAAAAGTAAAACTTCTGAAGCTGAGATGTCTCAGCCCAGGCTGGAATCGGGTCTTGCTAGGGAACAGACCAAGAGGAATCAGAGGGAGGAAAAAGTTTTGTCTCCAATGTCTCCAAAGAGGTCCAGAAGACCCAATTCTAGACCATCATTCTTAGCTTCTTGAATGTGCTGACAAAGTAGCATAACTTTGACTATTGCTTCAGCTGGCATCTTTGTAAATACAATGTCCACTACTCAGTGTCGCAGAGGCACCGGCACTGTGGCACAAACTAAGCAATGAGCATTAATCCCCTTATAAGTAACTCCAAGTGCCAGGATCAGTGTGCTGGGGAAAATGAAGATCCAGACCTACTTTGTACTTTTTTCCTCTAACTGTTTCTTAAAGTAAACATGTAAATGACTAGTTGTTGGATAACTTGCCACTTACCATAAGCAATCAAGGACTAGGAAACAGTGAAAACTCAGAAATTTTATTTTCCTGCCATCAGCAATAAAAAGAAACAAAGATGGCTTCTCAGTCCTTTATGCCTCCACAGGTATAAAGAATCTAATCTCACATTCACAGATTGCATGCACACGAAGAACATGAACCACGAAAAGAAAATACACAAAGAACCACTGGGGGGGCAACTCCACAGAAGCACAAAGGCCTCTGCCAAATGAATACAGGTCAAGCATAGATGCAGTCAGGAGAACTAACTAACTGATTTACTGTCTGCTGAGCCATTAAGCTCTGACAGTCTCCTTCAGTAACCCTTCAGTGGAAGTTGCAAGATGCCTTTTAGAGAACAGCACCATTTATGTCCTGAACACCTGGACTGTGCTAGAACAACAGAAGATATATTCCTGAGTGTTACAAAAATACTTGGCAAATAGGAGATGGAAGCACACACTATCTGGTACCTAGTAATACTTTCGTTCACTCAAAAAGGATTACATTCACTAAATTAGTAATCTAAACAAGAAGAACAAGAGAGTGTTTTAATTTACAACTCTGTTTTCTATTTGAAGTCTGTCTTTGACTCCTTGCTCAATTACCTTTGTGGCTTAGACTTGGGAAACTTATTTGTACAGTACAGGAAGAAAAATAAAGTGTGTGACCATTGTGAGACATCCAGGAGTTCATACAGAAAATCTGTACTTATATAGGGCAGGCAAAATATAACAGGAGTGTTAAATTTACAGAAATTGTCCCAGGACATCAGTTTTACTTACCAGACTGGAAGTAGGGATATTTGCAAGAACAAACACGTGCGCAGCAAGTGTCATTTTTTAACAGACTACAAGGCAGACTGATGTCAACAGGCATACCGTGCATTGTACAGAATTAATTTATTCTTACAGTATCACAAACAAATTGAAATTACCTAGCCAATTTCCCAATGAAAAAGTGTTTATAAATAGACACTTGTACACTGATTCATATCATTATGACACTTTCATTTTCAAAATTAAGTTTAAAGCAGCATACATTAAAAACATGCTAACAAAACCAGATTAAGAATATCCATGATGCAAGCGAAATTACCAGTCTTACTAAAGGAGATGGTCACTATTACAGCCATAGTATAATGCATAAACACCCAACAAAACTTCTATCTAGAAACATATAAAACCACATCAGCATGGGTTAGGAAAGTGTATTATGTACTGCTGAATGACAGTCTCAGAAGTAAACTCTTTAAAAATGCATGCATATGTAATAGCATACTGTTTCTTACCGTACTTCTATCCTTCAAAAGCTTTTCTATCACTTCAATCAACATTTCCTTTTGCTCTGGATCAAGACTAGAAGGAAAAATAAAAATTCTTTTTACTCATGTGGTCAGTCATACCCGAAATTAAAAGAGGTTAGGTTTGTTGACCTTTAGACACAAGCTGGGAACCAAGATCATTGAAGAGTACTTCCTGAAAAATCAATATTCCAAAGAACTGATTATGAAAGAACATGACTGAAAATAAAGTTAATCATGGAATAGAGAACTGAATTGAAGGAGTATAAAATTAAATTATAAAGATTATGTTTTAGCACTTACGGGTGTTCTATCAGAATTTTAATACTTAAACACGTAAAAATTTTAGGACTTAAGAAACATTAAGACAGGCCAACCCATTAGGGAAAACTTGACTGAACTTCCAATGTTAAGTCACAAGTGACTACATCAGTGGATGAGGGAAGAGTTATGTATGTCATCTATCTGGATTTCTGTAAGGCCTTTGACATGGTCCCCCACAACATCCTTATCTCTAAATTGGAAGGATATGGATTTGATGGGCGAGCTGTTTGCTGGATAAGTAATTGGCTGGATGGTCGCATCCAGAGGGTAGTGGTCAATGGCTTGATGTCCAGATGGAGAACAGTGATGAGTGGTGTCCCTCAGGGGTCCATACTGGGGCCAGTGCTGTTCAATACCTTCATCAATGACATAGACAGCGGGATCGAGTGCACCCTCAGCAAGTTTGCAGATGACACCAAGCTGAGTGGTGCCATTGACACGCCTGAGGGATGGGATGCCATCCAGAGGGACCTGGACAAGCTGGAGGAGTGGGCCTGTGTGAACCTCATGAGGTTAAACAAGGACAAGCGCAAGGTCCTGCACCTGGGTCGGGGCAACCCCTGGTATCAGTACAGGCTGGAGGATGAAGGGATTGAGAGCAGCCCTGCGGAGAAGGACTTGGGGGTACTGATAGATGAAAAGCTGGACATGAGCCAGCAATGTGCTCTCGCAGCCCAGAAAGCCAACCGTATCCTGGGCTGCATCAAAAGAAGCGTGGCCAGCAGGTCGAGGGAAGTGATTCTGCCCCTCTACTCTGCTCTGGTGAGACCCCACCTGGAGCGCTGCGTCCAGCTCTGGGGTCCTCAGCACAGGAAGGACACGGACCTGTTGGATCGGGTCCAGAGGAGGGCCACAAAAATGATCAGAGGGATGGAGCACCTCTGCTATAAGGAAAGGCTGAAAGAGCTGGGGATGTTCAGCCTGGAGAAGGGAACGCTGTGGGGAGACCTTGTTGCGGCCTTTCAATACTTAAAGGGGCCTTATAAGAAAGATGGAGACAGATTTTTTAGCAGGGCCTGTAGCAATAGGACAGTTTTAAACTAAAAGGGGTAGATTCAGAGTAGATATAAGGAAGAAATTTTTTAAAGTAAGGGTAGTGAAACACTGGAACGGGTTGCCCAGAGAGGTGGTAGATGCCTCATCCTCGGAAACATTGAAGGCCAGGCTGGATGGGGCTCTGAGCAGCCTGATCTAGTTGTAGATGTCCCTGCCAATTGCAGGGCAGATGGACTAGATGACCTTTAAAGGTCCCTTCCATCCCAAAGCATTCTACGATTCTACGATCTCACTGCTTTTGCAGAAAGGAATTTCAGCACGAATGAATTCAGCAGTGAATGAACATCGGGACAAGGTAGAATCATACCTTTATTATCTAATTATCAACATAACACTGCAAGTAAGACACTGTTAACTTCGCTAATTTTAGACAGAAGTATTGGAACTCAAAAATTTCAACATTATATTCAAGTGTACCTCTACAAAGTTGGTGCGCAAGCTGATGAAAAATAGACTGCTTTAAGTCCTATATAAATAGTAAAAACAGAGGAAAACCAAAAGTTCCAAACAACAATCTTTGTACTGTCCTTTTCATATTCAAAGAGCAGAGAAAAAGTTGCCAGAAACATCCATTATTGTCGAACTTGCTTCTTAGGTAGGTAAGGAGCAACTTTTCATTCCAGCTGCTTCTTCATCATGGATCTATAGAGCACGGAAGAATTTAAAGCCAAGGCAGAAGAAAATACAAAGAGGAAGTAGGTACAAAGAGCCGCACAGATGTGTAGTTCTATGCCTTTGAAAAGTCATTTCAACATGAATACAATTACAAATAAGTAAGGAAGCATTTGGTCATTATTGTACACTTCTGTTTTAATGCTGAGTGATGAACTGCCCTAATGCACAGTATAGCCTTTCCAGCTACAGATTCACAGAGTATGTAGCTACACACTACTTTGCTAAGGCTCTAATACCTAGCAATACTAGAACATGCTAAATGGTTAACAAAACTTTGTTAGAAGCCACCATCAGCATAAGCAAAGCAACAGCACATTGTTCCATAAGTACTTTTACGATCATGTTTTGTTCCAACTTCTATTTTGTCAAAAAAAGTTTACTGGATCTTCTGCCAAGGACCAAAACCTTCAGAGGAAAAGCCAAATGTCTTTCTAAGAGGCCTTATTTCAAATTTTCAAAATTCGTATAAAATTTAAAGAGAGAAAAAAGTGAGTACTTATTACTAAGAAACTTTGAAAAATACCAATTTTTTTATGTAAACAAGAAAATCTTCAGTAAGGGCTCTGATAACTGAATTCACATTCCTCCCTCTCCTCTTTCCTGAAATTTTAGATAAGAAAGGCAGCATTCTTGGAGAGAAAATAAAAGAACAAGCTAAAGAGCTCAGAGCGATCTGCTCCCATTATGGTATCTACCAGTAATAGTATGGAACGTACTCATACTAGTGACGGGACTTTTAAGAAGTCCTTTTCCAAATCTCACTGCAAGTAGCTGCAAGTACATGGCAGAGTTTTCTATTGATAGACAGAAGATACTAATAGCTTTCAAATGCACTCTAAGTGAAATAAGCAAGAGGTCTGACATTTTCAATGATAAAATTACTCCAATGTACCTTGCAATGTTGACTGCATTGAGCACAAATGTTGCTGTTCACACTATGCCTGAAATCTTTTCTGTTTGATATGTACACTTCCTGCTGTTAGGATTGATTGAACCACTAATGAACACGCTCTTCTAGGTCAGACATCCATCCAAACACCATGACACTAAATGCAAGGAAGATTGGAGTATTGAACCTGCATCCAGAAGTCTGACTGGAGCATTAACTGAACTACAGGACTATCAAACAGGTAGAGAAGTCATGGAAACCAAAAAGCAAATGGCGCATACAGGCACTATCAGAATAAACTGTTACTTCTTACTCAAATGCTCGCAGAAGATGAATTAATTAGATGTAGGAGATCATATAAACTGTTGACTGATCTTCACATCAAAAATCCATCCCCTCCAGAATTCTGATTTTGACCAGTTCCAGAGCAAGTCTTCTGAAATTGCTTGCTCACTACAAACAGGCCAATAGACAGTCTTGCCACCAGTATATGATCTGTATCGCTGAATTGTGGAGCTACCAGTTGCAATCCTTGTAGAAACATCTGCTGAGACTGCCTGTTGAAGAGTCTTATTTGCAGGCAAGCCAATTGGGCCTGCCTGTCGACAGGTTAATTTGATAGCCTCTTCACCAGTTCCCAGTACTGCTGCTTCTTTAAGTGATCCAGAAAACTATACTCTCTCCCTTGGTCCTGTGGTAAACCAGTACTACCAGATATGGCATTTGTACAAGCAAATTCTGAAAATGTGACAATAAAAGTTCACATGCTTTCTATAAGCAGTTCCCAAATCCTACTACCAAGGACACAATTGTTAGCTACAACTCCACTAACAAGTAACCACTACACTTATTCTAGTCCAGGTAAGGTGGAATTTGCAGCTACACCAGTTTGAAAACTTGCATTATGATGCCTAGGATGTTTGCATGAACTAAAAACTTGTAAAGGACGTACAGGCCCTCTAAACCATTCAGGAAACCTTTATAGAACATTAGTTTCATCAGTTTTCCTTTGATATGTGAGCCAAATGTCCATTTTACTACCAGTTGGTAATTCATGGAAACTAGAAGTGAGTGAGGCCAGTTTCTGCAAGTTGTGCTGCTGTATTTTTTACCATGTGCTGTACTTTTTACCATAAAAAGTACCTTTTTATGGTATTTGCAATGATGTTTTCAAAATCTTGCCAGTGACATCATATAAGCATAGGATACCATATGAACCAGAGATAAGAAAAAATACAAGTTATATTTGAAGATGCAACCGTATCTGGAAATTGGATGAAAGATAGATAAAAGGTCTGTTAGTAATCAAGTTAGATTTCAGCATCTTCCAGTTTTGCACCAATCACCAATAAGCTCTTTAATCCAGACGAGTAAAATAAACTCTGCCTATCATGAAGAGAAAAATGGAAGCATCAATTTTAGCTCAAATTATGTGGAATAGCCTGCTGTCCAGACACTGCTGTGTCTTGCTGCCACTAACAGACTGTTACTGCCAAACTCCTCCAAATAGTTTTGATACTATCAGGAGATCAAAGGACATTCTGTGTATGGAGAATAATTCAGGCCAAAAAGTCTTTTGTGTGCTGGAACCAGATGCTAACAAAAAATAAACTACTCAAATAGCAGGAAGGGACTTAACATCTCTTCCCTCTTGTTGGGTTATGTGTCCCTGCACACAGAGGAGTACAGAGGTGGGGGCAACTCCAATAACATCCTGACCCAGCTACTCCCAGGGCCATCACATGAGAGCACTCAGCTCATTTTCAAAAAAACAAAAAAATTCACCAGAAGGAAGGAGCCCCTGCCCAGGTTCTTCGGAGAGCTGCCACAGACAAGCCATCAGCCTTATGGTCCTGAAATTAACCTATCATGACTTAGAGAGGCTCTCCAGAGCACCTTTCCGACTTCGGGGTGTTACTAGCTACAGGGCTATGAGACTTACTATGCAATGCCAGAAAGAGCATTTTGGGATTGTAGAAGACTTACTATGGGATATTTATGGGAGAAAAGAAAGGCAGGGAAAGGGAATGATCTAGATGATTTTGGGAGGAAAACAGAGGGATAGGTGCATAAAAGGAGCCAGTTGTATGTAAACACTTTGCTGCTCAGCACAGTTGTCCTGCCATGTTCTGCACCTGATGACCACAGTCTGTTCTGTCTTCTCATTAAACTCTATTTCTAACTGTTTTTCTCGGTGAGGCAGTCTCTGTGTGCATGTGTGATACGGAGGTCTAAACTCCAGCATCTGGAGTCAGGCCATGGGTTATAGGGACCCATGTAACTGCAGTACCAGGAACCAGAGCAAGTACGTATGTCAGTGTGTGACTGCTAGAGAATTATAAAGCCAGACAAGGTGGCTTGGGAAGCCAGGTATTGAAGTGAGGCCATAGGTCCGGGCTGGACACGTGTGCATGTGTGTCTCTGAGACAGCTGGAGATTTTGGCTACCAGAGAGACAAGGGCATCCAGGCCAACTACTGGAGAGACTGTAATGTCTGGAGGTTGACTGAGATACCCATTTGTGCGTCTCAGTCTCTCTGTTTCTCCTCCCTCTTCCTCTCCACCCAGTAGGAGACAACTGGAGAAGAGGGGACATAAGGGCCAGTTACTGTGTAGTCTGAGCGTCTCAATCCAGCTACTGTGGGATTCATAGTGTTTGAGTGAAAGGGTGGGGGCATGCGTGTATGTGACTGAGGGGGTCTGTAACAGCAAGTGCAGTGGGGTTGCAAGCATTGCGCACCTGTGTGTGACAGTACCAGCGACTGGGGAGACTGGGGATCCAAGGCCAGTTACTGGAAAGACTGAGTATCTTGGATCATTAGTGGGGGATCCATATTGTACATATATAGGTCCACTAATGGGCCTGCATCGTGATCAGCCAGAGAGTGCAACAGGGTAAGGCTGTTGGTGCTGATTTTGTCTGCACAAGTGCTGTTTTCTGTCTGTGCTGATCTGTATAGCTGGCTGCATGTGTGTTGAATACATGTGTGTATGTGCCCATTCGGAATACATGCTCAGCCTCACTACTGGTTGGTCTGAGGGAGCACGGAACTGTAGCAGCCTCAGGCTACCTGATTCAGAACCCCAAACACCTCTCACCCTCCTCTTTTTCGCATAGGTGAAATAAAAGGGAAATTAGTAGTAGAATAAATTTCTGCCTTTGTTTTGGAAAGCTACAGGTTCTGCTGCCCCCACCTGTGTAAACCAGTACCCACCTCTTTGTAAGAACTCTTCCACAACAAGAATTTCTGAAGAGGGAAGAGGAAGATTTGGATTTGCATAGATAAAAGTTCTGTGAGTTAGTATTAATTTGTCACCTGTACTGCAAACTACAGCACATGCCTTCAGGATGAAAGACACAGAAAATCTTTGATTTTCTAAACACAAGATCTAATCTAAACACAGAAATCTTTGATTCTGAGAATACCCATCAAAATAGTTGCTACAGAGATGACAATAACTGGTATATTAAAAACAAAAGATAGTCTATCCGTTTCTTTTTGTATCTTTTCATAGTTATCCTGTTATTCCAGCAAGGAGACTTGCCTGAATTCCAACCAAATCAGTTGAGTGACAGAATGTCTACAAACACTTCATACTTTTTAAGAAATGGATCTGGTATATCTGAGACATGCCAACCCCCGCAGTACTCTTAATAAATATAGTCCACAACTATCTTAACATTGCTTTTCAGTATTTGTCAGAATCACTTAATCACGTACCTGTACAGTTTTTGGATTGCATGGGCTGCGTTCTTCCTCACGTAAGGAGATAAATCAGAAGAGGCTTCTTTAATAGCAAGCATCATAATAGGAACTATAATTGGGACACGGATACTGGATAAAACTCTTAAAGCACTTGCGCGGATTAACTGATTAGGATCCTAAAGAATGGGAGAGAAGGGGAGAAATAAAATAAGATAGTTCAAAAACACATCATTAAATTCTCTGCAGTGTTTACACTAATAAGTGACAGCACATTAAAACATGTAAATCTATCTGACTACCAGTCAGGTTTGCAAGCTAAGGCCATGCTAATAAGAAAATGTGCAAAACTTCACACAAGAAACTTTCAACAACCAAAAGAAGTAAAAGAAAGTAAGAAAGATAACATTGAAACATTATGAAAATCTGGAAATCTGACAAAGGGAAACACTAACATAATTCACTTTCCCAAGCAAAATATGGGAATGACGGATAAAAAAACCCTAATATATTATTTAATGATCTGAAATGTTTTCTGCAAGCCAAGTGGAATTCAAATATTCTGAAAAACACACCTAGCTCAGTTTTATTACTTAAATATAAGAACTGTCAAATGAAAATGTGGTTCTCAGTTGCGACACTCCCACTCAAGTTCTTGACAACACATCCATTTTATGCTTTACTGCAAGATATAAACTGAAGCCAGTAACAGAATTCATTTTCTTAAGAACATGTCAAAATATTAAGCTAAATATTTTGAGACTTTCTCCTATTTCCTACCCTCCTGTCTTTTGTCCCAGTACTTGCTCCCCTTTTATAATGCTAGGCTTAGCTTGGAGATCCAACAATAGCACAAAAGATCTGTATTTGGAGGAACTGTTATGTAAACCTCATCCATTAATCATGGGCTTAGGACACATGGGAAAAATGTTGCTTAATCAAGTACTAAATCCTCTAAAATCTAGCAAACTGAAATTGCAGCAGCATTAATTCAATGTACTGTCTGCCAGAAGGGCACTTCCAAAGAACATTTCTCCCAAGGACTGAGAGTTGGCAACGTGGGTTTTCACGCTGGTGTTACTTAATGATCAGTTCATCTAAGCTCTCAAAATTCCTACATCTTAGCAGCTTTTGAGTAGTAAGAATCTGGACGGTGAAAGCACTTAATTTGACAGTTTTTGGAAAAATTAATAGTTCTTATCAGAGTTTGCAAAGCTCATCTCCAATCACACAAATTTAAAATACCCTAAAAAGGTCTTTCTAAAGAGGGAGAAAAAATCTCCACACATAAAGCTGAATTATAACCTTCATTACAAAAACACAAACAAAACATTACAAAAAATGAACGGAGAGAATTAATTACATTTGCCTATCATCCATAGCAGGCTTAGTAATTTCCTTAGTTGCTGTAAATCTCAGCTAGCTTGGAGTCTACCTCCTTGCCACACCACCACTTCTTTTTGAGTTACTCACAGCCACAACATTTGAGTTATTCCCTCTACTTTTGTTCCCACTACCCATAGCTTTTTAAAAAGTTATGCCATGAGAAGTGTTCACTGTATATATCTCATTAAAAACATAGGATACAAAGTCATTTGAATTTTAGCTTTTCATGGCAGTCACAGATAGTAAAGGTAGTACACATGACATTGAGATAAAAGCTGGAAGGAAAGGGGCAGAAAGCTCTCTAATCAGTTGTGGGATGCTCCTACAGTTGCACACATGGTGCTCTGATTGCAACATTTTCCAACAAGATGCACGGTCTGGATCAGTGACATGACAGAAATTAATTGTGAACCTGGAGTAGCCTTACAAGAAAAGTACAAGAAAAAAGAAATAAACCCAACCTTCTCTTATTATAAAAACTGGCCAAATTTAAGGACAGAGACTTAATAAATCTTTCTTTTCTCCATGGTCACACTTCAAAGGCAATCCTAATCTTTGCTCTCTAATCCGATTCCCAATTGTGATCTGAATTTGAAATGAAACAGTACAAAATGCTATTTCTTCAGTGCTTTTAATAAAAATGTAGCATGTGCAACACATCGAATATTTTAATTTAGGTACTACTATCTTATGTTCCAATTTGCTGTTGTACACAAGGATCTTTTACACAAACTAAAAGGAACACAGGTGGTTCAGGCTAATAACAGGGGGTTTTTTTTCTACATACATAAGCTACCTTGGAAAGAGAAAAGCTATTCCAGAAATTAAATGCTGGGCATGTGAATCTGAGAGCACCAATCTGCTGCTTTTCTTTAGTGAAGTAATTTTACTTCATGCTAGCTTAGCTGCTTGATAAGGTTTCAGGTAGCACAAAAAACTTTGTCAATGACATAACTTGAAACTACCTTATCAGACGCAGATATTTACATGCTTTAGTTTACCAGGCTACACTTACACAGATATTTTTATTTTTGTGATACCAGCTCAGAATTCTCTATGAAATGTTGTTTAGTAGTCACTCACTTTTAAAGCACGCTGGAAAGTACTGATGGACAATAATGCTAGATCTTGCTGCTCCTCTGCATAACGCATCAGATAAACGTACACAAGCTTTTTTATCTGAAAAGAAAAACACAATGAACATTATTATCAGAAGGTTTTAGAATTCTATAAAATTAAGTCCTAGGTTGCACATTTTCATCAACATTTTCTTCTTTGAAGGAAGGGTTAATATATCACTGGAGTACTCACATGCTTCTCAAATGTCTTATGATTTACAGTGATTCTTTTAATAGAAACTCCCTGAGGTGCCGCAATATTATCTAATTAATGAAACAGTCAGAGGAAGGCTAATAACACAAAGGACTGCTTTATATTATCAACTGGTAAATAAAGACTTGACTAATCTAAGAAGTTGACATGTGGCAATTGACCACCTGAGCACTCCTCGTGTTTTTTTCTTATGGAAAATAGGTTAAACTGCAATAGCCAAGGATTTCAAGAACCCCTTTTTACTTTACCCTGAAGTTCAAAATCAATCACTTTAACAATTTGAAAGAGAATATAACTTCCAGCTGAAGTATGGTAACTTACACTATTTAAATCTGATTAAAAGAGCACTTCTGACTATGTCTTAGACAAAAGCAAAGGGTATTAGATCCACCTTTGCATGACTACAAGCGTTCAAAAGATGTAGCCAATATAAGCATACTACAAAGGATGCAAGGTTCAAAGATTAAGAAAACCTCAGGATGATTTTGGGGGAGGAGGGTATTCAATTCAGTTCACTTTACCCCCTCATGGCCACTGTATGCCCAAGAAGCAGTGAAAACATTTTTTACATTTGAGTTGTAAACTGACTATTGGGGTTTATAATGGAAAATTCTGAAAGACCCTCAACTACAGCTGTGCTATAATTACTGTCACTATCAGAAGATGTATCTTTGTGCTAATTCTGGCAAAAAGCATAATATTAAATCACAGAAGGTTACACCATACTAAATTATTTGTTGTTCAGCTATAGACAAGCAGCAATCAACATTGACCACAAGAGGCCTATGCACTGAATGACTGCAGGTGTGCAAAGAAAGCCTCCTTTCCTTGAAACCACTCTGTGACTAGAAATGGAAGCACTTAGAGCTTCGTGACTACACTATTCTTTTACCATTTACCTTCATTCAATGTTAAAATGCTCCTTTCTATAAAACTAATAATAACAGGGGCACATTAGGCTTGAGGAACACAGGCAGATTTGTTTAATTAGTTTATCAATATAAGCACATCAAACTCCATGAGTTATTGACCAAGACTTATTTTTGTTCTATACCACCAATTGTTTATTAGGTCACTTTTCGTATCCTTACCATCCATGACATGATGCACATAATCAAGTTGAGGTCAGTGTGTACTTATAAAAACAAAATTCACAAGGCACTTCTGTAAACAATGAGATGACCTTTGCTTCTCCTAAAACAAATGAACGTGTTCTACTGCTTCTTCACCTCCATTTCCCTGTATCAGAGCATTCAGCCCTGATTAAAAAAAAAAAAAAAAAAAAAGAAAGAAACAAAAAAACCCAAAAAAACCCAGCAGCCATTTCTGGGCAGGAAAGCCACTTGGATACAAAGTCACTCAGATGAACTGACGTATTTTATGCTACTGCATTGTAGCAACTTATATGGACAGATTTGTGTAAGAATTCTTAAGAACAGGGAAAAATTTGGCAAAACATTTTCAGAAAACAGTATCAGGATCAATGTAGCAAGAATCTGACTTAACCCAGTAATTTCTCATCATTTCAAAAGCATCCTAAAAACTAGACCATGATAAAGGTTTCTAAAACCCAGAAGTGCTAACTAGATGGCTGGAAGTATAGCTACATTATGACCTAAACTCATCATCTAACTAACCTTGATAAAGAAGAGAAATTAGTCAGCTGGCTTTACTGAATGCCTGATCTCTTTTCACCTTAACAGTCTCTTCCCTCACAAATACGTTAGCACTAAATGGTGGAAAAATAAGTAATGAGGGAACTTTAACTACAGCATATAGGAAGACATGTGAATTCACATAACTATTTGTTTTAAGCATAAGAAAAGGCCCATAAAATATAAACATTGAAAAGCTTCTGCAAATTAATATTAGGTTATGTGATAAAACCTTGTCTGCACACCCACAAAGGAGCACAGAGAGGCAAGGGGGGCAGAAGGGTGTTTGCAAGTAATACCCTGCCCTAGCTTCTCCCAAGCCCATGACAGGCACGATCAGCCCAGAGGTGCAGAGTGTCACAGTAGTAGGAGGGAACCCAAATTTAGGACTCAGAGGAAAGGACACCCTGTCAGGCCCTTCCCAGGACCACCTCAGGAGAGCATCAGCTCCCACACCCAGGTGTTAAACCCATCAACAGTCAACAACAGAGCACCTTTCAGACTGAGGGGCTTTTCTGCATACAGGTATGGGATGCAGATGAAGAGTATTTTAGGATTGCACAAAGCTTATCATGGGATGTTTTCGGGAGGAACCAAAGTGAAGGAGAAGCAGGGGGAACCTGAGTGATCTGGGGAGGAACACATGGGGAAAAATAGAGGGTAAGCACATAAAAATGACAGAACACATCTAAACAGTTTGCTGGTTGGTACATCTACCCTTCTGTGCCCTGCACCTGATCAGCACAGTCTGTTGTATTTCCTCATTAATTCAATTTTTAACTATTTTCCTTAGTAAGGTACTCTCTATTCAGTGTGAAGGTGCATGTACGTGACAGCAACTAGTCAGGCCACAGGCTGGAAGGCCCATGTGTCCATGGGCACCAGCAACTAGAGAGACCAGAGTGAGGGGACTTAAATGCAATTCCAGCAAGTGGAACAGGACCTCAAGTCATAGGGGCCCCCACATCCATGGTGGCCAGCACCCAGAACAAGTGAGGGTCTGGCTGCCAGCACCTGGGCTGGGACCACAGGCCAGAGGGCCCATGAGCATGGGTGCAAGCAACTGAAGAGACTACAGTATGTAAAACCAAGTGCAAGCCCATGTGTCCGTGGTGCCAGTGACTGGAGCGGGTGCAGGGGTACCAGTGGATCAAGCTGCACTAGCTGGTGAGTAGGCGAAGCAGCCTGCGAAGGAGGCATGTAAGGGTGTGGGCATCTAAGGGCAAGACCACAGGAGGATTTGACTACAGCATAGACCAGGGGAGTCCCACCAGCTGCCAGAGACACCAAATGATCTGTGGGTCTCTAGAGGCAAGAACCATGTGTTTGTGTTCACCTTTCTAAGGGCATAACCACAGAGAGTTGGCTAGTAGAGGACCAGGGGAGTTCTGGCCAGGTCCAGTTGTGTGTGCACACATGTGCACATAGCTGTGTATCTAAGGGCAATACCATGAAGGGGTGTGCTGGTTTTGGCTGGGATTGAGTTGATTTTCTTCATCGAGTCTGGTGTGGGGCTCTATTTGGATTTGTACTGAAAACAGTGTTGATGATGCAGGGATGCTTTCCTTGTTGCTGGGTGGTTCTTGCACAGAGTTGGGGCCTTTTCTGCTTCTCACGCCGCCCCACCAGCAAGTCAGCTGCAGGTGCATGGGAAGCTGGGAGGGGACACAGCTGGGACAGCTGTCCAAGCGGATGTTCCACACCATACGACATCATGCTCAGCATATAGAGCTGGGGGAGGAAGAGGGAAGGGGGGGACATTCAGGGTTATGGCATTTGTCTTCCCAGATACCCATTGCACATGACGGAGCCCTGCTTTCCTGGAGATGCCTGAACACCTGCCTGCCGATGGGAAGTGGTGAATGGATTCCTTGTTTTCCTTTGCTTGTGCATGCAGCTTTTGCTTTACCTATTAAACTGTCTTCATCTCAACCCACAAGTTTTCTCAGTTTTACCCTTCCAATTCTCTCCTTCATCCCACTGTGATGGGAGTGAGTGAGCAGCTCTGTGGGGCTTGGTTGCCTGCTGGGGTTAAATAATGAGAGGGGGTAGCTACTGGGGGACCAGGGGAGTCCTGGTTTACATGTGTTCATATGCGTACAGCAGTTTGTACCAGCAACTGAAACAGGGCTGCAGCTTTAGGGGCTCATACGTCCAGGTGCCAGCAACAGGGGAGACTAGGATCCAGGGGCCCGCTACTGGGCAGACAGTGTCTGAGCCCAGCTGCTGGATGGATCCACACTGTACATATATATGTATGCATACGTTCCCACTAGCAGAGCTTCCTCTTGAACTGCCAAGCTGCTGGTGCTGTTTGTGTTCACGTGAGTACCTCGTGTCAATTTACGTGGCTACCTCTGTACATATGTATTTCTTGTGTGTGTATATACACAAAACGTGTGTGTGTGCACACCTACCAGGAATACACTCCCAGCCTCACTACTGATTGGGCTGGAAGCCTGGAGCTGGGGCAGTCTTGCCTCTGTCGGGCTAGTGGTTCCAGCCCTAACAGCTGAAAGCACTCAATATGAATAATACCATCCAAGGCACTCCGCTTTGGTGTAAGGTTCAAAACTGGACTTAGAGTACTCATAACTTGCAAACATAAGTTAAAGAGGAAGAGAATATTTAACTAGTCTGAGTCCTTGCTCCATTTCCTTTTATCGCCTATTATTAAAAGTACATTTACAATTTCTAAAATTATTTTAATACAGTAAGTTCTGAAAGACTCTGAATTGTCATCTTTGCACACTAATGCCTCCTTGACTTACCAGAGCTCAGTATTTGGCCCCAGCCAAATACGTACGTTCTTTCAAAGAATGGGAAAAAAGCAAAGTTTTAAAGTCATAGCTAAATAAGAATAACTTATTTAAAGCTAAAATTAGACTCAAACTGGACTATTATCATCCATCTGTGTAAAATAAGGAAGAAAACACACATATCTGTGACCTGCTATATCGCAGCACATTAGAGAGAGGCAGGAGTTTACTGAAGTCATTATTGCAGGAAATACAATCTTCAGTGCCATTAGCCAGGGAAAAAAGCAACTTTTTGTTCCCATTAGTAATAGAGGTTGAAGTACATATTTCCAGGAGAGGAGGAAAGAATTGGAGCACACGTTCAATTGACTTCTCTTCTTAAAACCCACTGCTTCAAACCACTACTTCCTGCATCTTTCCAAAATTATGATCCTCTGCATTAGGAAGTAACTAATACCATTTCCCGCTCACCTTGCTTTCCTCAGACTGATGCTTGTTGATCACTATGCGGTCTGGAACTACAAACTTACAGATTATTTTCATCCAAATCTCATTTGTCAAGTCAACTATAACCCTGACACCTCTGCACCGGAGCTGACAATGTATGCATAGTACTGGTAGTGAGCATCAGAGTAACATTTTCATTATAAAACCTCTAGTTGTACAACTTCTAATGCAGATGCTGCTTTAGATTTCCTCGAGCCACATAGTGAGCCCGTGGATTTAAACATATAGTTGAACATAATCTCAATTTTTTTAACCTCCTGGAAATTTGAATTTTCACTAGTCCAAGATGGATTTTTTTTCTTTTTCTTGCTTTCTTATGAGGAAAAAAAAAAAGACACAGAAGTAAGTTACTTTGTGTGTCTAACACCTGACATTGGGGCAAGAACAGACACATATTCTGCAAAATAAAATGGATGGTGCACAGCCCAAAACAAAAACTTATATTTCTGCTATTGTTTTTCTCTACAGAAATCCTGAAAACAATTATTAAACATGTCTTCTTTAAATTTAAAGTCACACAATTTAGTGCACGTTGAATAAATTTAGTCAAGCAACTTGTCTCAAGAAATTAACCCTGTCACAGAGGATTCTGACTCAGGTTCTTCATCAGCTGCTTATACAGGAAGTTTAAATTGTTCTTGTCTGCCCCTTGATATAGTTCCTCATACAAAATAAATGAGTAAGGGCATATTCTCGAGATGCGTGTATGACTTTGCTGTAAAGTCTCCATGTCTTGCAAAACATAGAAGTAACCCAAAGATTTGAGATTACACCGCATATTAGCAAAAATTTCTTCTCTGCTCAAGATGGGACCTATCCCCCCCTCCTTCCCCAACCAGTCACATCTCTCCAAAAGATTCTGAAACTTGAAAGATACTTTTCTGTAGTCTTCTGGAATCACAGGCATTCACATTAATAACGCACTAAACAAATTCTCTAAACTAAATTATCAAAAGAACCAACATTTAAGTACTGTGAAACAAAAAAATTATGTTAAACACAATTCATTAGTAACATCACATTTTTTCTAAACATGGATTCATACAGACTGGTTTAACTGAGTTAACGTGATCTCACTCTGCAATCTTAATGCTGAGACACTCCTTTTATAAATATCCTACATGATTAGAACAGTGACAACTTTTTTTACCCAACCGTTACCTCTCAGCCTTGATCTGCAACAGATGCTTTCAAATACAATGTAGCACAATCCCTACCCAAACTTTGCAAGCAGTACCATACCTCAAACTATACTACCTTGTCTCAGAACTACCACCACACACTTCCACAAACCTTCCCTAATCAATCAATTTTTTAAAATGTAAATTCCTCCCTCCAGATCACCCAGTGAGTTTCCTTTATTTATATATTGAACTATTATCATAATGCTGTCATTGAAATTAAACCGTGAGAAATTCTAATAAAAAAATACTAGAGATTTTATGATTTATGTTGAAGTCAGACACAATTAGATAAAATTTTCATAAACAGATCTCCTATAACAGTATGCTTAATGAGCTATAGGAATACCTCAATATTTTTACTGGCAACATTCTTCACAACAGCAGGAAACAGCTCAGAAGCATTTTTTCCCTTTGCAATCATCTGGAAAAAAAAAAAAAGAGACAAATCTTAATAATGTAATAATATAATTTGAGTGTTTGGATTTTTTTTGGTTTGTTTTTTATTGTTGTTGGATCTTGTTTTCTTTTTTAAAAGAGACAGGCATTTATTCCAGGTCTGTATTTCAAACCTGATTTCTATGAAGTTGAGGATAAAGTCTGATTTTGTTGTTAACTACTAGACTTCACAGGACACTATCCATACAACAAAACCCCCGAGTGCTGGCTGGTTATGAGTTTGGGGGGTAGAATCAATGAACTGGACTTTACCATACCAGACTGCAAATCATTTGTAATACTTTCAAAATTACTTAAAACAAAGATCTTGCTAATCTGAAAAGCTTTACAGAATTACCTTTTGGGAGCTGCTATAAAAAAAAAAAAACAACCAAAAAAACAACACACACGAACAAAAAACAACTGAAAACCATCAGGAGAAGTTATAAAAGTTTGTTCCAGGGAAAGGAACTGGACTTAATCTTGGTGTGCAACAGAACCAAGGAGAAAAAAGATATCACACTTTAAAAACAAAGCAAGGTTGTTTTCCATAGCAAGTTAAACACAAAAGGCCCTAAAGTGTTTATACAGAACAAAAAAAACCAAAACAAAACAAAACCACCAAACCACACGGTAAAAGCAAGACCAGTCAACCCACTGTGATTTTTTTTAAAAAAGGAAGAAAATTTTCATATTTGATCTTAGAGAAATCTGAAACTAGGGCACATAGTCAACAATAAAATTGTCTCAATAAAGAGCACAAACAACATAACCCCAGTTTAGCTTCAGCCCTTGTATGAACAACTTAAGGAGAAAGTTATTTATAAGAAATACATTAGAAGGAATAAAATACTTCAATATACACTACAGATGCACAAGTCTCATTTCTTAGATCTAACTGCCAGCACTTCGTATCCAAGCTGCAAACCCTGGAATTTCATTAACATGTTATATCAAGTTACAGTGCTGTTGAATACTCAGAGCACCCCCAGCTATGGTCAAGGGCAGGACCCAGTCAGCCAAACATCAAGCTAATCAGAAAGGACAAGAGCTCACTAAGATGAGCAAATATGCAGGGATCCAACACAGGAACATGAGTTTTGCAACTGCAGTTACTGCTGCTCATAACCGTCTCACATTCCCACCATTACTCAACATTATACAGCTGATTAAACTTCATATTCCTAACTCACAGGTCTGTTCGTCTATTTCTTGATAAAACACATTAAGGGCATAAAGAACTAGGATCTCATGCAACAAAAGCAAAAAACCCCACAAAACCAGGCAATACCTTGACAAACTGTATATTTGGAGAAGGTTAGAAGAAAGATGCTAGAAGAAGGTAGTTGTAGTTCAAGCTATTACTGAGTGAGCCTTTCAAAAGGGTTTAGGAGCAGCTGTCCAGCATGACATTTCAATTTAACCAACTTAACACCTTAAACTATTTCTTGCAGCTGTATTAAAGCACAAGAAGTGACAAACTAAGAAGGATGTGCATTGTATGGGTTTCCCGGGGTTTTAACTAAGAATCTAAATTAAACCACTGCTGTCAGGACTGAGGGTTCTTCGTAATAAATGCCAGATTCAGAATGACCAGAGTCAAAGAGAACTTAGCAGCAAGATGCACTGCGGAGAAGTATCATCAAATAAAATACTATCAATCATCTCATCTTGATTGAACAGAGGTTATGTTATTCAAAAATAGGGATGATCCTTAGACTTCCCTGATAGCAGCAGTAGATAGTAGTAGATAACAGTATGACTCTATGCATTAGTTGCATTATTTAACTGATGAACCATAATAGCTCCAGTGTACCATGTAAATATGTATTTAGGGTCTTTTAAAAGAGTGTATTTTGACTCATTAAGTCATAATGATTAGAGTAAATCCTCCTTAGCCCATGGATCATTACCCTGAAAGAACATAATGGTTCTTTCCAAGACTAAGGTCTATCATGTCATTTTTGTTGCTGTGCCTAGACATTCTCCATCCTGCACAGACAGAAACTTGATTCCAGAATTAGTGCTATGTATTGTCATGGTGTACTAAACTTTTTTTTTTTTTCATGAGAGAGACACAGACATGGATGAAATTCTCTGTGGGAAATCAGGCATGTGAATTTGTTTCCTAAATTTAATGCTCCGAAATCTTCAGGAGCGAAATTCCACTGAGATTTTTTTCCCAGATGAGAAGTTCAGACAGGTTTCAAGACCTGGTAACAAGAATATCTTGGTTGTTGTATTAGCAGTGTATGTTTTAAAAGAAATATCAACTAGTGTGTTTTCATGCATATAGTAGAATAAACTTGGTGCTGTATACACTTCAAATTTATTTCTAAACCAGCAGCATTGCTCATAATCTTGCAAAGATGGCAATTATTTTATGGCATGCATGTAAGGAAGAAATATAAAAAAATAACATACTCACTGGAAAAAAAAAAAAGATGTGATTGATCATTAAAGTCACACAAACATATTTTAGCTGAAGGTAGGTTTAGACACCTTCATGTAAGAGAGGGAGTGGAAAGATCAAAACTGGACTACTCCTATGCTTGAAATTATGTTGTTAAAGGTCACTCTCTGCAAAACAGATTTGTTTTTATTTGTAAGGAATCTCCTTCTCCCCAGGAGAGAGTTAGCAAGCCACCTTAAAGGAAGAAAAAGCAGCAAAAGGAGCCATAAGCAGTGTTCTCCTGGTACTTTTCCATCACACCTATAGGGACAAATGAAGGTTCAGCCTCTTGAAGTCTACTAAAAGAGTAG
Source organism: Platalea leucorodia (assembly GCF_965183815.1). NCBI lineage: Eukaryota > Metazoa > Chordata > Aves > Pelecaniformes > Threskiornithidae > Platalea > Platalea leucorodia. The sequence continues at coordinate 26,695,551 of NC_138858.1, read as the reverse complement.
TAAAACTATTGGTATGCACAGCTTTCTCCCCTACCTAAAATTAGTGAAAATGAGCATTCCAGTGAGACACGTTAAACAACACTCTGACAACAGAGTTCCTTTTTCCTCTAATAATAAGACTAGAGGAAGCCTTTCATCTCTGGAAGACACATCTCACCCCTGAGAACTCTCTAAATGTAAGCACACAGCTGGTAGCGCACGAGCATCTTTGTGCCCAGCAAGAACATCATCGCAACCGCTACAAGGCCTTATGCTAATTGTGCCAGGTCCCAGTCCTGGCCTGTAAAGCTCATTGTTTCAGTTTGTTATGTGAACCAGAGGTTGGTATCAGGTGTCTGTTATCAAACAGTTTAAACACGGGATAAAAGCAAATACCTTGAAAATATGGAAGAGACTGAAAACAGGATCCAGTGATTCAAACAACTCGCTTGTGGTCAAGTAATGGTCAACCTTACGAGTTAGAAGGCTGTTTCTGTTTTAAGAAAAGTAGCAGCAGCTGAGCAAGGAAAAAATATCCAAGAAACAGAAGGTACCTGCTGCCATCTTGGGAAAGTAGTGCTCTTCCAGCATTGCACAGTGCTTAGAACAGGGACAGAAACCAAGCACTAGGAACTTACAAAGGGACAAAAATCCAGAATCAGGAAATGGGGGAGCAGAAGAAAGAATGTGCTCAATTCAGTTCTGCCTTCCCTTGAACGGGTCTTGAGCCAGATCACCTGAGTCTAAGAGCATCAAGGACCACAGCTATCAGTGCTAACTACGCTTCTCCAGCAACATGGTATCATATACTTCTAGGAAATCAAAGGAACAGTTGTTAAGAACTGCTTTGACTACGTAGCAGCAGCAAGTATTTAAAATAAGTGCATTTGCTCATTGCGCACTCATTTATAATGAGACCATTGTTTGTAGGAGAAAGTGGAAAAAAAATCTAGTAAAGCCTTGGCATAAAATTTAAAGCTGACTCGATTTTAATAGTTTCTAATTCCCCCATATGCATACACATGCACGTGTTCAGCTGCAACAGTTTCCAAATACACATAAAGATCTGGCCACCTTTTCAAAAAAGAAAATCAAGGAACCAAGAGGCAACTCTCTCCAACCCTCCTGCCCACAGAAATAGCCAGAAGAAAGATCTTTTCTGAGGGAAGCTGAAGAATGTAAGTCATCACAGGGTGAAACCATGGCACTTCTAAAGGCCATGATTTCTCGCAACTGCACCTGTTTATGCCAGACTCTCACTGGTCAAACCCTGAAGAATCCCACACGATGTTGGAGAAGATGAACCACAAAACCTTTCAGCACAAAAAAAAAAAAAAAAAGACCAAGATCAAAGGCAAAAGCAGAAGACAACCAGATTGAGTAACATCTTCATCACTAGAGGATAATGAAGGGAGAAGTCACTAGCTCTAAAGAATGAACACCATTGCGTGATACAACCTGTACCTACTCATTTCAGTACATGCGTAGATAGGATTAACCCATGCAAAAAAACAAGCAAAACAAAAAAGCACATCCAGAGGAGACTGAAGGAACAACGAGAGAAAGCAAATGCAGAAGTCCCAACAAAAGAAGTCAAGTGGACACTGAACAGCTTTCCATAGCACACGCTTCTAATACTTTTAAGAAGAAATAAAGGGACTTTATAAACTGCATGATGTTTAGTCTATAGGGTTTAAACTCACAAACGTGTTAAACATTATTTAATCACCTCTGTGGGTACACAGTTCACCAGAAATACATATAGGCAACACACTCAATTAAAAAAAAAATCCTTATATAATCTAAAAAAGTAAAAATAGTAAATGTAATTTGTCATTTCACTCCTGCAAATATCTGTTGATTCCTGCCTGCTGAATTAAGACAGCAATTGAAGCTTCTCTGAAGGAATCATATCCTATTTAAGATCTCACCTCCCTGCTGCAAATAGTTATTTATACTGTTACATAAATATTTTAAAAGGATATGACTGCATATATTTTGATATAGCAATTTGTACAGAAAATTACAAATTAAGGACTTCACAGTAGCTTTTAAACACCATTTAGAGATTCAAACCCTGGCTTGGTACAGGGTCTGTAAAGCGAAAACAGTATTCACAACCAAGAAATAAAAATAATAATAAAAAACCAGATACCCTAACAAATAAAAATAATTTAAAAAATCACATACCCCAACAATCCTTTTCATAGCATCCAGCTTTGCAGAATCTTTACTGCTTTCCAACATTTGTTTTAGGTCTTCATTTCTATGGTAGAAACATAGTAAAGCATCAATTAGAAAAAGTAAAAAAATAAAACCAGAATATCATTTTTATATTCTTGCATCAATTCAGCAACTTAAGGTGAAGCACTGCTCCTTCTTGCCTACTTTTAAACTGTATTTCTTAACATCTTGGCCTAGTATAATGAAGTGTTTAGTAAAAGAATCTATCAGATTCCAACAATAATGCAAGACCATACAACTTTAATCTGCTGTTAGCGGAACCTTGGCTAGAAGGTTGAAGTCTTGAAGCAGGAGGAGAGCTCAGTTTGAACCAAAGACTCATTCGCTCCTCCCTTTTGCCCCAGTGAGAGGTAGATGTAATAGCCTGTGGGTGACATGTTTGTGCTAAAATATAATATCAGCTTATGTAAATCACTGAAAAGCCCAATAGCAGACTTCAGTATGGTCTGAATTTCAACAATAATCAAGCATATAATCTTGTGTTTTCATTTGCCTTTCTGGATTGTAAATTGCTATCCCCTGTCCTCAGGATTAAAAGCCTCAGATTGGCAGTATATCTATTCTACGTGCCGTAAGACAAAGATAGCCCAATGATTAGACACATACAGCGTCCAAGCACTTTTTACAGATGAAATAAAATTCTCACACAAAAATATTAAGTCAATAAGGATGTTCTCTTGAAGATACAGCTTCTCATTAGCCATCAATAATAAGAAACCTCACCCTGCTTGGCTTTTTAGATGCTAAGAGATCACAGCCTAACTGCATTTATAGACTCTGAAAGTCTACAAAAAAGATTCTTTGAAGAAAGAGCCTTTTGTACTGCCTAGATCGCTTGAGTACTAAAAAATATGAAGCAAACAATGGCTCAGGAAGAGACAACTGTAATATTCCAAAAAACTCTGAAAACTTTCCAAGTTTACAAACCCTGTGAGCTTTCACATAGTGAAAGGAAACATAGAAATCCAGACAGGATTTGAAAAGTGAATGCAAAACCTAGATATATTCTGATTTATCACTGCCCTCAGAATTTCAGACCGTGAGGACGAAGAAGTTTAAGCCAAAGCCAGAATTAGTTACAATGAGACAAAATGCTGTCATCCATTCCTTCATAAACCTTTAAATAGCATTCTTCCAACTTGCAAGGGATAGAGTCACTCTAATACACAAGATTTTCCTCATATTTTCAGACCTACTATTACATCTATTCTGTGTCCCTCCATGAGAAATCCACATTGCCCACACACTTCAATATACGTTCACAAAATTAAAAACTACAACCAGATGGGGAAAAAACCCAAACAACGTTTTTTCCTCATGAGCCAGAAGAAGAACATGTAAAATTCAGGATGCAGATACCTACATGCAACTTCCAATTGAAGTCTAACTGCTTTTTCAAAACCAAGCGTTTCATGAAATACTGGAGCAACCTAATACAGATGGACTGTTGTAAGTATTGGCTTCACTTTACAGTTTAATATTTAAGTATTATCTTTAAAAGAAAAAAAGTGGAAGCATTCAATTTCCTCACCTGCTGAAGCACCATTTCCCAAATATCACTGGCAATTCCCTATTTTGTCTGCATCACAAAGGTTTTTACTATTTTTAGTTACTCCTGGAAGTGTTTAAAGAATTATATGGTCAGTCTTTTATTGCTACACTTATTTAGTTGTTTGCTTCAGTCCTTTAAAGTATACTTCCCATTCAACTTTGTTCTGTAGTTTTGCATACTGTTGAGATCAGTTTAATACGTCTATAGCTGGCCGCCTTCTCCAAGGCAAGTGGTAACATCCAGTGTACCACCTTCTTGTAACACCACCCCAAGTTGACAGATCTGTTAAAAGTAACTAATGCTGTGATTTCACAGACCTTTTCCTATTGTCCTCCTCTCAGCTCCCTGGGATAAAGGCACACCTCCCGCCACATTAAGGTCTCTGGTTTTCTGATTTCACTTCAAGTGTGCTTGTGTTCACCTCTATATCCTCACACTCTTTTCAGCCACTCCATATTTTTCCCTCATCTCTATATCCTTATTTTTGATATCAGAAATCAAATATATGTCGGTTTAGGGTTGTACCTAAAATACCTTTAATAATTTGCCTTTTTAGCCTTTTGATCTCTCTGCGTAGCTCCATTTGTAATTAACTTTTTAGGAAGGCTAGCTTGATTTAACTTTTGGCAACTCCCTTTATTCCCATCATTCTTGGCCACGCAGATAGCCTATTTTGCTGACCATTCCTGTCCACCTATTCCTCAAAGGATATTGAGTAAGTCTGAGTTCTTTCAGATCATCTTGACACACCTGTCTGAGACATTGCTCTAGTTGGATACAGAAATTTCAGAGACTCTTAATTCTTTCTGCTTAAGTCTTACTCCTTACCTTTTAACCTTAGCTTGTGAAAGAATCTATACAACAGAGTTATCAAAGTTACATAACAGAAGACTGAACTTGATTTAGAAAGTTACTTCTAGACCTATGCTCCTCCTTCCAGTTTCCTACTGCTATTTCACATAATCATGCACAATAGAGACATCAGTAAAAACTAAAGCACAGGATAACATTACTAAAATGTGATCACCTAGTTCTCATATAATTGGTAGGAAGATGCTTCAGTTCCTTGGCACAACCAACAAAGCACCTACTTTTTAAAAAAATTAGCATCTGACTAAAGAATCAAAAAGTGTTGCACGAATAAGACATTGCAGCAACCACATGACACTCAAGTCCAGGAATACATTTACCTTATAAAAAAATTAACAAAAAAGTTAACATGGAAAAATAAAAATATGTCAACAAAATTTGCAAGTGAGAAAGTAAAAAATGTGGAAATAATAATTTGAACTTGAGGATCAAGTAGCAAAAATGGAGGAAGTTACACACACACAGCACAAGATTCAAGTACATGCTGAAGACTACCTCCCAGAAGCTGGGAATGACAAAAGCAGACAGTAATCACAGGATGAGTATGAGTTACCAGTGTAAGAAATACAAACAAAAAAGGCAAAAGGTGAATTTAAGACGTGAAAACAGGAGAAATAAATAGTTAACAATGGAATGTACTTCTAAAGGCTTACAGAAAATATCTATCATACATTTCAAATTAAAACATTTTGAAATGTTAACAGGGAAGATATAAACCAGAGAAATTAAGACATGAGGACCTGCTTAAAGCCAGCCTTGCTTTCCTAAGAGAAAAGCAGCAAGGGAAAATAAAAGAAAAATAGAAAAAACCAAAAGTTCTTGATTAATCCATTTGGAAATTAATTGCTACTGATGTATGATTTCTAATATTTTCTAAGAAATAATCCAGGATTAGCAAGCAGTAGATACTTACAGAGTAAAATATTGCTCCGTATATTCACATGGATTAGCAGCAGCAAGCCTTTTTTCTTCTACAGTTAGATATGGTTTCAGTGTAACCTCAAAGCTTCGCCCTTTAAGAGCGGATTTAACAGTGCAAGACACCTCAATTATTTTACCCAGCATTGTAGAATTTTGTTCCATTCTTTTAAGTGCAGTATTTAAAAAGAAAAATAAAATAAAATGACTGCACTCAACTAAGCATGCCTGCCAAGACTGAGGTCTACTCAAAAAAAGAAAATCTTATGAAGTAACAGGATACCCACTCCCTTGCTGTTTTAACTTCTAGAAACAAATATCCTACACAGATTTCAAAGGTCATTTCCCTCCAAAAACAACTCTTAGCAGCCTCAATGAACAAAGGGAAAGGCAAATGCATTTCAGTGTTTCATAATATAGTTTATTGTACAATAAAAAAAACATTTTCATCTTCTGAGCATTAAGATTTAAGGGAATTTCAATCCTTAAGTAAAATCCTCAAAACAGAAAGCATAAATGCAAGCCTCACACTGCTGTTCATGTTTCTATACTCATTAGTTATTCTGAAGTGACAGTTCTTCAGTACACAATGTTAGACAAATAATTTCTTTATCACTTATGTCTACTTGCCAGGAGCTCAGGAAAACACAAGCAACCCTCCAGCTGCATCAATACCTTTGCCTCTCCCCGCTATAGCCTCGACAGTAGTTCTAGCCTTACAGAGTTAGGTACATATTAGAGATGACTGACGATTATTATTACTTCACCAGCAAAACCAGGTTTAAAGAAGCCTGATTTGATAGTTTACGATTAATACAGAGCTATATGAAGCAGGACAGTAATGGTCCAACAACAGTAGGTGCAAAAAAACCTTTGTAAGAGTAAACATATTGTCTCTGAGCCCATTCTCCCTAACAGTAAGAAGGGGTGAAATGACTTTCTGAGAGGCAAAAAGAAAGAACAAAAAGAAAGAACAAAAAGAAAGAACAAAAAGAAAGAACAAAAAGAAAGAACAAAAAGAAAGAACAAAAAGAAAGAACAAAAAGAAAGAACAAAAAGAAAGAACAAAAAGAAAGAACAAAAAGAAAGAACAAAAAGAAAGAACAAAAAGAAAGAACAAAAAGAAAGAACAAAAAGAAAGAACAAAAAGAAAGAACAAAAAGAAAGAACAAAAAGAAAGAACAAAAAGAAAGAACAAAAAGAAAGAACAAAAAGAAAGAACAAAAAGAAAGAACAAAAAGAAAGAACAAAAAGAAAGAACAAAAAGAAAGAACAAAAAGAAAGAACAAAAAGAAAGAACAAAAAGAAAGAACAAAAAGAAAGAACAAAAAGAAAGAACAAAAAGAAAGAACAAAAAGAAAGAACAAAAAGAAAGAACAAAAAGAAAGAACAAAAAGAAAGAACAAAAAGAAAGAACAAAAAGAAAGAACAAAAAGAAAGAACAAAAAGAAAGAACAAAAAGAAAGAACAAAAAGAAAGAACAAAAAGAAAGAACAAAAAGAAAGAACAAAAAGAAAGAACAAAAAGAAAGAACAAAAAGAAAGAACAAAAAGAAAGAACAAAAAGAAAGAACAAAAAGAAAGAACAAAAAGAAAGAACAAAAAGAAAGAACAAAAAGAAAGAACAAAAAGAAAGAACAAAAAGAAAGAACAAAAAGAAAGAACAAAAAGAAAGAACAAAAAGACTCCCACCTGTCTGCTCACTGCCATATCTAAGAAGGCAATGAGATTTCCCTGAGTTCCTGAGCTGTAGTCTAGTCTCTTAACCGCTATATAATATGGCCCGCTGTCCTAAAAAGTCGCCAGTTGAAGACACTGATATGGACTATAAGTAGAAGTATTATATTCATATACAACATGAACCGGCTATGAAATAGAATCTTTATTATTTTCATAGCATCTACCAAAAAAAGGCAATCAGCCAATTATTAATACATTAAGGAATTGGTACTCAGCTGCCTTTGTAATCTTTACCATCACAGGCTTGAATTCCTCAATATAAGGAGTTGAAAGCTAAGGGAGTGTAAATTAGAAATGCAAATTCATTGCCTAATTTTCCCTCATAGCAAGCATCATACAGACAGATCTGCAATGATACAACATGATGGACATCACAAAGCACATCCAGAGTAATACATTCTCTTTAAATCACTGGTTGAATGTTAAGTGGTGGAAGGCAATTTCTAACTTTCTTCTATGTGTTCATATTTTGTGATTGTAGCCTTTAAGATAGATACTACTTTTGTCTTTCTAACTCAAAGCATACCTCTTCATTTGCCTTTGCACCATTTCTGGATACAATACGGGTATGGATATGACAGGACCTACCATAGGCCTACCGGTTAGAATTAATCTTATGGATGTTACTGTAAGAAAGTAAACAATGAACACCAGTACGGTTTTTCTAGTTCTCATTCTCTTTCATGCTCCCTCTACTCCCCTGCCATTAAAAAAAAAAAAAAACCAACACCAAACCTTACAAAAAACCCACCCCAACACCCCAAAATAAGAGAAAAAAAAAAAAAAAAAGAAAGAATTAGAGCTTGACAGTCAGGAGAACATACTGCCAAACTATTTTAACAGCCTGGAGTCTTATGCCAGAAAGGACCCTGACCATTACTCCCCATGCTGATTACAGCAAACAGCAACTAAAGGACAACTCTGAATATGCTGTATTCATGTTAGCACGCACTTGGTCACTAAAACTGGCATCTTGCTCAGGTTAAAACTAGGTTTTCAGATTCTGTTGAGTATGTTACCCACTTTTACAGAAAACAAAAGAGGATAGGCATAACTGTACACCACTAAAGTTTAAACCAGCTACATCAGTGATAAATCTGGGCCTCTCGGTTACTTTGTCTTCTCATAGGAACTATCACAAACCTTTAATTGCACTAAAATACTAATCCATAATCTGTGGCATATCATTTGCCACTGCACCTACATATTCTGAACAACTGTTGTTAAGAGAACACTTACTTCACCCTGGTAAGATATACATTTATTATATCTCCTGTTCTTTTTAGTAACACCATAAGATGAAACCCATAAACTGTCAGCATTTCCTACAGTTCTAGTGTGCCCAGTTACTGAAAAAAGTTACCCACTAATCATAAGGCTTTCTTTGTAAAAAGCAGAAGTTTCCTAAGTATCAAAACTATAACAGAAGCCCAACCGGCAATGCAACAATAATTCTTTAGCTACCAAGTCACAGAATCACAGAACCCTTTAGGTTGGAAAAGACCTAGAAGATCATAATGTCCAACTGTTAACCTAGCACTGCTGAGTCCACCACTAAACCATGTCCCCAAGCACCACATCTACACATCTTTCTAATACCTGCAGGGATGGGGACTCAACCACTTCCCTGGGCAGCCTGTTCCAATGCTTGACAGCCCTTTCGGTGAAGAAATTTTTCCTAGTATCCAATCTAAACCTCCCCTGGCACAACTTGAGGCCATTTCCTCTTGTCCTATCGCTTGTTACTTGGGAAAGAGACCGACCCCCACCTCACTGCAACCTCCTTTCAGGTAGTTGTAGAGAGCAATAAGGTCTCCCCTCAGTCTCCTGTTCTCCCAACTAAACAACCCCAGTTCCCTCAGCCACTCCTCATAGGACTTGTGCTCTAGACCCTTCACCAGCTTTGTTGCCCTTCTTTGGACACATTCCAGCACCTCGGTGTCCTTCTTGGAGTGGGAGGCTCAAAACTGAACACAGTATTTGAAGTGCGGCCTCACCAGTGCCGAGTGCTGGCCACGCTATTTCTGATACAAGCCAGGATGCTATTGGCCTTCTTGGCCACCTGAGGACACTGCTGGCTCATGTTCAGGTGTCTGTCAACCAGCACCCCCAGGTCCTTTTCTGCCAGGCAGCTCTCCAGCCACTCCTCCCCCAGCCTGTAGCGTTGCCTGGGGTTGTTGTGACCCAAGTGCAGGACCCAGCACTGAACCTTGTTGAGCCTCACACAGTTGGCGCCAGCCCAATGATCCAGCCTGTCCAGGTCCCTCTGTAGGGCCTTCCTACCCTCCAGCAGATCACCCTACTACTTCCTACCCTCAGTATTCTCACCCAGCTTGTTGTTGTCTGCAAACTTACTGAGGGTGCACTCGATCCCCTCGTGCACATCACTGATAAAGATATTAAACAGAACTGGCCCCAGTACTGAGCCAACGAGAACACCACCTGTGACCGTCCGCCAACTGCATTTAACTCCATTCACCACAAATTTTTGGCCCAGCCATCCAGCCAGTTTTTTTACCCAGCAAAGAGTACGCCCTTCCAAGACATGAGCAGCCACTTTCTCCAGCTGTGGGAAACAGTGTCAAAGGCCTTACTAAAGCCCAGCTAGACAACATCCACAGCCTTTCCCTCATCCACAGGGTAGGTCACCTGGTCACAGAAGGAGATCAGGTTCGTCAAGCAGGACCTGCCTGTCATAAACCCATGCTGGCAGGGCCTGATCCTCTGGTTGCCCTGTACATGCCATGTGATGGCACGCAGGATGATCTGCTTCATAACCTTCCCCAGCACTGAGGTCAGACAAAAATCTTTACTCCTGGAAGTTTATCAGCCTGCTGTTTTACAAAATAAGAATTTCTGCTGTTTTACAAAATAAGAATAAGAAAATATGATTTTCCATGCCATCTGTATGCCCCCAAACCTGGGAACAGTTTTAATCACCTCTAAGGAAGGGAAGGAATTTTAAACAAATGAACTTGTGGTGAGACAAAGGCTCTTCGTATACAAGGACAGCACTGTGTTACTGCAAGATAAGATATAGGAAATGGCCAACAAATCCACCACAGGGGAGGAAGCAAGCTTCACCAGTTCTGATATTACGGAACCACCTCTAACAGAACAAGAACAAAAGTTACAAAAGCTCAATTCAACAGTTTTAATAATGCACTTCTTGTTTTAAGTTCTCCATCCACCACATACTTCCAGTTACAGGACATCAACCACATTGTTCTTGCATTCAAAGTCTTTAGGAGACTTCAGTCTGGATGGCACACTTTCAATGACAGCATAGTAAGATTTTTTTTTTTTGCCTGCAGCAGAGCAAAATGTTCCTACATGAGGTTCGAAATACTGTGAATTTTACTAGGTTTGAGGCAGAAAATCCACACTGACAGAGCAGCTTAACCTTTGGTCTTGGCACCTGAGTAGCAATGAAGTCCTACGGAAGGTTCTGTGTCCCTCCACAAGATTTAAAAACAAACAAACAAAATAAAAAAAAAAAGTTTTTGACATTTTACTGGCACCGCAAAATCCTTAAAATAAATTGGCTTATTCTAGCTCAGACTATTGTGTAAACTCTGAACAAGTTTGAATTTAACACTTAAAGTCAAACTGTAAATTGATTTCAGAGCCATATAACATGGAAGCTAAAAGAGCAGCAAATACATGCTGCAATTTGAGTTTATTCTGCTGTTGATTTGGGGTCCTCCTCTAGCAGGAAATTAAGAAATCTGAGTTTCACTGTGTTTCATTCTATACCACAAACTGTTTGAATGACATCTTGTGGTGCTATTCAGTATTACCATCCTTTTCCATTATAACACTACATTTATTGACAATTCACAGCACCACCATAGAATTCAACTATTATTTCAAGGGAGACTCAAATCATTTGGCTATGAGTGTAGCTGTACTGTGATTTAAAGAGAATCCGAGATAAGAAATAATCTATTTCCTTTTCAGCCACCCCCAATTTTTCAATCTGAAAAACATACTATCCAAAAAGCAAACTTGATAGTTTTAAATGATAGACAGCAGAGATGTGAGGAAAACCAGGATAACTATAGTATCCTGTAAAGCTGATAGCCACAGAGAAGAACAAGACTGGTTATAGTCTGACCAGCAACATAATTTAACTCCTTTAATGATTGCTTTGCCACTAGTTTCTCAAAGCACTTGCCATCTGGATGGTTCAGGTACAGTCTCATCGTTCTCAGTGAGGAAACATATAGAAAAGTATAAAGTTAAAACTGAATAAAGCATCTTCCCACTTCTCTGTTGTGAAACTATAGTACCTGAACAATGCTTGAGCAATTCAGTGCATGAACACCTGTAAGTTACTGCTACCACCACCATCAATGCAGATATGTAAACAACCTACATTTCAAAAGCTCTAACCAGATGGCAGCTAGTGTGACAAAACACTTTGAAACTCTTCCTGGAGAGGAGTGTGATTTAATCTAAGATTATCTGTTGTCAGTAGAGTAGTTATAGACACTGCTTCACACAGCATCACGAAAGGTTGTCTGAAAGGATGAAAAGTAGCAATCTTGCAACCCCACTGCATATGACCTCTTCTTATAGTGCCCACACCTCCGATGCTGCAAGGAAGCTTCTGTGAGAGAAAAATCTTCCTTGGCGGCAGGGATCAGTTTCCTGAGGGCTGAAAAAGTAGCATCCAAGTTGGTGCTGCCACTTAAGTGGTTGTGTCAATTTACAGCCAGAGATCAGAATTTGCAGACATTTGCAGATCACTTTGCAGCATTTGATTGTTGAGAAGGGATTATAGGACAGCGAGAAGCAGTAAGTATTTCCAGCTTCCCTGAAAATGGTGGGAAGAGGCTTCTTTTAAAGATACCACCACAAAGGTGGTGCTGTCACTGCCAGAACCTACCACAGTGTTAGTATGTTTACATATATGCCCACAACATTTCCGAAACACTGTTAAAGAGCATTACAATGCTGTTCATCTTCTACCAGGATAACAAAAAAAAAAAAAAAAAAAAAAATCTTCACATGCCAAAAGAATTCTGGTTTTCTCGAAGTAAGAAACTACCACAGGGTGGCATAGACAAGGATAGTCTTCAGAAAAGCAGAACTAAGAAAATCTGGAATTTCTTGCAAGTGTCAGCCTTTTGTTATAACACTGTTACAGAAATGTATTTTTAATGCCATTCAGGATGCAGATCATAGCAAGCGCCTACCGCAAATATATAACAACATAATAAACATGCAGAAACCACAGTGAAGACCTTAAACTATAAAACTTGCCTTTCTAAGGAAATAAAAAAGCCTCAAAAGATTTTTAATGACATTACAGAGAATCACAGCAAATCAACATTTCATTGCTTGCATCCTCATATGTGCCAAGTGCATGGCAATAAGAATATATTCACCGTGTGTCACTTTCCCATCAGATCTGACCAATTTCAGCTAGAGAACTGCTCTGCAATGGTATGCCCATGTTCGTATACGGCATTTAGTTCCTATCCTGGTACTGACTACAGGATTCAGATTTTATCTTGTAGACTCATCAGTTCATCTGAACCATTCATCTTTGCTGGCTTGTACATCCTACCCAAACTGGCACACCACCATCTTAGTGGGCATAGTGCCATTATGACAGATGGGGAAAGAAAGTAGTTGTGCCAATGAGCTAGTGGATGCATCAAGTTTGAATATTAGGGCTGGAGTCTCCTCCAAGAATTTCACAAATGGCAGTCTATGTACAAGCCTTCCATGACTGGTTGAACAGGATATGCCAAGGCAAAACTAGATCAATTTAAGACTCCAAGAACATCTCCGGCAGCTGTTGAAAGCAAGTTTTTAGCTCTGATGAATTTGGAAAAGTCTTCTGCACAGAGAATTGGGGAATGAGTATCTTAATGAAATCACCACCTTAGATCAGCTCTCTGCAAAACAGGCTTGCAAATCTCAGCAAAAAAAAAAATGGGTTTGCAGCCCTGCCGAGTTTTCTGATGAATAGCTCAACAGAATGCATAAGCCAGATCTGCAGGAAAAAAGTCTAATAAATTACAAATGTATTTTGCTTGGCAAGAATACAGTTTAAAGATGCAAATCACTAAAGTTGAAAATGCGTGTTATAAATTTTGCCATCTGCTTCAATACTGTACTTATCAATTGATATCTACGGGCATTACTCATGTGGTTGACCTGTAAGTTTTTACATTTGGCTTAGATACAGCAATAGCTAGTTTTATTGCTGAAATTGTATCATTTCCAAGAATGAAACATTATTATATTTTAATATTACATGCAGGTAAATTTTGTTTAAAATGCAATTAATATTTTCTTCTAAATCCTCTGTCCACCTGCAATTAACTATAGGCAGTAATGGCTGCACTCTAATGTATGCAATTAACATGGATTCTGTGTTACTAATTCTCTGTCCAGGCTTTCTTAAAAGTTGGAAGGTAGTTAGGCTTTTAATCCCTCTACATAAAGCAATAGTACATAGCGTAACTATAAAAATATCCTATTAACTTAGATGATGTGCACCTCTGCACTACACAGATGATTTTGACAGTCTTCCAAGTAGGCAGTGCTTATTTCATGGATTTCATCAATCTAGACCATGGAGAAACAGCTTAAGGTCCACAAGCTGGATTCAGCTTGTCTGTAAGATTTGCATAAGCCCTTGGCTCTGACCAGTTTTCTGCTGAAAACTCCTGTTATGGGCAAAGACTTGTCCGCAGACCATTTCCATTATTTTGGTAGCCCACAACCTGATCCTTTTTACTCTTTTTCAAACATGTAGGGCATGTGAATGATGTACATCTGGAGCACCTAAAGTGACCTATGTCTGGAACATAACCAGTTCACAGACATGTGTCAGACTACCTACCTGGACATACAAATAACTTGCTAAAATGTAACTATACACTTTGTATAAAGGAATACCATACACCTCAGCTCATGTGACAAGCGTGGAAGAGGGAGAGGGGAAGGAGAGGAACGAGCATCTCCAGCCATGCAACGGGGCCCATTCCACACAAGAAGGTTTACACTGACGCATCTCAGGTACCTAAGATCTTATAATTATTCAGTTATTGAGATATTTAACAGAACAAACACAAAGTTTCCATCCTCTGAACACGAGATCCACCTCTAATGTATTTGAAGTGATCTAACTAACCAAAAGGCTTTTAAAAAGCAACACACACCAAATAGGCAAGCTATATTTGCTTCTTTAGTCAGGATTCAATACGCACATAAAAAGCTAGCCCCAATCTCATATATTTGTTGTGAAATCTCTTATTCAAGAGCAGTTTCAGTTTAGTCAAGAATGGGAAGAAAACAGTTTCTTATGTACATGTTGTACTTAATAATAATTTATATAGTAGTTTAGAAAAACCTCCTCCTTTCCTCACTTCTTTTGTCCTGAACATTTACACAGTTACCTGATAGAAGCCGAACAAAGCTGTATTTTTACAATCTCTATTTTTTTTTTTTCACTGCATTGGATACATACAATATATTAACTAATGAGAAACATATTATTTGCACGTGGTGCGTGCAACCTATTGCACCTTGTTTATATTAAGATAACTGTTTATTTCAATGAACATTTTATCTTTATTATCTTCTAATGGTCAAACTTACCACTTACTCAGGTTTAAGATGTCACCACAACAGAAGTTTCGAGGCACTGAGATATTTTCAATACTGATAGCATATGTCTCAACCAAACTACAACACTAATATGTCGAGAAAATACTATGTTCATTAACTGAATTGAAGATTCTATTTGTAATTGGAAGTTAATAAAGAAATCATACTTACTAAAGGTAAAAAAGGCAGCTTTAGCAGGAGAGTAAGACACATGGGCTTTTGACACCAAGAGATGCTCAGAACTTTTAGATAGTAAGTACTTCAGAGAAGTATTTCTACTGAAATGCTAAAAACAAAACACTTAGGACAAATAATTTATATTAGGTCAACTTTAGACTTCAGACTTAAGTCTACTGATACTCATTTGTGCCTCTGTGTGCAACTTGTCATAGGCCATTCTACATACCAAATGATGCAAGATTGAAGACAGTCTATCCTAACAATTTGTTTATTTCAGAAGCATTTTGGCTTACTTCCTCTTCATGACAAACAGGAGAAGACAGACAACATAAAGAAAAGAGAGTGGGATTTTTTAAAGAAAGTGTTTACAGTAATATCTTGATATTTAACTACATGATATTGTTCAGATTAACTGACAACAGGCAAGTACAGGTCTGTGGTCCAACAGTTACTGCAGCATTCTGGGCTGTATATTATATATCTGCCCATCTGCTGAGAACGGGTACTTCTTCTATCGTCAGTAGATCTAAGGAAGAATCCCCCTTCCTCAGCAATAAAAAAAAGTTTGCCAAGTACTGAAACATCACAGTGATATGGGACATAAGTGTATCTAAGATCATATTCAGCAGTGTTGAGTGATGATCAAGAGAGTCCAGCAAACAAAATCTGAAAAACCATAACAGTGATTATATTTTCATTAGTGGAACACCCCACTATCCTCATACTTTAATATGCAAGATGCAGAGACACATCTTGACCATTGGGCAGCCTCAGGTAGAATTAGCCACTTCAGCTTCTGCATCTGATAAAACACAGAGAGCTATGCTTCACCTGCAAAACAGTCTGAAGTCTAGGATTAAACAAGTTATGTAGAGAATTATAGCCATGACCAATGATTTGGGTACCCCCCTCTGTGGAAAAAAGGCAGCAAAATAATGGTTAAGAAATAAAGTACAAAGCTGTTTTTATGGAAGGGGGCAGGAAAAGAAGGGTGCAAACAAAATAAGCCAGCTATAACACATAAGTCAGCAGAGGGGCATCCATGCTAGAGCAGTGAAAATTTTAACTGGAAGAGAATGAAAAAGCAAAGTATTTAGCGGAATAGCAGGGGAAGAGAAATGTGACTTGTCTGGCAAACTGAGGAGGCCTATCAGCTGCTGTCTCACAGAGCTAAGCATCAGAGTGACAGCAGCTTCACGTTGTTGTGATTTACTTTGGTGTGGCACAAAAATAAACACATCAGTCGAGGTTTCTAGAGCATGGATGTTCTCTTTGTGCAGAACAATCAAACTGAAGAACAAGTGATTGATTTTCTAATGTACATGAGACCTTAGTTTATGGTGCTTTTTATTGGTTGCTCTCGGAATAGATTTCCAATTTGTTGCAGGATACAATTCCAGCTTAGCAAACCTCTTGATCGTTCCATTTAGACACATTTTTCCCCCCCCTCTCCAATTCACTTTTCCTTTAAGAAGCTGAAGGCTTTCTGTGCCAGTACACTTCGGCCGTTTTTTTTTTCCTCCTCCATTTCCTCATTTTGACTTCTAACCAAGACACGACACTGTTAACACCCACTTCAAGCTGGCCACCTCGCCCCTATCAACTACATTTCCAACTACAACTCCCACAAATACTTCTAAGCACTTTTTTTTTTTTTTTTGAAGGCAAAATTAAACTAACGCCAGTGTGGTTAGCTACCAAAACAGAGGAAAAATGATAAGCGGTTTTTCAAACAAACCAACAACAAAAAAAAACTTTACAGATCACCCATTGCGCTATGAACAGCTTAAAGGGAAGCAAGCGAACTTTCCCACGGCGTCACGAGGGGGTAAGAGCGGGCAACCGAGGCACCGGTTCCGCGCCACGGCCCCGCGGAGCCGCCCCTGCCCGGGAGAAGCCCCGAGGCCGCGCTCCTCCCCCCGCCGCCCGGCCCCCGCGCCTGAGGGCCGGGTCCCGCCAGCCCGGCACCGCCCTAACGCCCACGGAATCGGTCACCGTTCACCCGCCCAACGACCCCGAGGGACGGGCCCCCCGCGGCGCCGCCGCCGGGCCCGGCCCGGCCCGGCCCCCCCTTACTTCTTGGTGTCGCTGCTGAAGAGCCCGAAGGCCGCGGGAGCCGAAGGGGTCGTGTTGGGCGCCGCCTCCTGGGCCAGCTCGGGCGCCGCCTCTCCCCCCTGCTCGCTGTAGCTGAGCCCGTTCCCGGACATCGCCGCCGCCGCTCCCCGCCCGCTCCGCCAAACTTACCGGCGCGGCGCACCCCGGCCCTCCCCCCGGAAGCGGCGGGCACGCGCCAGCACGGCGGGGCGGGCAGATCACGTGGCGGGAGGCGGGGCCAACCGGCCGGGGCGGAACTCGCCCCGCCCCGACGTGCTGCCGTTGCTACGGCGACGCGGCCCGGCGGTGAGGCGAGCGGGGCGCGAGGAGCCGGCAAGGCCCGGCCGCGGCCGCGGCCGCTGCCCTCCCGCCGCCGGGCGGGGCCCGGGCCGGTGCGGCGGGCTTTGCCGCCCGGCCCCGGGGCGAGGGGAGCCGCGGCGCCCGCGGGAGGCAGGCAGCTGCCTCCCCGCCGCGGAGGGCCGCCTCGGGACGGCGGCTGCTCCCAGCCGCGCCTCTGACCGGCCCCGTTCTCCCTCCCGTCCCATCCGGCGGCCCCGCAGGCCCCGAGACCGGGCGAAGGGGCGTTGCGGAGCCCAGCCTCGCTCGGCGTCCCTCGGGGGCAGCGCCGGGAGAAGCTGCGGCTCCCTGTCCCCTGTGGGCGCCCGGCTGCGGCGGCCAGGCTGCGGCAGGAGCCCCGGGGCCTGGCTTGCCCTGCGGTGGAGATGCGCAGGCTGCCTGGGAGGCAAGCTTTGCTTCCCAGCCCTCTGCTCTGCCTTGGGCACAGCCGTTAAAATACAAAGTATGGCCTATAGCATCAGCTCGTTAGTTCCTTCTAGTAATCCATCTTACAAATATACTTGTTTGCCAGTAAATGTCGGTACCTCACGCTGACCTCCGCGCTCACTATTACAGTAGTAGTGGGGTAGCCTAGACTAACAGCAGCAGTTTACATATGGGGGGCCATAAAATGTAAAAGGGTAATTAGAGGTTGTCTGAGGAAAGCTTCTCCTAATTTCTTTTTACAATCTTCTTTTCCTATGTGCGTCTTTCCCTCCTCCCTACAGTGTCTGAGGAATAATCTGTGTTCATCAAAATGCCCTTCTGTCCATCTCCTGACATAACTTATATTAGTGGAGTCCAGCCTTTTCATCCTGAGAACTGAACTCATTTCCAAAAGGTTACAGTTCACAATCAATACTTTTTCTCTCACAGAAAAAAAAGGGAGGGGGGGAAATGGATTGTCATAATATTTTTCTGAAGCAGCTCTTCGACTTGCTTGTCTTTCAGCAACTCGTACATTTCTGATTGAAACTGAGTCACTACAAGCAAATAAACTTGACAAAAGGAGTTACCAATACAGGATTTATTAAGAGTGTGGGGCTGCTATAAGGGCTGTTGTCCTCAATAGTTGCCTTCTATGGATGCCAACATTTCAGTTTTGTTTTATGCTCTCTCACAGCTTTTTTCTTTGTGGCACTGTCTCTTGAAAGTCATGGCTTAGAGTGTGAAAGTCCCAGTGTGAATATTCTCGACCATCGCCATTTCACCTGTTGGTTCTTTTGACTTCCATTTTTGTCCTGCCCTTTGCATTGTTTACAGTAACAGCCATCATAGTTTTCCTTCCCTGTAGATGGAAATATCTCATTCTAACTACCATAAACGGCCACAGTAACTGTTGATAGTCTTCCAATAATGTTACTTGAGGCAGACACCTCTCAATCATACCAAGTCAGTCGGCATCCGACGCCCTGAGTTTTAAAGGATCAAAAACCAGAGCAGACTGGTGGAGAAATGGGTCTGAACCAGACAAAGACGGACACTTACTTCTCTCCTAAAAGTTTAAGATGTTGCTCTGATCTACAGAGAGATCTGAGAATTCGTATCAGCAGTCCTTAGAAATTGTCTCTCTCTGTTTTTCAAACCGTGCCTTAATTTCAAAATGTAATGGTGAGAGCACTTGAACTTTGGTCCCAAATGTGGTTATGCTTACATGAAGGTGCCCCTGGCTTACATCTTTTATTTGCGCATGAGGCACATATAGCGTAGGAAGGGGTAACCTATACTAGGCCAAGTCCATAGTTTGTCAGGTAGATCTATTCTAGTTTCTTTTAGGACTGCCCGCCTGTTCTCTGAAGTAAGAGGTTTAAACTGCTTGCTTCTTTGTATAAATCTGTAAGTATTCATTGTTAGCAATAAGAAACATCTTAAGTACAACAAACCTTCTATTGTTACATATATCACTTAAAAAGTAATCTTAGAGGAAGGACTAACAGAAAAAGAGAACAACAGAGTTGTAGAATATTTCCGAGAAATTTGTGGGAGTACAAACATGGGGAAAAGCAGAAAAATGGACTATTGAGGTGGATGATCATGGGACTGTGATATGAGGAGCAGATAGTAACAGTGAAGCAGAGCTTGGAAGGGCCTTGAAACTGAGAACAGAAAGCAAATATTATATGAAGATTTATTAAGTATCATTAAACAGTCCTATCAGGAAGGCTAGCTATAAGCTCTTGGTATCAGTTCTTGCTGTCTCGTTTTAGCCTGAAATACGCCACAACTCTTCAATGAATAGCCTTTTCCTGGCTAGATAAACTCTTCAAAATCACCATGCAATTATCATGTATTTGCCCATTGAATTTATACCTGTACAAAATTATGTCAAAATTACTGAATTATGAAACACAAAATACTACCAAATCTAAATTCTCCACTTACATTCATTGATTACAGTAGTCTATATTTCAAGTTTTTGTGCAACATAAGAAAAATAACAGACAAGACTTAAAACAGGGAACATAGAAGGCTTTTGCTTCTCAGTTTTCCACTCATTATGTTTCTTTCTGAAACCATTTCACATCCATGATTCATACCATCTTCATAACTGCTACTTCTATAGGATCTGGCAAATTGCATAGTTTCTTGCTCTTCCATTCATAGATGTAAACAACTATATAATATGTGATGTACGGACATAGCTTTTAAAAATTAATTGCACTGAGCAATAATTTCCAAGGTTCTATCAAAGGGAAGATGTACTTATACGGATAAATATGTATGCATTTTCATCAAAACTCATATATACATATGCATTTAAGAGGAAAAAAGATTCATGTTACTCAACAAACTGTAATTTTGTAATTCAAACAAATATTAACTTTGCTTAGCTTTCTGAAGCATTTACAGAAGACATTTTGCAATGTTTTTTTACAACATTTTACAACATTATGTCCATTTTGTGGGGTTTTTTAGGGAGACCTGGGCTGCCATATGCTTGTTTGGTGCCCTCTTGTGGCTCAGATTATTAATATGCTGTTTGCCATGAAAAAGACAGGAGATGCATTGGTAAGGAAACTCGTTTTTAACGGAATTCAAGATCTGTATAACAGAAATGTCAAGATATTAAATGTTTTGCTCATATTTTCTATATTGCTGATAGTTTCTGATATACCTAAACTGTGCTGGTTTTGCAGATCCTACACAAATGTGTAAGAGTTTTGGCTTAAAATTTTTTTAGTAAATGTCATTGATGAAGATAAGTAATGATACAATACAAACTTGTGAATATTAAGGTTTTTCATTCAGTAATGATTTAGAAATCTGATGTATAATCAGTTACTTTAAAATTAAGCACTGAGAACTCATTCTCTAACCTGGAATAATGGGTTTTCAGTCTGAGGCATGAACTCAGCTGCCAGTATTCCTGAGTAGTTCAGGAAAACTCTTACGCAGATGGGAGAACTAATGGGTCTGAGAAGAACTTTGATCTGCCTCTCTCCAGTTGAATCTAGATTTGGGACTGTAATAAAAGTAAAACAGTGTTTGAAGAAGTTTTGAAGAAGTTTTCTTTCCTTCTTAGCAGAACTGGCTACCGTATTATCCACAGGAGCTGCTCACATACACGCTGTTGAAACCAGGAGACCCCAAATTCTCTTTTGTTCCTACAACTCTTCTATAAACTCTAAAATTACACAGTATGTGTCTTCTGGCTTCATCAATTAACATTCCTTCAAACAGTTATGAAGATTTTGATTAAATGATGAATAGGAAAAGTAGCAAGCAAAAAAGCAAAAATGTGGAACACAAAAGAGAAAATGTTTGAAAAATAAAACAATTCTTCAATTATATGAGTTCTTTGTAACTTCTTCAAGCATAAACAGGCAAAATAGGTATTACTAGAATTAGGATTTTAACTTTCATGTATATAGAAGATTAGATTTTACTTTTATAGAGAGACTATCTTGGAATTAAAAAGATTAAGATTATATTCAAAACTACTACAGAAATACAAAAATCTCCAAATATAAGTAAAACCAATGGAATAAGTACTCTTATACTCTTGTACTGATATCACACCTGGTGTGTTTAATGATAATTAAAATCCATGTAAGATCCAAGGTGAATTAGTCTTCAAAACTCTCACTATAATTGATGATTGTTTACTCTTCATTATTTAATCTTCCCAGATATTGAAATATCATATCAAATACCATATCAAAGTAGAAAACGTAAATTAACTTGCAACAAACTCCCCATCATACATAATGCTCACAGAACTCAAATAATGTTTTTTAAATGTTCAAAACAATGTTCAAATATTTACTGCACTGTATCCTAATTTTAAAAAAACATATACTCCTATAGAATGAGAACATTTCTTGTATCTCAGAAGATTTATTTTAACTAGGAGAAGAAATTCAGGGTGTGGTGGGTTCTCTCAAACACTCCAGCTAGCCACATCTACCTTTCTCATGCAGCTGAAAGTTACAGACTCACACTTGATCTACCTTGTTCACGTCAATTCTAGGTTTCCCCCTAGATCTATAGGCATACCAACTATAGGCATGGGTTTGCCAGTTTATCTTCCACTTTTCTTAATCTAGGTAAGCACAGGGTCTAGCTAAGTTAGAAAAAAATATTTAACTGGTTTAAGTAATGCAGCTTAAATAACTTTTTAAAACCTTGTTCCTATATGAACAATTTATACTGTAATGTGTCTGGCTGGATAAGGTTACTGGGTTGAGGTCAGCTCCAGACTTCTTCAGGGATTTGCCTTATTTCACAGCCTAAAACAGAGGTTTTTCTGCCTTTATTAGTATTTCACAGTTTGCTAGTTAAAGTTTGTAAGCTAGCACATTTATATAAAGATTTTTTTAAGGTAGTTTTGATTAAAGGAGGTACATGTACATGGTTCATGTGTTTATTATAACATCTCTTCTTTATTGTGTTGTCTCCTAGCCACTACCTAGAAACTCCACTGAGTTAGGCTGCCTTTGAAATACATGCCTTGACAGTTGGAAATAGTCCAACTGTCCTACTGGGTCCCGAGTTTTGAAAGAAAATCAAGCTGCACTTAGCAAGGACTTCAACCTTCACATTTCTTGTGTACCTGCACATACTCCGTGTTTTATCTTCAAACTGTACTAGAACAGATAATACATGTTTGTGTGTGTGTTTGCTTTCTACTGCTACTGCAAGTGAGTTGTTTGGCAGAAATAAAGGGATGAATATTCATAGAAGGAATGGCAGGATGATTAGATCTTCTCGGAGTGTGTCTGTATCTTCCAGTCAGCGTATAGAAATATGTATCTGTCCTAAGGAACCTCTATTAAGTTCTTGAGTTTTGAATTCAGTTTACTGCTGAGTAAACAGCAATTACAATACGTACAACAATAAAAAGAGAAATTAGGCCATTTTGAGCAACTGGTCCATAAGCAGGGATCAGGCTACATGTAAGCACATTGTGACTTCCTTGGCATGGGGTCAACTATGCATCAGTCCTGGTATAGATTACAGCAGTATGGGAACAGGTTTTACTGATGTTGAACAAAAATAGCATCCAAATACTTTCCACTGTAGCTGGAGCACAATGTCCTTCAAACATATCACCTTCTTACTTCTGCAGCATTCAGCATGTATCCTGTCTCATGGGTTGAGAAAAGAGTATGCAACAAAAAAGCCCCTGTCCAAGGAGATTTAACTTCTTTTCTAGCATTTTTGTGCAATTTGAGGACACAAACTAATCAGACTGTAATAGAAGCAGACCCATAATGTAAAAATAAAATATAAAGTGGAGCCTGGAATTAAATAATAGAGAAAAGGAGAAAGTTCTTTTCAGAAACGAGAATGAGCAAAAATGAGAAATGAAGGCTCAGAAAAACACGATGGGTCTTTCAGATGGTAGTGATCACAGAAGATAAAATTCTTCACCAGAATGTAATAGGATTTGGGGAAGAAACATAGGAGAGTCTTTTACTGGAGGAATAACAAACTGAGAAAATAAAGGCGCGATGCCAAGAAATGGTTACTCCTCACATTTTCCTGAGGGTGAAACACTTACATTACTTATCCTACTGGATTTTTTTAAATGTATGATAATTTATAAATGGTTTCTGGAAAGAACATAATGAACTGGCTGAGAATCAGGTCTGTAAGCAATTGCTACACTCAAGTGCACTTGTATATGAAAGGGGTGAAAAGGCCAATAAATTATTTTCCTGGCAGATCAAGAATGAGGAAGTTGAAAGATTTATCTTGGAAATAACACTGGTTACACAGAAAATAATTTCAGACAAGGAAAAAAAACCACCTTTTTTTGTCAGACTTTCCTTGCAGTCACATCTGAATAGTGACCATTCCTAACCTGGAACTCCAAAGGCCATGGAAATGTGTGTTCTTGTTGAACAGTATGTCTGGCTTGTCTTAGAATGAGATAAGGGTTTCTTAGCACCCTACAACTGTGATTTTAAAGCTAGCTCACTTTAGTTAATTAAATCTGAACATTTTTTCCTATAATTAGCTGTTATCTATCAGATAGGATGTATGTCCTGTTTCTTAAAAAAAATGTAGGTAATCCAAAGTAAAGAGAATTTATGTGAAAATTCTCCTTTTAAAATAAATTCATTTTTTAAACTATTATAATTATAAAATTATAATTAAATCTACAATTATATATAGTATAATTACATTTATTTAATATTAAAATGTAATGGTATTTATACGTATGATCACATAATTAAATTTATAAGTATTAATTTATAAATTAAATTTTTAAAAAATAATTTTACATGAAAAATTTTGTGAAAATATGAGACTGTGTCTCTGATATTTATTCTTTTTACCAATTAGGCACCTTAGTCCACTCATTCAGTGCTACTGAATCACTGTAAAATACGTCATTTTTTCATACTTCTAAGAAGGAAGTTTCTTAAAAGTTATGTGAAGAAAAGTAAATTTATCTCATTTATTATTTTAAAGACTAAAATAAAGGAAATATAGTGCATATTTATAAACTCTTATTGTTAAAGCTACTTTGCATGTGAATTCACAGGCCTTTTTTGTAATGTAAACTGCACTTAAATACAGAATATTTGTAGTCAGTCCTGGTCAGTACATCTCATGATGTACTTAACAAACCTTGAAATGATACTGAGACATCGAGATAAAGAATGACTTATATATGAGAAAAAAACCTAAATAGACTGGAACTCTGCGGCCTAGAAAAGAGACATTTGATAGAGATCTATCCGTTTTATGATAGAGATCTATAAAGTCATGAATTGCACAGAGAACATGAGTCATTTTCTCATCTGCTAGGAGGCATCAAATGAAACTGGTAGATTATAGGTCCAAAATAAAGGGACTTTTTTTTTCCTACAGCACAACTGAAATGTGGATTTTAATAATTGCCATGGGATATTGTTGATGGCAAATTTTTCATGAGTTCAAAGAACAAGAAGACAAATTCATGGAAGAAAAGGTTGTTAAATACAAAAATAACATCTCTGGCTCAGGAAGTTCCTGAACCACAAGTGTATTACAGAGAAGTCCCATTACATACTCTCCTTGTTCTGATACTCTTCCATAAGAATCTGGTACTAGTCATACTTAAATATAAGTATTTGGGGCTAGATGGACCTTTGCAGGTGCAACTGTTCTTATGTTGTATATTTCAGTTCACTATTCCTATTGCAGCTACGTAAATGTGTGGATATCCCGCTGTCTTATAACACAGTTCAGCAGCTGAAAAAATTAGAAACTTCAGGTGATAAGCCAAGTTTGTACAAAACATTCAGAAGTGCTCTGTGGCGCTGTAACTAGGAATTTCAATGCAATAGGAAAGAAATACTAAGAATCATGAAAGAAATTAGCACATATATTATCTAATGACATGGTTCAACTTCTACCAAATACTTGTAGTCCAGTAGAATGGGACTTAAAGTCATGCTACCTTCTGTTTCTATTTCCTCTTCTAACAAACTGGAACACACCGGTCTGCTCCATCTGTAGTTAAAGAATGCTACATATGAGGCAAGTCAGGCTACATGTCCCATTCTGATCACAAAAGCTGAAACTTTAGTGAGGCTTCTTGTTTTATTTGAGAGAAAAACAGAAACATCCTTTGTTTTCAGTCTTATTTATCCCCTCAGGTCTTGTTTGCCATTTCTGCCTTTGAAGTTGTGAAAGAAAATTTCTGTTCACTCCTGCCAAACCACTGTGATCAGTCTTTAAAAATGCTAAATGTTTATAGGGCTATTATGGCTATCTTTAAAATGTACTTGAGATGTTACATCCAGGATGACCCATCTCCTCTGCTCTCAGGGACACCAAGTCCCAGCTTGCTGGTTGTCTAGCCCTTTAACTGTAACACTTTGGTGCTGCACGGTTATTAGATCCAGTGCTCCACAAAGCAGTTCACTCCTAATTGCTTCAGTCAAAACAGCCAATATGACTTACACAGAAATTCTTTTTTCTCTGTAGCAGTAAACTATGATCCAGGCTTTTGTTTCTAGATTCCAAGCTACTTTAGTCATTCATTTTCCTATGAAAGAAATATGAAATAAGATGATGATGCTGAAGAGGCAAAATCCCATTTTGCCTTCTGTACCTCTTTGTTCCATAACTGAACTCAAAAGAGAAAAGCTTTGTTGCAGAAGTTCATTGGAAATGAAATAGTATCTTTGGAAACAGGAGTATTACTCAAACATCAGACAAGCAACTAGCAACTAAGAAGAGCAGAGGTCCTAGACAATGTACTTCCTTTCGAAACTTTGATAAAGTGTTTAAAGATTTGCCAATATGTCATGCAAACCTTCTGACACCATTTTCATCAGAAAATTCTGCTTCTATGGCCTTTGATGTCTGAGTTTTCTTCCTTCTTTTTATCATTAGTGACTGAGTCATGAAATGCTAGTGAAAGAAGACAGCTGCATTTCCATTACCCTCTTTTACTGGTTGTTGATCAGGGAAAGATAGTTGTTTGTTACTGGTCTGAGTTGCTACCCAATAATCAAGGCTTTTCATGCTTATTTTATTAGGAGAAGAAATCAATGGGATAAGCAAAGTCAAAGTAATGGCCAGTGTTGTACAAAAGGAGCAGCTCTATAGGGACACTCAAAAGGAGTGTCAACTATTCTGAAACTGCAAAACTGAGCATGCAGCATAGATGAACTTGGCACACTAGTCTGGATAGTGGGAGTATGGGAGTGGGATGAGGAATGCAGTTGGGACAACAGGGAATACCACACCTATGCAATGGCCAGGGTGGTCTGCATCTGGTTCTCCTCAACAGAGCTTTGTGTATTGGGCTTTGCTTCTGGGGCAGAAGATAACACTGAGCATTGGAGAGCACTACCCCACCCATGCACATGTTCACTTAGATGTGGGGTTGGGGGAACTGAGGAAGATGAAAGGACCAGAGATTTCACCCTTGATACCAAACAGCCTTCTTCTGCTTTGAGAAGAGCATTTCTTTGATGCAGCTTTGTATACAATGTCCTATTCCCTGAAAACAAAGACCAAATAGCAGTTTCCTTCTGCACAGTTTCCAAGCCACTTTTTCAGCAAATCTGGGGTCCTAGAAGTCCTCTTTCTATATTCACTTAGGCTCCCATTCACACTTGCTTCTTCTGATGGCTGACAGCTTTCTGCCTCTTATCTGCATTTCACCAATCCCGATGCTTAAGTGCTTAATTTTCAAAAAAGATGAGGACTTACATCTTTTTCAGCAAAAATTAATTTAAGCAGAATTAGTACCTTTAAAAGCAGGCTACTCTTACCCAAGCCCTTGCTCATGAATTAAAGTGTCTAAATTCAGGCACTCTCATTTTAAGGGGCAGGCAGTTACAAACACTGGAACAGAGTACACCAACAAAACACTTCTAAATGGAGACAAACTTTCAGACTTCCTGAAACAGCAATAGGTTTAAGCTTTAAGCTACATAGGAACTGAATAGTTTGGCTGCCTAAGGACATCCCTTCTCCCATACTTCGGACTTTCATCAATACAGCTCTTAATTTCTTTCTATACATTGTTTGTTCTTTTTTAGTCTCTCTGAGTGGCACTCAACTTCCCATATGACAGAAACGCAGAGAAAATTTGATACCAAACACTGAGAAAATCTGGGGGAGCTCTCAAAAGCATTATATATTTTTCCTCTACTCTTACTCTCCTTCGGAGAAAGGAGACTAAGAGGTGACCTCTTGTTCTGACCCACTATGGCCTTTCTTACATTCTTGTAATTGAGATTGTGACATGGAAGTAGTACATTAAAATTTTCTACAGCAGTAAGGGCAAAAAAAGCAGTATGAAAGCTTCATGGAACAGAAAATGGGAAGTCAAAAATAAAATTACCTAGAAAACACGGTTTTAGAAGAAGGGTTGGAGGAATACACAATAGAAAACCTTTCCATTCTCTCCACAACATGTAGGTTAAAGACACCAAATCTGATTCTCTAAAGATTTTGATATTGTTTACTCATTTCTACCCAAATAAAGTAAACCAAACTTCTAAGCCTCCAAGCAGCAAAATAAAAATTTATATTCGTCAGGCACTTTTTTCTTTTGCACTTGAAGTTACTTTGATATTTTTTAAGTGAACTTAGCTTTGGCATCTAATTTAACTTAGTTGCATTAGAAATCAGTGCTTTTGGAACTTCTTTTACATGGACTGATTTCCTGGCCTGACCTTGTCCCTGCGAGCCCCTGGTCCCTGCTGCGCCCTGATTTGCAAATCCATAGACAGAAAAGGACTGTCCATAGATCCAAATTCTCTTTGCAGTATAAAGAGCTATATTATTAGTATGAATCAGTCTTGAAGGGAAATAATATATATTCAGTTTTAGTCTATATTGGTTAATGAAAATTAGCCTTGTCTGTGGCAGTTCCAACTTCGGGCACAAGAGGTAGATGTTTTCACATTAAACTGCCAGCAGATACTCAACATTACTGAACTCCCTGTTACACTCCAAGGTAAGTGATGATCAGGAATTGTTCGTTTCCTCCTCTATGTCTTATGTAGAAATACATTTGCAAAAAGTGAGATTAATTGTAACGATGTAATCTGGAGAACGGGGGTAGCCATGAATTGACTTGTTACGGACTACTGTGGGTTATTTCTGTTTGCCCAGGGGATCTTAGGACTTCAGAGGGGATGCAGTGTCTTGTTACTATTTCGTTCTCCAGACAAAATATTACTATATGCACCTACATGCGCTTATGAGACCAGAGTACACACAGTAAAGCTGATTTTGTGGGAGATGGAGAGTACATGTCACTGGCATTCACCTGCCCTGCACTGAATCTGAATCTAATGATTTTCTACACGGGTTGGGACTGTTTTGTAAGTTATTTCTTGTTCTCTACAAGCTAAGCAATTAATGATTAAAAGCCAAGAGTAGCTGTACCCTCAGACACTATGAATTTTTAAACTGTGGTATGTTTATATTATGTGGTTGATTTTTTTCTTTTTATAAGAAGTCATAGGGAAGAAATACTTGAGTCTATTAAAATATTTGAATTCTTAATATTGTGAGAATTTTTCCATTCCTAAATATCATGGAGAAAAAGCGACACATTACCTGTATTTATTTTTCATAGGGACCCACATGCACATTCCCTGGTTAACTGCTACCGAGCAGAAGGATTATCAATAACAATTTTTTTAAAGGGGACTATGAAAGATTTTTATATTGATGCAAACATAAGCATTGCTTTACATATGGATATAAGTCAGATTATTATGTTCAAAATATTATCTGTATTTTAATCTTCCAATAGTTACCTAAACATGATTTTTAAAAAGGCAGCAGTGTAGGCTTTAAACATACTTTTTCACAGATGTGTGTGTTACACAGACTCATAGTATCCAATGTAAAAACTAATCTTTTTCATTCTACATCTCTTTTTATCATCTGAGATGGCCCATATAATGGGGTCTGGCTTTGCATGTATGTTCATTAGTAGACTCATTAACTTTAATGTAGTTATTTATGTAAGTGAGGATTGCTTGCATGAGTAAAAGTTTCAGAAGGGGAACTTACTTTATCACATGTGGTGGCCTGGAAAGATTTTGCAGGAACTGCAGTCCATGACAGACTTCACATTTTTTCAAATTGCCATTTCTACATGTTATCTGAAGGTTATATTTGTGTTGTCAGTAAGAAAATTATTGTATGGAGAATATTTACTTCAAAGGAGTCTGAAATTTTAAGTAATTACTTGCCATTAATTTTCTGAAATCCTATGGATAAGTTCTTTTGTTCTGTTTCATTTATGTGACAAACCTAACTTTTCTGTGATGGAGACTTCCAATCAGCTTAGGCTGAGAGAACATCAGCTTATGCAGTTATTTTGTGCTAATCTGTGTTCACTGTGACAACTGACCAATGCAGATTCCTGTATCTACTATACTCACTTTCTTCAGGTGTCTTTGTACTGAATTGTATCATCTGTTCAATTTTGCTCACAGGTTTGTTGCTGTAAGGACGTAATCCCTGCCACAGCAAATGATCTGTAATCGCAGTCTCACACACTGCAAAACAGCAAACAAAATAAAATCAGTGTTTTGTTGGTCCCTGTACCACTCATTGGCTTCTCAGCCGTTCACTGTATCACTCACTGTATTCCAACAGGTGTTCAGGTTGTTGTAGTTGACAGTGAAGAAGAACTGATTTGAAGCAGTGTGTTTGACAATACTCTCAGAAATCTCTGAGATTTTATCCTACTGTTTCACATCAGTAAGAGCATGAAGACAGTATGTAATAAAAGTGCAAATTCTGCATGAGGAAGATAGCATTACTTCAGGTTTTTTTACTCGAAGCTTTTCACTACATACATTATAACACTAGATATTTACATTACATTAATAACTTTCTTCACATACATAAAGCATTTTCCATGTAAAAGAATCACATTTTCTCATAAATATTAAATTGGTTGTGGAACAATAACCGAAGAAAACCCCAGCAAATGCAGTTTTGTACTTCCAAATTCACTTCTTTCTTAAGAAACCCTTAAGATGAACAATCCAAATAGATTCTATTAATGACTTGTTAATGATTGAGGAATTTAAGCAGAAAGAACAGAATGAGAGAGACTTGCGCAGTAAAGCACTATCACTGATTGCCTTGGGGTGTTTCTAGAAACTTCTGTCAGCACAGACTGATGACAGACTTCGTAGGTAAAGAGCCCATACTAAGCAAAACCAGTCCAGCCTGCAGGAGCTGAACGTGACTTTAAATGAACTGCCTTTCTTATCAGCCAAAAATGGCTGTTTCATGCAGAGAGACCACAAACATACCCTATCCTGTCACCCAGGCAGCGAGAAGCCAGAAGCAGCAGGTCTGCAGTGCTACAGTGATATGTATTTCAGGTCGCAAGCTGCTTCTGTGAGCAGAGATCAGCTACCACGAAACAGTTTTGCAGTGGTTCTTTTTTTTGGCTGCATCCTGACTGACCCACTTGATACATTTTTAGTAACAAGGTTCAGGGTGCAGCTAATGGAAGGCTGTCATATGCCATAACACAGTAGTACATAGAGCAATACATAAACTACAGCTTATTAATATATAAACTAGTTTATGAATACATAAGCTTGGCTATGATGTGTGATTAGTTTTTGTGAAGGAAATAGTCACAATATATTTACGCGATAAATGCGAAATATAATGAGTTGCACCAGGAAACTGAAGCACAATGAAGTTACAAAACCAGGCAAGTTTGGACTTCTGAGCTGGATTGGGTTTCCTGTTTGAGAACCCAAAATGTACCAGCCAAGAAGGTAAATGAAGTTTGCAGAACCAGTGGGAAATAATGGGATGATGAAATGTGATTGCCAATTCAAACTCAACATCTGCTACCTTAAAATAAGGTGTGTGATATTTAATGCTAGGCACTTCACAGTTTTTAATGTTTTAGAATAGCAGTGTATGGAAAAAGCTAAACATAGCAGAACTTAGTTGAGACATTGGACATTGTTTGAGAAATATTACAGAACAGTGCTAACCTTGAAAAATAATTCCACCTATTAGTAAAATGTGAATGTTTTACAATCTTACTTTTGAACTATATTCTTTATATTTTTCAGAAATTTAACCTCATTAAGTGAGGGTTTAAAATAGGATATTAGCAGTGAAAATTTAATAATGGAGTAATGCTAACAGTAGCTCTCCAGTGACTATGTAGGCAGCTGTGAAAACTTAATAAAACAGTAATTCCTCATATATATTGCTATTTTAGCACCATGTAGACTCAGATGTTTAATTAAAATAATTACTTATATGGCTCCAGTTAGTCTTTTTATCATGAAATGGAGATTTGATATGGCCTTCTACCTCCTTGCTAGTTTAATTAAGCTGAGCTGTAAATCTTTTGGTTTTTTGTTTTCATTGTTGGCCTCATTTAAGCTATTGTCCTTCCTCCCCTCCAGAGTAATTATCTTACAGGTATCCCAGCCGTTGTTCAACAACCTAGTCCTACCAGTATGGCCAGAGTACCATATACATGATGTAGACATTTGTAGAACGAGTTAATTCCAGAAAGAACCTGTGTTTCCTCATCTGATCCCCTTCGTAGACCAAGTTATCAAATACGCATTGACTTCTATTTCAAGTAAGTGTTGTGTACTGTGACTGCCGTTTAGGAGAACAGTCTATCTTCATGGTATTGACAAACGATCCATTAATTTGACACAGTATCTGATTACTCTTGTTAAAATTCAGTGTATTTGAACCTTAATTTATATAATTCATCCTTAGCCTCCATTTTTCTGTCTTTATTTGCTAGGCATAGCAATCATGTGTTTCCTGTGCATATATAACTAAGCATAGGTTTAGGACTAGAGTTTGTCATAGTTTTTCCAGTTTTCTTAAAGAAGCCCATGAGGACAGCATGGAATAAGTAACATTTTATGCCCCATAAATACATCTGGATATATACATCTTTATTTGAATTTTGTACCTCCCTCTGAGATTTTCAAGTGAAGTACTAGTAATGGTATGGTCTACTTCACTGAGCTGGGAAGTGCACAAGGCTTTTTATATAGAACTGGAAAGGACTAATTAAACTGCAGCTTTCATTTGAAGAAAGATGATGGATATAGGAAAAATACCCATAGAATAATTTAGGCCCTTTTGCACAGGGAGAATCAAACTGCTGTCAAAATGGGGCTTGTGAAGATTTTTGGTCAACAGCTCCAACTGCTAATAGTGGTGGTAATTCTGTGCAGAGCTGTTTCCAGAAATTTCTTATAGATTACTGGACATCTCTTTTTGATATTAAAATGGTAACTAAATTGAGGTTAGAACTAATGAACCTGCAGTGAAAAGAAACTCTTCTCTCAGTTAATAGCACAAATTTAGATTATCCCAGAAACATGATTATGAAAGCGTGGAATAAGCTAGCTAAACTATTTTAGCAGCTTTATCTGGGAGAGTAAAAATCACTCAGAAGTTTTGGCTATTAATTTTAATACATGGCCTCCAAACATATGACTGAAATGAATATTGCTCTCTTTACTGCCACAAAACGTGAAATTCGAGGAGCTACTTATATTTTGCAAGACCTTAAGCGACCCATGTGCCACGTACTTAAATGTGTTTGTCTCTTCCATCCTACCATTTGATTTGCACTAATCTGAAATTTTCAGATGTGTTTCTTGGAGGATGGAGCTCATTGCTGCTCTTCCAGGACTGCCCTTCTGCATTTCACTTCTGCCAAATTATGCTTAAGAATAATTTTGTCCTCCTTAAAAAAGGGTGAAAGTGAAATCCTATTTTCCAAGCTTTTACAATTAATTATACACAGTTCAATAAGTGGCAGGATCCCATTTAGGCTGTTGCCTAAAAGGAGAAATAGGAGGATATTTTGCTTTTCTTACTTAATTGAGTAATTCTATTGTGCAGACTTTGGGGTTAACTGTTTCTTTGTTTCTTGTTGTAATTTATCTTAAAATTACCAGAGATACTGTAGTAATTTGCTTCATATAAATGCATGTAATAACAATGACTAATCTATTTATGAACAAAAGCTAGCTTTGGAAGAACGGATTTCTATTTTATAAGGAGACTATTGCTACTTCTACCACCCTAACTTTGTATCTCTCTATTGCAAATCCTGAAAAACAGTAGGCACTATATAATTCAGAAATTAAAAATGCATGAATGCTTTCAGTGATTAGACTATCTGAACATAATTTTCATATTTGTAGTTGAATAGCAAGGGACTAAACAAACAGATATTCTTTGCTCAGCCTGGCTAAACTTTTGGAAATATAATAACTAATTTGAAAATACCCTCCAGAAAGATGCTCAATGCACAGAAGTGTGTGCCAAATGATGATGCTTTTGGAAACAGTTCTGCAACAAATCAGACAGCTACCAAATAACAAAATATTAAAAAGAAAAGCTATTCCTGAGAAAGCAGTAATTTTGGTTTTAGCGGTTATGGAACAGACCTCAGCACCAGCAAAAGGACGCAAAAATTGAAGAGAGATATCGTTCTTAAAATTAAGGCAGATTTGCAGATTTCCAGTGCTACCCAACAAGATTTGTAAGCTGTTCTAGAAAAAGCCTAGTAATCATCACCAATTATTTCTTATTAGGAAGAATGGCAGAGAAAGCAAAGGTATCAATGACCCTTAATATGGAACAAAAATACCAGGAATAGGGTTTATTACTGGATACCAAAGAATTTCACTCTAAAGTAGACACCTACGCTTGGTCAGATGTATCACACTCTATTTCTATTTATTTCTTGCTATTAACTATAAATGGTGTCTTCAATAAGTAGATCAGGTGTGGAGGGATACACTGTAAAAAATAGGTTCATTTAGTCAAATGAATCCCATCTTAGAAGAAATGAAAAACTACACAAGGTTTTGGAGATGTAAGGCAAGTTTCTGCTCATGATACGTATTGACCATCTGTCTGAAGACTGTTGGAATATGCAAGTCATTGTAGACTTCAGGAACCTTGAAAACAAGAGGAAGAAAGGCAAGTAAATTTACTGGAAAGCATTCTAGTCCCATGACTGAGGGAAAACAGAGAACAGAGAAGGCAAATAATTTGTTATATAACTAGTATGAAAATGTTAAGTTCTGTGGAGCCCTAGGCTACATTCCAAGAAAATAGTTAAAATAAGTAGTATGAGTTATGGGACTACAATGTTCAGTTCTTCTATCATTATAAAAAAATATTGATTAACAAGAAAGGGTATGAAAGAGACTGAAAAAACCTTTTTCACATCTTGAAAAAAAAGGAATCCTTATAGAAACTTATAACTTTATGAGTTCAGTTTGACTGTTTATCAAAAGAAAGATGAAAGATGACTTTATTAGGATGTACTTGTACCTTATAGGGGGAAAATAAAAGTTAACAAAGAATTAAGTAATATGAGATAAGCACAACACCAATGATTTGAAATTAAAGCCATAAAAATGCAAAATAAGATACTTATCCATAAAAATTAAAATGGCTAGTCATTGGAACAAAAAAGCATAATCCGATGAGGACTAAATGTTTATTTCCTTCAACAGACACCACTTGTTTGGCTCAAACCTGGATTAATCAGATAAAGCTTTATGGCCCATGTTACATGGGAAATCTCAATCAATGAACTCATGATTATACCTGACTTCTAACAACCGTGATTCTGTGATTTTCAGGTCTCAGAAAACACACATTTAGTATAAGTGACATAGAAGAATTTGAAGAAACCATCATATGCTTTTTGTCCTATTCTCCCTGTTCTCCATCCCAAAATAAACACTGCAAAATAAAATTAATCTGGATCTAAGTTAATTCTGAAGGCAAATATGGAGCTTGCAGACTGTTGTGGTTCAACCCCAGCCAGCAACTAAGCACCACGCAGCCGCTCGCTCACTCCCCCCGCCACCCCCCGGTGGGACGGGGGGAGAGAATCGGAAGGGCAAAAGGGGAAAACTCATTGGCTGAGATAAGAACAGTTCAATAACTAAAGTAAAATAAAAATAGAACAGTAGTAATAGTAATAATAACAGTAATAATAAAAACAACTAATAATAGTACAATAGTAATACAAAGCCAGCGATAATTGTACAATTGCTCACCACCCGCCGACCGATGCCCAGCACGTCCCCCAAACAGTGGTCGTTGCCCCAGCCAACTCCCCCCTCTCATGTACTGAGCATGACGTCATATGGGATGGCATAGCCCTTTGGCCAGTCTGGGTCAGCTGTCCTGGTTGTGTCCCCTCCCAGCTTCTTGTGCACCGGGCAGAGCAGGGGAAGCTGAAAAGTCCTTGACCAGTGTGAGCGCCACTTAGCACCTATTTAGCAACAGCTTAGCACTACTTAGCAAAAACCAAAGCATCAGTGTATCATCGACATTGTTCTCATCCTAAACCCAAAACACAGCCCCATACCGGCTACCAAGAAGAAAATTAACTCTATCCCAGCTGAAACCAGGACACAGACCTATATGCAAGGTGAGTAAAGCAGTTGTATATACAAATCGCCATTATAATAACCTAACATTTTATTACTGTACCAGCCAAGTAAATACCTCTGTATGTATGTCCTTCATAACAATAAAAGCTACCTAACCTCAGATTTTTGAGTAGTTATCCCTATCCTCTTCCTCCTCTCCAGTATCATCAGCTACTGTATGTAAAGGACTCAACCCTAGTCCTGGAAAGGAGTCACTGTATGGTCTGCCTGAGCAATTAATGTGGGTGGCTAATATGTAATAATGGAGATACTGAAAGACAATTTAGTAAGCTGATGAATGTGATGGACAGCTACTTAATTGCACAGGAGAAAGTTAATTCACTACTGAAGTGTCATTATTTAAGTAATGCTTGTCTGTTCAACAAGCATCTACTTAATAGAGATGTTATTAAAGCTAAATTACAGCAAAGCTGTGAGACATCTCCATCTAAACAAGACAGGCAAGTCAAAATGAGTGATGAGATACTTATTTTAGTAATTTTCAGTTTAGCCATTTATTGTAATCACTATTGGATCCTATATCTTTCATTGCTTCATTTGTCACTTCATGTTTGGAGCCACCTGATTTGTATTTTTGTTGTTCTAAGTACATAAGTAATATAAAGTAATATAGAACTTTTTTTTTTAATTATTGAAACTGTTATTTAGTTGAAGAAGTGATATGAAAGCAGGATGAGATATGAAGCAAAGGAAATTAGGATTTAATATGAACTAAAATGACCTCAACTGCTAGATGAAAATGGGTGTGTGGGAATATCAACTTTAAATTTTCAGTCTCTCATGGTTGCAACAGAAAAGCTTTAAAATGTAATAAAAGTGTTACCTGCAACATATAAAATTAGAATAGATATTAAAAACCCTCTGTTGCTATTATTTAAATATTATTGTTTTTAAGGCAGGATTTGTTCTGGAGCAGAGAGAGGAGTTAAATATTAATATAAATAATAGACCATATTAATACAGATCTTGATTACTAAACTTGTGTCAAAACAATATCTAATCCACCCAAAGCCTTAAAAACATGGACCAAAGAAATTTAGGGGAGAGACAATTCCTCTAAAGCACTCTTATGCATTTCTTTTTGTCTTCATATTTTTAGTACCCCCAAAAATACCAATAATACAATTCAATGATTCCAAAGGCTTTCACTGGCAATCAGCAGTAGACGCTAAATGCAACATGTACCCATGCTTCTGCGATATTTGGATGGTAATACAAAATTGAAACTCTCTTCTTTTCTACTTTTAAGTCCATTGTATCAAGAGATCAATATATGGGGGCAGCCTCACAAATTCGGTTATTGTCCAGACTTATTCTGCACTAACATAGATGAGGATACAATCCAAAAACAGACTCTTCAAATTTCATAAAGGGATACTAAGCTTGTTTTCCTAATAATCTTGAGATTCTTTGTGCAGAATCTTCTCTGTTTAGAAATGGGAATGTGGAATGGGAAAATTGAAATTATTTGTATTTAATACATTTTTAAATTTAAATACATAATGAAATTTGTATATTTATTTTGTTCTTGAAATTTAATTCAACCCAGACAATTGTCTTTTACATTAATGTGTTCAACTGTTTTGCTTCCTTGGTTCTCAAGGTACATCACAGTGGTGTAACGATTTGTATACAACAAAAAAGACCACTGATGTTTAAACAAGTTGGTTCCACTGTGTTTTGCATTTACACATTTTCTTTTAATGTTAGTTTGTAAAATAGTTCAGTTCAAAGTTTATTCTTCACGTATAACATCAGCCTTTTAAATTGCTTAGCGCATTTATTCTCTTAAAATATTCTTTTAGTAATGCTAAATATTATTTAGTAATACTTAGTAATATTTAAAATATAATGACTACTGACATGATGTTTTTTGATTTAATTGATTAAGATTTGGCATTGAAAAACCTTGTTTTCTCCACCTTCAAAGAATGGATAAACAATAAAAGATGTTTATTTACTCATATGTCATGTCGTGGTTTTACATTAGATTTTAATGTATTTTGTTGCCTAATCTTCCTTTTTTAAAATACGGAAAAGTGATCTGCATTGTGACTTCCCTTTTTCTGCTAGATGGCTAAAGGTTCAAACTAAGGGCCTGACTTGTGATCTTTCATTTGTGTGAGTACTCTTCCACCATTTCAATAGATCTCTTGTCTTAGTTGAGGATTTATACAAATAAAGGATGTTTCAGTTAAGCACAAACTGTGTTATTCAGCTTTAATCACTTATGCTTGGATTATTTTCATTTTCACTTATGAATATTTGATATCTTAACATTTTTTTTCCTTTGGTCAATCAATTTCAGAAGTTGTAGCTTCATTTCTTTTTTCAAGATGTCTGGAGGAAATGTTGCTGAATATATATCTTAACATTGCACAATTTTACTGCAGTATTAAAGGGAATTGTTAAAAAGTCAAGTTTAATTATTCCAGTCTGTCACTGAAGACAAATAGAGTTTTGTTTACACAGGTCTGACCTCTAAAGCATGCCAGATGTTGTGGAATGAGCTATATAAGAACTGAAATAGATGTTTACTCTTCACAAAATTAGGCGTGTTCCTCAGAAAAGAGGTCCTTTAACCAATTACTCTCATCTGTCCATTTCTACATGAATTGGCTTATTATTATTATTATTATTATTATTATTATTATTATTATTATTATTATTATTATTATTATTATTATTATTATTATTATTATACTGAGTGCCTTTCTTCCTCCCTAGCAAGAAGGAAAAATGCTTTATTACTCAGATCATGAAGTAAGTACTCCGTATAATGCTTCCTGCTTCAAAAAGAATAACTTATGTTACAGGCAACATATGGTTTCACTTACACAAGACATCACCTGATACACTGGAGAAAATCTCAGTAATTCTTTATCTGTTCCCAGTATTTTATGGCATCTTTGAAAACTTTGTTTAACTGTGTCCTTTTATTTATTGATAACTCCCCATTCAAATTAGGACAGTGTTAGTAACTTTCTCAGTTGGCTGTTTTGAAATGTGTTGGCTCTTGGAGTTAAACAGCTAGTCAGAATTCTTTTACAATTAATATTGCCTTGCTCCTTAGGCTTAGAAAGTGGGTTTCTTATTAACCAGCATTGATTTGACCTCTTTTTGCCAACACTTTAGAAAATTCTGTCAACATTTTAAAATGTTCTGAAAATGGGACAACTTTCCAAAGCAAGCCTTGTGGGAATCAGAGCTTACTTGTGAGAATCAACCTGGTGAGATGTCAGGCTGAGAAATCCATGGAGCCTTCTACACTCACCAGCTCACCTCTTCATAAGGTCATCTTTGTTGTATAGTTATCCAGACTCAGAGTTCTTACTGGTCAGCACCTACAAATACTGTAACTTGCCCATATTTATGGAACAGAAGT
This sequence comes from Platalea leucorodia, assembly GCF_965183815.1. Classification (NCBI taxonomy): domain Eukaryota; kingdom Metazoa; phylum Chordata; class Aves; order Pelecaniformes; family Threskiornithidae; genus Platalea; species Platalea leucorodia. Next base: position 26,656,197 of record NC_138858.1, on the reverse strand, counting down.
ACAATAGAGAGAGCCATGAGCTCTAGCAATACATCTAATGGTGATCTCTAATGATTTGTCCGCTTTGTAGTCTTTATGTCTTCTAGAAAGTACTAACATGCCTTTATTTTACAAATAAAACCCAGTAAACTTGCAGAGGAACATTCCAGGAAGAGGGGATGTTAGACACCGTATTTCCAGCATGGCAGACCAAAGTTTTGTCAGCTGAGTAGAAAGGCCTTTCAAAATCACAGGCATTCAGTACCTACACTTAACCCGTACCTGCAACATAATTTATCTCTTATGTGCTTGCTCTATCAGGCAGTACTTACTGGATGCTGCTACAGATTAGAAAAGTATGTGAAAGTGCTATCTTTCAGTTGTTCCACATCTGATGTATGAATTCAGTGGCATGTTATTTCTCTTGATCAATACGATGGATGTGACAACCAGATTGGTTGATACAAGCTATTACATATACTACATTTAATAAATTACATCAATGCAAAATATAGAATCATAGAATCATTAAGGTTGGAAAGAACCTCAGAGATCATCGAGTCCAACTATTAACTTAACTGCCTGTTCCACCTCTAAACCATGTCCCTAAGCACCACATCCACACATTTTTTTAAGACTTCCAGGGACTGTGATTGCACCACTTCCCTGGGCGGTCCGTTCCAATGCCTAGCCACTCTCTCTGTGAAGAAGTTTTTCCTAATATCTAATCTAAATCTCCCCTGGCACAACTTGAGCCCATTTCCTCTCGTCCTATCACTTGTTACTTGGGAGAAGAGACCGACCCCCACCTTGCTACAGCCTCCTTTCAGGTAGCTGTAGAGAGCAATAAGGTCTCCCCTCAGCCTCCTCTTCTCAAACTAAACAAACTCAGTCTTTCCTCCTAAGACTTGTGTTCCAGACCCTTCACCAGCTTTGTTGCCCTTCTTTGGACATGCTCCAGCACCTCAATGTCCTTCTTGCAATAAGGGGCCCAAAACCGAACACAGCACTCGAGGTGCGGCCTCACCAGTGCCGAGTACAGGGGCACTATCACCTCCCTGGTCCTGCTGGCCACGCTATTCCTGATACAAGCCAGGATGCCGTCGGCCCTCTTGGCCACCTGAGCGCACTGCTGGCTCATGTTCAGGCGGCTGTCAACCAGCACCCCCAGGGTCCTTTTCTGCCAGGCAGCTCTCCAGCCACTCCTCCCCAAGCCTGTAGCGTTGCCTGGGGTTGTTGTGACCCAAGTGCAAGACCCGGCACTTGGCCTTGTTGAATCTCATGCAGTTGGCCTCAGCCCATCGATCCAGCCTGTCCAGGTCCCTCTGCAGGGCCTTCCTACCCTCCAGCAGATCGACACTTCCACCCAACTTGGTGTCATCTGCAAACTTACTGAGGGTGCACTCAATCAAGATCATCAATAAAGATATTAAACAGAACTGGCCCCAATACGGAGCCCTGGGGAACACCACTCATGACTGAGGTTTCTCAGTTGTTTTGGTTTTTTTTTTCCAGTTTAGTGTCTAACAGCTTGAGTATTTACAATATATGATACTTGGATTAGCTTAGAAGAAGGAATGGAAATAGGCATTTAGGAAATGGTGAAGAGATGTTTCTCTTGCTGTATTGCATTCTGCAAATGTATTTTAAAACTCTTTCAAAATTTTTAGCTTGTATCAAGCATTAACCAAACAGCTCTTATTGTTTCAAATGGAAATAGTATGATTGTACTTCGAAAACTTTGGAAATTGGCATGATACATAAATATACATCATATGAGATTTAAACTATTGCTTATTTCTGCCTCAGACCAGCTGTTTTTCATTTTAAAACTCGTGCAAGGGATTTCTATATTGATATTATATATTACACATCATATTTTAAATACTAATAATATAATGTGTATGTTTTTAATGTTGTATAAAATACAATAATAATAATAATGTTGTATAGTAGTATTGTATAATATTAATGCTTTGGTATGATAAATAGTTTGATATATTTTATACATTATAAATTGTACTTTATATATATTACCTCTTAGTATATATTCAGCTGTGGATGAGACATACAGATGTATTTGAAATCAGAAGGGAAATGCACAGATCACACACAGAACTATCAATTATCTATTTCTTCATGACTGGAATTCTGAAATAATATTTCTGTTTCAGCCACACATTCTTACCCTGTTTACCTCTAGCCTGTGCAAGTGTCGCTTTTCAACAGTTTCTCCTGTCCTGGCTTTAGGATCCATTTGGATAATCCAGAATATTTACCCTAAAGTCTAATATTCTTAAAAAAAGGAAAAAAGTACAATGCCTTCCTGGCATTGAAGTCTTGAACATGTAAATTCTACATGATAAATAACAATACCAGTAAGAATATCATATTTTAGAGTATATTGATCACTAAGTCACTGGGTATAATGAGAGATATATGGATTCACAGAATACTAATAGGACATAGGAGCTTCCATACATGGCCTCCTAAATGCCTTGACTGCTCCTGCTACTTCAAGCTTGTATCACTCAGGAGATGTCCCCATAAGAAGTGTCCTCTAAACACAGAAGTAGGTAGGACAAAAGCTGTAGTGGAATGGATGCTTCGGGCAGTGTTAGCTGCTGGGTTGCACTTCTGTGGTGGAAAGTTGTCTTGGTGTTCAGGGCATGCCCCTTCTGATATACAAAAATACCCCTTATGTGGGCGGTAGCTGCTACAAGAGCTGAAGACGACTAGTAAGAGGGTGACACCAGGAAGATACTAGCCAACAGGGGAAAGAAGTGCAGGGAAAGCTGTGTGTCTTCTCTGTAGTTCTCTGTTGGATGTCTTCAGACTAAAATGCATAGGATCCTGACTTAGACAAAGAGCTGATACCACATTATCTTAACTGGAGAACTAGAAGAACTCATGCAGCCAGCTTTCCTTTGGCTTTGAGATTAGCAATAGACTTCAAGTCATTTAATGAAGAATGAACTCCAAAGCTTTCTCTATAATTGGAGGCATTCATAATGCTCCCTTTATAATTTTTCTGGTGCCTAACAATGTAGTTTAGTCAATGTTGCAAGTTTTCTCCCATTTGGGGCGCTAATATGGCCTCTCACCTATACACTTATTCCTTGAAACTTGGAGGTACGTGATATTTTTAGGCGGTATTGATGCACACACATGCACACACATTGACTGAATAATGGCAATTCCTTAGGAAACACTTAATGCAGAATTCCTATGTCTTTCTACCAGCTCCCTCTAAGAAGCTAGATGATCCTCTAACAAAACTATAAGATTCATCTAAGAGACTAACACTAAGAGAATTACTTTTTAACACTAATAGCTTTAAAATTCGTTTTATTATTTATGTTCAAAATACGCCAAAACCAGCACATTATACTGCTTTCTTGCCTAGTATTAGACAAACAAATCTCACTTCATTCCCAACCTGCTTATTGCACACAAAATAGCAAACTAATGTGGTTACATTTCTTAAAAAGGTCCTGCTACAAAGTAAATACTTTGCATACTCTGCAAGTCTAAAATTTTACTTACAGCAATAAATGGCTAGCAAAGCCATCCCTTTATACAAGGCAAACCACAGAGCTACATGAAGAGCAAAGAACCTTAAAGGGACAAAGTGGCTTTTTTATCTCTTATATGAGACATTTTCAGATAAGGGATATCCCAAAAACTTACACTTGAAACTCTGACATTTTCTGCCTAATAATTTTAGTGACACTATTAAGATACTAATAGGCTACCTATAGAGTATATCTGTATTTTAACTGAAATTCACTTAAAATGTCACAGTGTACCAAACTTCTGCCCAGCATTCAAACATGTTCAATATTCAAATATTTTAGTATGTGCAAGAAGAGCAAGACCTTCCCTGACCTCTCAACATTTCCTGAGCCTTCAGGCCCTGCCCCAAGATACACAGGAATTAACATAGCTTAATGGCTTTTTTCAAATATATCCTTGCAGAAACTAGAGGCCTGGAAGTCATCATACTTCAGAGTCTGGAAATGCCTGCTTTGATATGTAATAAAAGAGAGGGAATAGAGGATCTAATAACACAAAAGAAATAGAAGAATCCCTTAATTAAAAAACACAGAAGTATCCTCAATCAGATGGTTACATCTTTAGATACTGTCTTTTAGTGTAGGTAAATATATGCACTCTGGTCTTGAAATGCAACAACATGCTTATTAGACTTCTTCCATCAGACAAACACAGCTTTGATATACAAATCAGGTGAAGACTTCTTAGATACAACAATCTGTAAGCCTTTTTTTCTTTAAGGAATATTTTTAAAGAAACATTTTCATCAAAATGCTGGCATTCAGATAAAAAATGATTATAACTAAAGTTTACTAAAAGTAAACTAGCTTTAGAAAAGAAAGAAGGCATGTATGCAAGATAAAATATTTACATGAGATACAGAATTGTAGAACTACTAACCAAGACGCTTACTACTTTAACTAAGAAGAAGGAAAAGTATTTGAAATCACCAGGCTATCCTCTTTTATTCAGAATACAGAAGAAAGCTGTTTTGGGGAACACTTTCAGAAAGGAATTTAAAATAATGACTCTTCAGTTGTTTAGAAAACAGCAGCAAAAAAACAGAAAAAATAACATTATACAGAAGAAAAAGACATGGACATTTCTTATCGTACTTACCACTTGTTCTAATTATGAAGCCATTTAGGACAGTTGAGTAGGGACTCAGAAGAAGCTGGAGGGATTTACCTACGGGAAGCAGAAATTAAGATTTCATTATATGCTTATGACTTTATGTTCTTCATACAATATACATAATGAAGTTGGGAAGGATTATAGAAAAAAAAGCTTTTTTTCAGCAATAAGGATATGAATTAAAATACTATAAGTCACAGATACAGCGTTGTGGCTTAAAACAGTAAAGGATGACAGATGACTTCTAAAATGCATAGATAATAAATTTAGATATTTTGGCACTAATATTCCAAAGAAGGAGGACCTGTTTCAATGAAATATCAAATGGCAATTACTCACTCTGATGTAAATGTGAAAATATTATTACCAGTGAAATGACCTGGTGAATTCCAGGGCTTTAAATGAATAGTTGGACTTCAGTATCTCTTTTTCCTGAATCTCTGTAAATCCACAGAAGAATCTTAAAGAACTCTATAGAAGTAATTAAACAACTCCTAAAGGTTAAATCGTAAGTTTATATGCAAAATAGAACAACTGAAACAATGCTGCAGCAGGACAAACCAGGGCAGTGCTGCCACAAAATTCCTGGAGGAAATGCTTCTTCAGAAACACTGATAGAACAGAACTTACTGACCTCGATCTGTAATGTAGCTCAGCCCAAAACCTTCAGCATAAAAATTCTGGCAAGCATGAAAAAGTCTCTGGAATTTAAAAGCACAAGTGGCAGCATATGGCACTTTTGGCAATAAGGAATTAGCCAATATAAATATAATATATAGATACATACACACACAGATTTACATATCCAGAGAAAGAGTGAGAGGAGAGAGATGCTTTTGCTCAGACTCAAATTAAAAATTGCACAAGTCTTGAAACAAGGGCAAGTATTTATTCATGGCATACAACCTTAGATAACATTACGTTTATAATAGATGTATTTAAAGGTAACTATCCATGATAGGATTTTTTAAAAGCAGTCCTTTATAAAAAGTATCTTAGAAAGCAAGCTGATAAAGCTATTAACCTTATGAATTTTTATACAGAAATCTGAAATACGCTAAGGCAGTGGAAATTGTTTTGTAACGTATTATTTCAAGGCTATGCTTTTAAAAGACAAAATTCAAAGTCTGTAAATTTATGAAGTGCTGATTGCAAATATGAACCAACAGCAAAACATCAGAATGAGCTAATGCAGATCACAGCTGTTACCTCAAAATTAACCAGATAGCACAAGTTCAGTACTATCTGTTTCATGGAATGTTTTAATCTTTATATAATTAGGTAGTACTGTTGTCCCAGATATCAGTGTGAAATGTAAAATTACACAGGCCCTACTTTATACTGGACGCGATGGAGAAGGGAGAGCTCATGTAGGGCTGTAAAACTGAAATGAATTTTGCAACAGCATTCTAGGAAGATATAAGCACTGAAAAGCGAATTAGTTGGGGAAAGGTTGTTACAGTAAATGAGATACGGGATGATGAAAGCCTTGCTGAGGGTTTTTAGCTGTTGGGGCAGGTAAGAAAGGGGGCCACTATGGCTGCGTATTGCTAACATTTTTACTTCACTTTAATTTATGTTTCCTTGCAAATACTTGGTAGAACCACTGACAAAGCTTATCTTTTGGATGGGACATCTAGATGAAACCGAATCGCTTTTTAACAATTCTCAGATAGTTACTAAGTGGATGGACTACTTATTCTTGTGTTGCACTTTTCACATAAATGCTCATCTTAATTAAATACCAAATATGTTACTTTGCTGACTGCATTTTCTCAGCATTTCTACAATGCTCCAATAGATGCCTTTCCACAAAAACAGGAACAGTATTGTTTAGTTGCTAAATATTTCTCTAATGTTAAGTGCATCTCACAGCAAGGACACGGGCATGAAGCAGAAAGTATACAGCTTCTTTATTCTGTTACTATGAATATTTCAAATTGAAGAAGAAATATTTTACAATACAATTACGCTTTTGAATAGAAATTTTGCAAAATCTGTATTCTTGATTCAAAATTTTGCTCTTTGTGTTCATGTTTGGGTTCTATATTATTCCAATTTTCATTGACTGTAAACATGGATTTTCTTCTGATTCATACGGCATGAAAAAACTAAGCAATTTTTAGTTGTAGTCATAGCTTGTATCAAAAAATAGAAACTCCTTTGAGTCTAAGAATATACTTCTCTATACATTTTCTAAAAGCTAAAAACATAGCAAAATTCTCAATTCCTTGAAAGCTGGTCTAACTAAGTTTGGAAAGCAGAAAAGCAATAAATATGGAATCCTTTTATTACTATTTTTGTAAAGTCACGTTTCACAGCCCATCCAGACTTTACAGTGCCACTACCAAATGTTTTAAACATCCTGTAGGATGGTACATTTGTATGGTGTGAATGGAAGTCTGTTTCTAAAGGAATGGAGTTGCACACCCACCAATGTTAATAAAAATTTTAATTCTTTCCTTTGCTATTTATTTCTGTGATGGAATCAGAAGGAAGAAGGGGAATAAATCCTGAGAAAAGTGTTGAAGACAGATTTCTAAGGATAAGTAGTATTTGACAGACATGTTGGAATAACTGCTTGGACAAAAACTGAGAACATTTGCTTATTTACAAAAAATTCACAGAACTACTCCATGTGTGAAACTGGTTATTAACTAGTTCTTCTTCAACATAACATATGCAAGGGCGATTTTTCTCAGTGAAAGCAAGCAATTACTTTCGCAAACTCTTGTGTAATGAGTCTCATTGATATTGTTAAATTAATGTCCAGCATCTAACCATAATTCTTCCTTGCAGTCAAGGTGCTAGGAATTCAGCTCTCACCTGCTATTTTTTGAACAGTATTTCCTCTCAGGCATTTGATAAACTACAGCAGGGTTTGTTGCTTACATATTTAGGTCTCAATTCCATAATTTTTCCCAACAGTACTTTCTGACTGATGAGTAATATCTATCTTCTTTCTTGGATCTCTGCAGAGTTATTGTACCATGAAAACCAGGAAAATAGAGCTTACAATTGCTAAACATTGAGAAAAACAGGTGTCAAGGTTGTCTGCTATCAGGCTTCCTTTCCTAAAACCTCCCTGAGCCCAAGAGAGCTCAAGACATACTGCCACAACTGAGACTGAGATGTCTCTTCTGGGTCCTGTTTGCTCCTTCTTTAGAAGGCATTTTAACAGTTTTAAACGTGCCTAAATGACCCAGCAAGATCTAGCTGTGCTGACAGCATGACATCAATAGCTTATGCTGGAAGCAAAGGTGCCAGGCCAGCCAGGATAGTGCTGGAAGCCTGGGCTAGGCGGTGGGGTCTCTGGGCTCTCTGGGGTCTCTGATCAACTGCTGACCTGCCCCCCAGTTTCGTCAGTGGGGCTGGGGACAGGGACAGCTAGTTGTTCCACTGCAGAGGGGATCCTGGTGCTCAGGCAGCATGTACGGCCCTGGCTGGGGTGGAAAAAGGATGACCCGAAGCAACAGTAATAGGTGCCCCCATTGTCACTTAAGTATCAAAGCCAGAACATCCATCGTTAAAATAACAAGCTTATCAATGCTTAGCAAGCACTATGCAGTAATATAATAATCGAGTTTGTTTAACAGGGTGGTACATGTTTCAAAGTGAGCTTCTTTACACCAATCGGATCATACGCCTTCTGCTGACTTTTTTTAATTGAGCTTAGTGAAAGTGACCTCTCATCTGTCAAACCAGACACACCTATCAAATTCTAACATAAAAAAATGGAAGAGAGGTTAGGGTTTTCAAGGCGAATGTGCTTTGAGAACTAAAATAATAGTTCATTATCCCATCTTTTGCTGGCCACTTAGAGTGCTTAAACCATGCTGCTAGTCTGTAGATATTGATAGTCTAGGATATTGATACTACACTAGTAGATGAAAAATTAATTCTTCATTTCTGCTAAAAATGTCCTTGAGACTTATCAAAGGGTAATATCTAGCACTTTGTAATACTGGGTTATGAGCTGCACTCCAGGACTTTCAGTGGCTGGAGAGGTTTACATTTATTTCAGGGTTCTATTACAGATTCATAAATTAGTCTTTACTAAAGGACAGATCAAATTTTCTAAGGGGAAAAACTTGATTTGCATTGATTCACAGTATTCTAATGGTACACGCAATTTTTTTGTTTCGATGAGCACACAATAATTGGCTGGAGCAGAGCACCCTGCATGCAGTACAGCTCTACCACACAGTAATAATGATACCATACGATATTTTAAAATGTTTGGCAACCCAGTTTAACAGATCTGCACTAAGTATATACTCTATCCATCACACTTTATTCCACATAAATCTTAACAGTATTCTCTCATTCATCTGCAATGCTTATGGAAAGACTGAAACAAGAATATCCTTGGCAAAACATTAACTTTGTCAGTGGCAAATCCCTCTCACCAAGGACCCGCATGTTTTCTCCCCAACACTTCAGATCTGTGTTTACTCTGACATTTAAAGCTTCTAGGTTATTCTGAGCTTTGGATTTTCAAGTACCGCATAGAGCTCACTGCATGTTTGTACTCAGGTATTTCAAAGGGAATATTAATTTGACTTTAGCATGCTTACCGTTAGCAGTTCAGAGTTGGCATCACTGTCTTTAAAGCCAAGCATTTTTATGAATTCCTGGATTTCCTTTTTCTCCTTTTTCATTTTTAGATAATGTTAAAGTTTATCAGTATATAAAGCTATTTGGTGATGTAATTTTTAATTATCTTATCATCCACAAAAAACGCTACATGGTCAAGAAAGGCAATGGGTTGGAATGGAGATCAATGGACATTCTTGGCTAATTCTGCGATTTAATTTAAAGAGCTACTTTTGAAACTATAGAAAAAGCAGTTATCTTTTTTAAATGGGGGACAAGGGGATGTGACCATAATAAGAAATTTCTTGCTTATGAATTGCAGACTTTCTTAGCATATAAGCTCCTCAATAACTTTAAACTTTTGAACTAATAATGCAGTTTTGCTTCCCTTTTATGGAATGCTTCAGAGATCCATAATTTTTTTCAAAGGCAGCAAGATATGTGTTTTTTCCATCACTTTTGATATGTTTCCAGTGAGGCTTAATTCAACCATTGAATGAACTAACCTCTGGTTAGCATTTTAAAGATCATAATTACAACACTTTTGTAAACAACAGATCAGGGTCACAATACAATGACTAATCTGGTTCCCTTGTTGTATTTCTTTCCAGCAGTTAGATTTAGTGATATGCCTGCTTTCTTTTCTTTTTTTTCCCCCTTTTTTAAAACAAATCCGTCCTAGTAAGGAATCAGTACAAAATGGAATCAATGTTGAAATCCTTTCCTCCAGAGATCTGTAGTGCTTTAAAGAAACAATATTTTTTGTCTTGAAAGCATGCACTGAGCTACTGTTATTAGAAAAGAGAGCAATTACTGCATTTTTAAGACAAAATATCCTTCTTTTCTAATTGACTTTAAATCTGAAGAGGCACAAGTTTAACAAACATTTCATTTATGTTTCTTCTTCTTCAGAGGAAGCCTAATCTGCACACTGAAATCTGTCATTTTTCATATCTATAATTTGCCCCTCTGAAAATAAGCCTCTCAAAATGATGAGTGGGTGGTTTTTTTTAGCTCTGCCAAGATGTTTTTCCTTTTAAGGATCTGATTAATAACCTGTTATGAATGTCAAAGGGCAAATTCAAAGGAAAGAGTTATTTATTAAAAAAAATCAAAAGTATTTTTATATGAACCCTTGTGCAATAAAGGTCTCTCATTTCAAACTATGCTGTCTCTACAGCTGTGTGCATGAGTAGCTATCAGAAACTTCCAGAGCTCTTTTGTGTCCATCCCCACTGCTTGCTCAGCTCCCTTCCCTTTCCGCACACCTTTTTATGTATGCAAGTAAAATGCAAAAGATTTTTCAAAAGTCAGCCCTTAAATGGATGTGCTTTCCTACACCCTGCATAAAATTTCCATGAGAATATAAACTCCTGAAAAGGAGAACACAAACTCCACATTATAGATGCTGTCACCTATAGACCACCATCTGATTTTTTGTTGGTTTTGTTCACAAAAGGAAGGTTTGCAGAGATTCCTGAAAGCTGTTGTTCCTATGGATGATTTTATAAAGGGATGCCATATAACAGAACATATCCGCTCTGCTTTAGGTCATGTGCCTACTACATGCAATAGGCCACTATTTCTGGTTCTGTCATTGCCCTAAAAAAATTCTCAGGAATAAAGTTTGAGCAGAGAAAAACAGGAAAAATCCTGCATCCCATTAAAAAAAGACAGTCCCACCCAAACTGGGGTATCTGGTTACCTAACTTATGGTTTACTGTCATCTCTGCTCCTTCCAGTTGCTGACATTCCTGAGAATCACTCCTTTTTCTTCTTTATATAAAAAGCAGACATCAACAAATAAGAATCATGCCTATCCAAATTAAACCAAAATCTGCCTTATTTTCCTTCAACAGTGTATCTTTCCTATTTAAGGTTTAAATCATACAGATATGAATTCTTCTGTCAGCTTCACTTCATGTCTGCTATTGCAGCCTTCAGAATATCTCCATCACACCATATCTCCCCTGCAGTGTGGTAATCTGCAAGACTAATTTCACCAGCTGATCCTTAGGTTTAATCTTAGAATTATCTTTTTTTATATCTGAGATTTATCTTCAGACTGCAGGTGACTGCCTTAAATTTCCCTTGTTGCCTAAAGCTGTGGTTCCGTGTTTGCGGTTGTGCATTGTCATATTACCTTGGAGAACAGGTCTGAGTCAGTTCAAACACAAGGGCACTTTTCCAACACCACTGTTCACCTAGCAAGAGCTAATGGCAAAGGTTTTTGGATGGCGAGAAGTCTGATGCTCTGACTGCTGCGTGTGCAGCCATTCACTTGTCCATCCTCTTTCCCTGTGGGGCTCCCTGTGGAGTGGCCCCTTTGGAAAAGCTGGCCTTCTGTTTATAATATCAGACTTTCCGTATGTTGCTGGACAGAAACAACTGTCCTTAAAGCACTGCTTCACTGCCAGGATGCCATTCAGCACTGCAAAAGCAATACATAATTTTTGCTTTCGACTGAGCAGTGAGTGCAGGAGCAGATGCATGGATTCTTGCCCGATGACAGCTGTCCATGTCCTGATTCAGCTGCATTGAGACCCTCTGTGCCAGGCATGAGCCTTCTTGTCCACTAATGGTCACATACAGGGAGAACAGGTACACGTAGAGATGGGATGACACCAGGCCAGGCTGCCCCAAGCCTAAAAATTCTCAATATATTGTTGGGCTTTGTGTGAAGATTAGTAACTGCTTGCACCTGCACATCAGAATCAGGAGAGTCAAACTGCGAAGGATGCCCTCTGAGCCATTTTATGCAAAATCCCACATTTGTTCTGCAAAACTGTGTATAGTTGAATTGAAGCCACGAAACCATCATTCCCCACACCTTTTGTTCTCTATCTTTTTTCCTTGTCTTATTTGTTGCAGAACAGACGTCCTGACATTTGAGGACCACAGTTTTTAATCACTCACTCCTTGCATGTATAGATTCCTCCCCGAATTTTTTTCCAGATCCTAGAATTGCAATTCAATTGCTTTCTAATTGGAATTCAATTGCTTAATAATTACAACTTAATAATCACTCAATGAAGAAAATAAGAGTGATTAAAAAGCACGGCAAAACATAAAATAATGAAAATGCAGACAACTATTTACGTTCAACTATTTATGTACAGCTTTAAATTGGACAAGTTGAGAGACACACTGAAAAGTTATTTGCCAGAATCATTTGGCCGGAAGGGATCATAGCACAAGTCCTGCTACTGTCTAGACAATTCCCACAGAAGTCCACCACTGTACCTCTTCTTGAAAGGTACGGATATGAGAAGACGCTAGGGAGGTGTAAGAAAAGAGCTGCAGAAGCCAGGCATCTGTGGTGTAATACAGCAAGAGATAATACAGTGGGAGGAGGAGACAGGTGAGACTGCCTGAACTAGCTCTTTTATCACCTGCCTTAGCTCCTGCTCTTCCTCCCACTCTTGAGTTGGTACAGGAACATATGCAAGCAGCACAGACTGCTAGTATTCAGCTTGGCTTCACTCCACAGCTGCCTGGAATGCTCTCCCCACTCCCAAATAGCATGTGTTCACTTTGCTGTATCTTCCCTCATGACTGTAGCTTACTATTCATTGCTCCCACGCGCTGGCTCCCATGGTAGGTTAGCCATCCTCTTAAAGGCAGCATTTGTGGCAGTGTGTGGCTTCATCCACAGGTGTCACAACTCTTTAGACAAAAGGGGAAAAATTGCTACTGTTCTGTCCCCAGCTAGGTGGATACATAAGCCTTCTTCCAGCAGGAATAACTCTTCTTAAATGATTACATCCTGCTGTCTTGGCCAGTGTTAATGATTGCTGGGCTCTATAAGTGTGCTCATGCTTACATTTGCTGCCTGTGGGATGGGAAACCAGAAGATAAGTTCAGGCCAGGAGAAAAATGACGACACCTTGCTGGTGATAGCAATACTGTGCCTGCATGTTCCTAAGATACAGACATCCCCTGTGGTGTGAGAAGGGCTCTACTCCTTAGATGAAGACCAGCAACTGGTCCACAGGGAAAAGCAGCAGAGGGAAGGACGGTTTGCTGATGATCTACTCTTTGTAGAGTCCCAGAACAAATGGAGCAGAATAGGACTAAGGGGAATGTGAAGAGCAGCTGAGACTAATGGTTCCACTGGGCACAGCTTTTACATTTCATATCTAATCTTCATTTTGAATGACATGACATTGAGCAATGTCATTCTAGGTCAGCAAAAATGATTCTTTGCTCAAGCCAAGAATGACCCAATTTTGTAATTACACAGCATGCCCTTAGAGCACCTGGACATTAGTGAAATCAGTTACTCCAAGCAGCAAATATGAGATGTTGGTTCCCTGCTGTGAACGAAAGTTCAGATCTGATTCATCTGAGGGGCATGAGGAACAGTGGCTGGACGCACCTGTCCTTAGATCACCACAGGTCTGGGATGTGAGCATACAGGGCAGGTCAGTGACAGCAAGAGAGCGGGGCAGAGCACGGGCATGCAGGGCACGAGACCACCGGCAGTACTAGACTGACCCCGGGCAAACTGACCACAACCTGGCTATGCATCCGTTACCTGTTCCCTGCCGCAATTCGCCTATTGCCCTGGGAATCCTTCTACCTCCGAAGAGGTGAGCTGTTCCAAATATCCTGCTACATTTCTGGAACACAATGGGAAAATCTAAGTGTGGGGCTTCAGAAAGTAATCAGGGTTCTCATAAAAAGGGCAAGACGCTCACCAGCCTTTGAGTATTCACTGTTGCACTTGTGAGGTGACCCTAGAGGTTTGGCTTGGTCACGCTCCACCTCCTGTAAGCTGGCTAAGCTGGTTCTACTCAGAAAAGGATGCAAGTGCACCTTCCGACAGTAGAACTGGCAAAGCTGCCCCACTCCCAGAAAAAGACTAAAGCTACCTCTTCAGACCATTTAAAACAAGTTTATATTAGCTCAATGCTTTGCATGATGGAAACACAGAGACTTTGATTCAGCAATTAGCACACTAAAACTGGATTTATTATCTTGTGGAATTAGGGCTTCATTGATTGTAAGAACGAGAGAGAGAGAGGTTAAATGGGAGTCGGCATGTAGCAGATTTTTGAAGTTCTGAATGCTGCTGTGATTTCTGCCCTTTCTCCTATCTTCTCCACACATCTTTCTTTTAAATTGAGGCAAAAGATTGTGAGCAATATTGCAGCTCATGGCCTTCAAATAGTATATTGAAATGCCTGTTTATCACTCTTCTCTTCCCTCTCTCCTAAGTTAAAATCTTTCCAACATTTTGCCAGTAAATCTCTCTGCTGTAAAACCTAGGAAAAGGTTCTTGCTATTTTAAATTGTTCCAAGAGCTGTTATCAAATAACGCCTTAGCATCCTTGGCTAATCATTTCTTTTTTCTAATTCTGAAACTCCTTTGGAAGATGAGGAAAATAACCGACAATGTCAACACTCAGCATCAAACTATGACCATTTATATTGCCCCTGTTGTTTATGTATAGTACAAACTACTCAATTAGTTGGAAGCATAAATTAATTCTCATTTTCTGTTAGCTGGCAGTCAGTTGGTATCTCCCAAAGGTAACACTTTTAGTAGCAAGCAAAGATGCACTATCAAAGTTCTGTCATTTAACTGTAAAATACTTCTTATCCTTTCCAAAAATGTCCTAATGCAGTTTCATTATTGCCTTGAAACTCATATGAAATGAGAGACTATTCCTCTTTAACCGTGTACAAATTATTATCAGAGAAATGTTGCAATGTCCGTGATTTGTAGCACCAGCAACCACACAGGAAAAGAGATTCTTTTCAGCCAAACCTTCATTCATTCATGCCTGCATTCATTCATTCACGTTCTGTTGAAAGAGGAGCAAATATACAGTTGCCAATGCACACAGCTTTTGAACTATCAACACATATCATTGAGCTATGATATATTGAGCCATGGGCGAATATTGGAAAACAAGATGATTTAATTCGCTGTCACCATAAGTGAGCTGTATGAATGATTGTGCCTAATACTGTAATGTACTTTTGTTGATTGTACAACAGCTGCCTTTGTGTTTCTTGAAGTATGAAGTATTTTACACTTCACAGCAACAAAAAAGTTGAAAGTGTTTTGTTGTTTAGAAGCTATGCTTTTATGATTTGTCCCATTTGCATACCATCTTATATCTGACAGTCCTTCACAAATAATTGAGAAACTTCTGCATAAATTAGAGCAAGCCTTGAAACAATTATTGCTTTCTTTACTGATCCATGCAAAATCAATTCTCCTGTACACATAGGATTTTTCCTGACTTGTTGACAGAACCCCACCATTGTAATGACTGCCAGTGTCAGGATCAGAGTAATGATATATGTAGAGCCATTAAAATACATAAAAGTGTTAACATTCTGAGTCAGCCTTCAAAAAACCCTGGAGAGTGTGCCCCACAATTAGTCTATGATTATTACCTGGGAAAAAATCACATTTGAATACCAAAACGTTAAAAAGCCACGTTTACTCTCATAGCAATTTCTTTTCGTCTGACCTGCCTCAAACCTCTCTTTTTTTTTTTTTTTTTTTTTGCATTTAAATGAATTTCTTCAGAAAGCATGTGAAGAAATTCAGGATTCACTGGTTTTAAAAGTGTTGCATCAATGTAGACTGTTTGGTATCAAGCATACGGGATTTCAGATTTCAACCATGGCTCTGAACCGAAGGTTCTTCAGTGCTTCCAACAGCTGCGCCCACCTATTCGCATCATTCGGACTGCGTTCCCCAAACGGCAGTGCCAGTATTTCTGAGGAAGTATTTGAAAAGTCTTTCAAACAGGTCGAAATGGCTGAACGCTTCCAAGGACCTCTTTTAATGTGTCCACCCACGGAAGCAGGATTTTGTGATGGTGGTTGACAGCCATACCCTACCGACAGCCTTTGTCGAACCTTTGTGCAGACATCTGAGAAGCCGTACGCTTGGCAAGCTATTTATCATGCCAACAGGAGAAAGGCACAAGAGAGTAAGTTTGTGTTTTACCAAATAAGCCTCAAATTAGAGGCCTGTCTTGGCGTTTCACGTGCCGGAGGAGACGGGGGCTGTCCCGGCCCGCTCTGGGGGGCAGGGGTGGAGGAACGGGAGGCCCCGCACCTCCTCCCTCAGGGACCCGCCCGCGGGGCACCGAGGGGCCCCGCGCCACGATTACCAAACGGGGACGACCCTGCCGGGCCGGCGCCTCGGAGGGGGCCTCTCTGAGGGCAGGCACCCCGCTCCCGCCGCGGCCGTTGGCAGCGTCCGCACACCCTCTCCAGCTGCCGCGCCGGGCCTGCCACAGGCGGGAAGCCCCGGGCCTCCTTCCCCGACGGCTCCCGGCTGGTACCGAGAAGCGAGGGCGGCGGCACAGACCCCCCTATCGACCCCCATCAGCCCCGGCGGAGCGGCGCGGGCTCGGCACAGCAGGCCTCCAACCCTGACCCGCCCGGGAACGGGCTAGCCTGGCCCTCCTCCCTCCCACCCTCCCCGCCCGGGAATGGGGTCTCCCGAGCCCGGCGCCCGCCCCGGCAACCGGCACTCCCCCTCCCTGCCAGGGCCGTCCCGCCCCGCAACCTCACTTCCGGGGCGGCCATTTTGGGAGGCCGGCGCTCGGTGGCTGGCCGGTGGCGGAGGGGGCGGGCTCGGGCCCGGGCCGCAGCGGCTGGTGACAGCGGCGGGGGCGCAGCCCGCGAACCGGCGAGGGTCGGGGGCGCCGCAGGGGAAGAGCCGCCGCCCGGTGATCGCAGCGCCCGCCTATCCCCGCCATGTCGGACTTCGACAGCAACCCCTTCGCCGACCCGGACCTCAACAACCCCTTCAAGGTGAGGCGGGGGGGCGGGGAGGGAGCGGCGGGCGGCCGTGAGCCCTCGTCCGTGTCGCGGCGCGGGGAGAGCGGGCTGCGCCGAGCCGCCGGCATTCCCGGCGGGTGGGGAAGGGCCGGCGCTGCCGGGTAGCGCCGGCTGCGGGGGTCTGGCGGGCCGGGGGCGCTGCCCCCCGGGGGGCCTGGGGCATGGCGGCTCGGGGTGGGGGGGAGGGCTGGTAGGATGAGCGGCGGTTTTGGACCCCGTAGAAACGGGCACAGCCGTTTCACAAGTTCAGGTTTCCGTGTTTCCTTCCGTGGGCACAATAACGCAGATCGCATTTCAGGTGCGTTATTTTGAAGGAGGAAAAAAAAAAACGGTTTCCTGATTTTGGCGGTAACTTTGTGTGCGTGTAATACTACCACAGTCCTTTTTCTTCCGTTTGACTGACCCAGATAGTTAAGCTTAGTGAATTTGCCCCCTTTTTCCTCTCCAGCCTCCTCCCAGCCCCCATCAAGCTTACTTGCTTGTTTACGTTATTTCTGAAGCATGCAGGGTACTGACGGCGCGGCGTAAGTTCTACTTTGCATCTCAAAATGCTGTGTTGTAATGTATTCTAAAACTTTTAGTTTTTGCACTATTGACTTGTTTCTGAGAATTGTTTCTCCTCCTGCTGTTCTAGCTTCAGCTGTCAAAATGAGCTGATCTCCTTGGATGCTTCCCCTCCTCATCTTTTCTTTCTTTGTTATTTTGATCCAGTTCAACTAATTTATTGAGCTACTTACTTTAATAATCTTACCGAACTTTTTTTTGCTGCATTTTATTTCATGTGACACTTAAAAGCACACACATAGTATATGGCAGTGAGTTAGGATGTCAGCTGGAATAATTAAGCCTTTTCAAAATTGAGCTGTCACATTTCAAGCATACTTCTGTGCAGGTAGCTGCTGGAAGCATAGCATTACTGACATTTATCCATTGGAGTCTGTCTGAATCATTAGTTTACTTTTTATGGTCATAAAAATTAGTTCATAGTATTCCTTAGGCTAGATGCTGTGTTTTTACTTGATGTTGTACACAGTGCAATGACCTTCCAGATGAACAGCAGCCCGGGCGTTGAGGTTGCCACCACGAACAGTTTGGACTGGCACCAATAGCAGTGAGCACTGTTCTGTTCAGTACATTTTGGCAACAAGCACTGAAAAGGCATCGTTCTGGAATGTATCTACAGCAACAAAAATATGTGATGATTTTCCTCACTTTTTGTAATAATTATGAAAATAATATTTAGCAAGATTTATTGTGTATAGGTAACCCAGAGCAGTTAGGGATATTGGGAGCAGTGTTGTTGCCCCTGAATTGCTAATCAGCCCAGGTAACTTGTCCTATGTAGTGTTTCTGAGACCTGAGCTAGGGACCTACCTCAACCACACTTCCACTTGAAAGACATTGCTTAAAGTGCAATAGTTTATTCCAGTTTCTCTTCAGGGAAAGACTTCTATTGTAGCTGTCAGGCAGAATCCTCGCTCTACTTCTCATCTGCAATGCATCACGATAAAAGCACCCTATAACAACTTCTCTGTAACTTGAAGCTCACTGTTAAACACTGTTCTGAATTTCTTTTATTTGCAGAAGTTGGTTTAGGAAGGCTGTAGACTTACTCTTTTTCAGAAGCTTTTTTCACTTACTTTAGTC
The DNA here is from genome assembly GCF_965183815.1 of Platalea leucorodia. Lineage (NCBI taxonomy): Eukaryota > Metazoa > Chordata > Aves > Pelecaniformes > Threskiornithidae > Platalea > Platalea leucorodia. The sequence continues at coordinate 26,637,471 of NC_138858.1, read as the reverse complement.
TTTGCTAACTTCTGTCACATTCCACTGCCCACAAAAGGTGATCTTGCATACCTTTACTCATCCACACATGTAACTTGAAGGGGCAGAAGGCCTCATATATAAGCCCAACCTTGATTGCCATCTCGTTGGCATAACAGCTTTGAAATTAGTGGGCATTAATGTGTGTCTGCATTTAAGTTTTGTCTGACTATGTGTTTTAAAATACTTTACACATAGAACCAGTATTTCCAGATGGACCCTGACAACCTAAGTCATGTCTGAACATCTTATTCAAATGTACTCGTATTTCTATTTGTCTTTGCTTGATAATTTTGTGTATGATGTGATCAGTTGTTTTCCTTACTTTTGAAGCCACGTCCTGTGCTAATGTAAAATCACAAAGTAGTGTGGCAGGGAAGGTGGGGGAGGCATCACGTGGAAGAGTTGGTGCCAAGGCCTAAAGATAGATCCTTCTTTTTCATAAATGTTTTGCTTTTACTAATTGTCTGTGATCTACTTGTGAGGTTTCCTGTGATTATTCTTGTGCCTTTTAATAAAAAGATTTCATCAGAGATTCTCGCTTGATGTTGAATCAAATAAATATGTTCTCTGTGAGCATAAAGGTGAAGCAGAAACATCTAGTTTGTTCAGTATTTCGGGTAGTTAATTCTTTTGGAAATCTAGTTTGTAAAATAGCATTTCTTTTTTGAAGTACTAGCTTACTTGGATTGATCATAAAACGTTGATTTTGAGACAGTGGCTATGTAACTTCTTCTTTTTTTATTCTTTAAAAAAACCAAACAAACTAAAAAATCCACCTTGAACTGAACCCAAAGGCTGATATGCTCTTGAAGTCATAGTATTCCTCTGTAAATAGCTGTCCTCTGGATGCTGTACCAGCAAAACCAAAAGGTGTTTTGGTTTGAAAGACAAGTGGTAATAAAACAGGTAAGTAACATTCTAATATTAAACAGCTTTTGATCACATTAAAGTTGCATGGAAGAAAATGCATCCATGTGCCATACAAATGAAGACATGATAATCCTGCTATAATTTGATGTAGCAACATTGTGAAGAAATATACATTTGGTGTGACCTCAAGTATCATAAATGAAAGCAGACTAAGAATGAAAGCTATTTCATTTCTTTCACTGAGAAGCACTTGTGATAGCTTGTGAGTATGAATTCCCGCTTCATAAAGTTCTCGCTGACAAAGAGTGCAGTCCCACAGAACCCAAACACGGTGAGCAGAACAGATCCAGTGATGGTAACTGCATTCAGCCAAGAGTCTAGAGTGCTAGACAAGTCCATAGAGAGCAGGCAGATCTGAGCCCAAGATAGAAAGTCAAGTCAGGGTCAGCATCAGGTCCAGTGAAAGTAACCAGGGTCAGCCAACAGTCCCATGATGACCAGGCAAGTTCTTAGTGATGAGGTGGGTCTGACCACCTAGGAGGTGGTTGGGCATCCTCAAGGCCCTGACAGTTTATTCTTGAATACAGTAAACCAGCATGAAATAAATTTTGTATGCAAAACTAGGGCAAATTGCTAGTGCAGTTGTCTCCTTGTTGTGCATTTTTTTATTTATTTTTTTTTTTAAATGTTACAGGATAGGGGATGGTTGTAGTCGTCCGTCTTGGGACGTGATACAGATACAAAGGTTCTGAAACAGCAGTCTCTCAAAATCCAGTGTAAGTTTTATTTACTCTGAAACAATTCAACAATTCGTCCACACTAAGAATGTGTTGGTTCTGTGGGTTTTGGGTTTTTTTTTTTGTTAGTTTGTGTTTTTGTTTTGTAAGTGAATGATACTACTACTAAGAAGAAATTCTTCTTTTTTTTTAAGTAGAGCTATGAATTTCACAGGCCTTTGTGGCTTGGCTGACAGACTGTAAAAGGTTTGAGGACTGGCTGTTACAGTCATCAAAACAGATGAAATGGTTACTTATGAGTGACTGTGGAATTGGGACTTCAAAAACTGAGTTCTGTGATGAATTCTGTTGCATCAGTTCATCTGATGTGTTTAGAGCTCTCAGCAGGTGCAGGTATTTGATACTATAGAAATTATTGTAGGACTGAAACTAAGATATATTTGTGTTTAAATGTGAATGGTGACCTTCAGGTAAAAGCGAAACCACTATGTTATATGGATGAAGATTTAAACAGAATGGCCTATGTCTTGTTCAGTTTTAGTGTGGAAGGACACAATCATGGAAACCCTCAAATGTATGTAATGTTAATTATGTGAGTAGTTTCTTTGGGTCGGATTAGGTGTCCAAACTGTGGCTAGCTTTGAGTTGTTGCCCCAAAAAGACGGGGATCTTTTGCAGTTCTGTCATGACTGCCATTCTTGTGTGGATGTCTGAGATGCTCTAAGATACCTAAAAATGGCGTTAGGCACCTGAATTGCTCCCACTGAGGTTGCAGGATTACTTGAGTCACTAGAGCTAAGTATATGTTAAAGCTTAAATTTACTGCAGAGGTAATTCCAGTTATAAGTTGGCTATTACACTTAATCTGACTCACATGAGCACAAATTATCTTCTGTCTGGTTTGGCAGGAAGTACAAGCTGGAGGTTTGGTGCTGAAGCTAATAGTGCCGATGATTGCTACCTTGTGTGGCAGCAGAATCTATACAGTTTACACCTCGATTGCTCAGGTGAAGCTAAAGTGAAAGAAACTTACAGGAAGGAAGAGAAGTCTTAATTATTTTTGAAGGATCAGGACCTTAATTACTTGAAGTGTTTCTATAGTATTTGTGCTTTAGAATTCAAAAGTTTTGTTGTATGCCTATATGCATAACTGAGTTTTAATTCTTTTACATGACTATAAAATAGGCCCTATTAAGTGGTTTGTCTTTAAATTAGTAAAGGACATAAAATACAAATATTTTTCTGACTTTTATTACCTGGTTTCCCTTCATGACTTCAAAATTTCTAAATTCCCCTAAATCTTGCATAATGTAATGCTGATCATCATGGTATTGGAAGTGTCCTTTAGCTGTCCTACATGGTAGTTAGCTTCCAAGAATACACTTCTTCAGTGCCGTAACTGCACTATAATCTACTAAAACTGTGAAGTGTTTTAATAGATATTCAGTGTCAGTTATAGCTGCATTTTTTTCCAGATTTTCAGTAAAGTGTTAGCACATATTGCATTAGTAGTATTATTGCACTATATATTGAGATTTAACATTAGAAAGAGGAACATAACACACATTTCATTGCTGAGGAAGGAGAGAGATTTGAGAGTAGCTAGGAGATGGAAATGATGCTTTGTTAGGCATCCAGTACTCCATTGCAAGATGGGGCTGGTGCAAGCTTTAGGATAAATTTGGCCTTGTGAGCCTCTGAAGTTCTTTTTGGTTTCAGAGGTGGGGAATTTGCCTTGCTTAGTAGCTCAGAACCCTTCATAGCTCTGCTGCTGTGAGATGATGTCGCATATAATGGCCACTGCTTGAGAGCCAAGTATAAGAAATCCCAGTTGGCTACTTTTGCGCTATCCTATTTAATAATTGTGTTATGGCAGTGCTAGAGTGAAAATATTTTGAATGTCATTCTGTGAGGGGGGTGGGAAGTGGCTGATCAGTGAATGAGATGTTAAACTTGAAATTGTGAAAGAACTGCTGTAGTGGTTACTCAGGTTTTTTTATTCTTAGAAGTACAGAAATAATCTTTATTTTGCCTCTAAGTCATTAATTCCTCCAGGTGTTACATGTGTAACCTTTGAGGACGAGTCTTTCTTGTAGTAAGTGGTTTTTAATCATAGGTTAAAATATATTATTGTAGGTGCAATACATTAAGGCTTCCTTTATACTGTTAAATGTAAACTGTTTATACTGCTAATGTACTATTAGGATAGTGAAACATGAAATCTCAATTTAGTTGCTGTTTGTGAAGTTTCTGTACCTCTACTCGTCCTTGGGCCTGGGATGATGAAGAAAGAAGTAAAGAATGAAGAACCAGCGATGTTTGACACTGCATCAAAACATTAGTAGCTTCTTGAAACAACTTTTCCATGTGCAGCTTGTGGCATGAACAGGGAGGAAGTCTTTGGGGAGTTTAGCTGTTTGATTTATACCGAATGTTACTGCACATGTGGAAATTGCAATTGCAGAGGCTTAATCTGGCTGAATGTAGAGTGTTATGGGACTGAAAAACACATCCTTCATGTGCAGGCTATCTTCTTTTCTAAGTGTCGGGTCCTAACTTAAAAGCTGAACACACGGTTAACACAGGAGGAAAAAAGCTTTGATATCCATTGCTGGACGAATGATTTTTTTTTCTCCCACTTTTGTTCTCAAAAGCTAAGCTTTGTCAGAAATCTCTCCCCCAAAATGCTCATAAGGATATACTGAAAGCAAAGTATGTCATGTGGAGAGTTTCAGCTGAAACAGCAATAGCTGTGATTGCTCTCCAGAACTCATTTATGAAAAGTGGGATGGATAGTTTTCTCTTTGATCAAGAAATCAAAAAACTCAGACCAACAAACATAGTTTCAGGCATTTTTCATTGCATTTTTGCTTAATTTTCTGAGCCAGTGGTGTGATCTTAGGAAGTACTCAGCAGAGAGCAGGAAGTACAACTGTTACTATAAAAAAAAGGAAAATCAGACCTCAGGGTGAATTCTTACTGGAAAGTGTACAATTAGAGTTACTCACATTTAGAAAAGGCTAATATGAAGTGCGTATAGGGAATAAGTTGTGATAATCAATGGAGAACTGAACTTGAAATGAAAAGAGCTTATCCTTTTCATGTAGCAAAACAAAAGCCTTTCAGTAGGAGTGGTGTGGATAAGAAACTCTAGTTGGTCAAGATTCACTTTGCTAGATTTGTAGATCTAATCTCATGATTTCCCCAAGGGTGGATTTACCAGTCTGGATTCAGTGTTGGTAGACCTCTGGCTTCTGCTTCTATTCTGTACACAGTCAGAGTTTTTTTAAGGAGTAACATCTTTGCTGAGCATGTTGAGTAGTTTGGAGGATAAGGTTGGGGTTGTGCCTCTTTTGCTTTCTGGGAACTTCCAAGCACAAAAAGCAACAGGGAAAATGCATAGATAGTTGAAGGTGGTTATGGAACAGTAAATGCCAAAGAAGTTGGCAAAGTGAAGGCTGTTTGATGTCAGTGACTGGTAAAGCAGTTAGGCTGGATAAACTTATTTGTGGGGATCTTGAAGTGAGAGAGAAAAATTTTATGGTGGAGGGAGGTGGATGAGGGAGGTGGTAGGATTGATACAGTCAAGTACTGATAATATGAAGAGACTTAATCTTCTAAGAGTTTTTGTGATGAGAACTGTTTTCTTGGCTTGGATTGCAACTACTCCAGTCATTAAGAGATCATTCTTAGCCCTTGAACTTAACATAAAACAACGGTCAAAAATGAAGATTTCTACAGTAGCCTTCAGTAGTTATTCTTCCCTTGGCTGTATTTAGGGAGCTATGCAACTGAATGGGTGTTTTCCATGTTTCCTTTTTCTGATTTCATTCACCAAAAATAATTAATCCTCTTCTTTTAAAATCCATTTTTATGTTCATAGTATATTGTTTCTCATTAGTCTTTTTTTCCTAGGACCAGGTGTACTTCTGTCGGTTTACTCAGGTATTTGGTGCTGTCGTATGAATTCCGTGTAAATTTAAAAAAGAAAAAAAAAGAAAAAGTCTGTTACTTTTAAGGGCAGCATTTCAGTTTTATGCTGTTTCCAAACAACATGATTATTGAATTCTTTTGATGTACAATACTCCTGGTATCCCAAGTCTTGGAAGATACTTAGTTGTCTTGCTTACTTGCCCTTGTCAATCAGTGTTAAAAATTTGCCTTATTATCCCATTTCCTTAGTAGTTGCCTTTGTTCCCCCTGTTCTTTTCCTTGTAAAAGTATCTTACGCATTTTCCCCTGTTCCTCTTTCCAACAGTTTTCTTTGTTCTACTTAGGTTATATGTTTTTTATTTGAAATTCTTGTTTTCAATTGATTATGTGTTGTAAAACCATTATAATCTCTGTCCAAATCAGTGTTTAGAATGAGTGTTTATAAACCCTGTTTCTTGACCTCTGCAATAAGATTTTGCTTTTGCTTCCCTGCTAGTCCTTGAGAGCAAACTGAAAAATACTGAAGTAAATTAAATGTTCTGTGCAGAGCACTGATGTCACTTATTTAGTTCCACTTAGGGGAAAAAAAGGCAACACAAGCACATATTATCATTGTTATATTTTTAGCCTGTTTTTTTTCCTCTTTCATTCCATGTTAAATTATTTGAGCATAAGATAAATGCTTTGGCCTTTTTGGTAGAAGAGTAGGTGTACCTCAAAGGTAAAAACTGTTTTTAACAACCTGAAGGAGAGTTTGGAGGAGACGATTCCTAGTTCACTACTTTCCCTTCACTTAAAAGAAATCAAAATCACAACTAACAATGTAAACTTAGCTGATGGTGTTTTTGATAATGTTATTGGGTTGTGTATGCTATCAAAGCATCTTACTCATGGTGGAACAATGCTGGACCCATTCCCAGTGAACAGTAACACAAAGAATCATTAACAGATGCGTCTACTTCTTCAGCCTTTATTTTGCTAATTTCTTCTGTTTTAATGAAACCTGGTAGCTGATGACTAGTTTTGGTCTCCTAGACAACAGAGGTCTCTGTTCCCTTTAATTTGTTTTTTAAAAAGCTGTAAAAACTTGCGTAGAATGGATTATTCTGCTCCATTTTAAATATTCTCATGTGTAATTAATTGTGTTTGTACACCCTCTGTGATAACGGAGTGTTCAGTTAATTTTATGTATATCTGATGTCAGAATAATTTAACCTGACACAGAAGACATTTTTAATAGTTCTATAGGTGCTCTTGCCAATGTGAAATATAAACGTGTTTTGTTTTCTGTTTGTTTTGTGTGTTTGGTTTTGTTTTTTTATTCTGACTGACTTTTCCATTCTTGATGTAAATACTGGGGTGCTTCCTATACCTGGCTGCTAGTGATTCAAAGACTGTGATGCTAATCTTTGCTTTTGAGATTCACGTTACAGGAGAGAGACTACAAGAAGCAGGTAAAATGAAAGATCAGATGGAAAACAGTTAATTAGGTTGTGCTGGTTTCTTAAAATTCCAGTCTCCTGAACTAATTCAGATCTTGAAAATGTCATCTGAAATGACTCTCTGTGACTTAAATGCACTGATAGCTACAGTAGCCGAGTATGAAAAATGGCCTCTTCTTAAATTCTTTTCTGTGGGTGGTATCACTAATAGTCAAACAAAAAGATCAGAAACTCAGGGGGCTGAACCGGCAGGAGTTTGGGTGAGATAAGGCTGGGGAAGGAAGTGTGAAATGGAAGGAGGGAACAAGGAGTTGGACAAGATGAGAATTACAGGGTTCACCACTTAAAGGAGCAGGGACAGGGACTGGCTGGGTGGCTGAGGAAAATTGGGTTCGGTGGCTGACATCAGATATTTAAAGTCTGCCCCAGAAATTCCCAATCTTCTGTATTTGCAGAGGGTAACCCAATTTTCAATGACTGAAATCATGCAGCAAGTTGAGGTCTCAAGATATTTGATGGTTCCAGCCATGCTGCTGCTTTGTGTTGGTGTGCATATATTATCACCTATTGGAACTTGTCTTTGTGGCTTTTTTCTGTTTCTTAATATTAAAACCCCAGAATAACTAAAATTTAATGCATTTTAACTTTATTATCTTTGTGGAATATCAAATATGGAAAAATAAGTTATGCCACCCTAGATTTACTTCTTCCTGTAGAATATGAAAGTTTTCACTGTTTTTAACCACTAGAGTGTACATGTCATGCAACATAGAAATTTGATAGCATTCATTTAAAGGCCACTTTTTCTTTGAGTATGTAGTCCTGCACAACATTTATTGTTTGTGTTCATTATTCAAACCTCCATTAACTTCTAAATTCAGTGTTTTATTATTCTGCAGCAGTGAGTTGTTCACAGTTTTTCTCACTGTATTTAGACGAGTTGGCATTTGCTCCATTTTTAAAATGAGATGCAATGAGTATAAGGTAAATGATTCAAAATAATTCCTTGTGTTCCTTGGGATGTCGGGTCTAATGTCTTCAGAAATACTCCCGCATTTTGAAATACAAAGTGCAGCTCTTGTTTGATGCGCTGTAGGTATTCAGAACAATTTGAAGTCTAGCAGCCTTTACCTGGGCATCCAGACTATGAAGACCTTGTTTCTTTCCATGCTGAGGACAGTTCTAGCATTAGAGAAGATCACAGTGAATGAGTATAGGGGAGGTATGGATCTCCAGGGTAGTACTTGCGTCCTTCAACTAGGAGGTTACTCTTCCTGTGATCTCTAGTTTACTTCTCCTCAAGTCTTTCTGCTTGTGGAAGAGATCAGGCCACGAACTTCTATTGAAGTCCAGACTGTGTAATTAAGGTTTTCTGAGAGCAGAATTTGAATGCTGCTTGCCATGGTGGCGTTCAATTTGTGTATTTCAATACAACTATAATTTTTAGAATTTTTTTTCTTAACTATGTGATGAAACTTTTCTTAAATAGAGCTGATATTGAATATCCTGTCAGTCATTCAGGTTTTTTCAGAGCTGCTGCTACTTTTGCAAACAATAGCAATATTTGGCAGAAGTATAGCAATTGTTAATTCACAATGAGAATGGACTTCTGATGGAGGGCTTCTTGCTCTACTCACTGTGTGTATTTAAGCATACAACTTATTTCTAGTACTAAGACTTCTGATGTATTAAGCTTGTTTGGCTCAGCATATGTTTCCTGTTGTTTGTCAATGTTAGAATGTCACAATAGTTATGTGAAGAGATCTGAGAAACATTTTCCCCCCCATCTTATCTAAAACATTTGGAGTAAAAAGGCTTTCTTTCATCAGCCATTTATTATTGTTTGCATATCGTATTTCTAAATATAGATTGCTCTGCTGAATTTAACTTGACCACTCTTTCCTGCTTTTTGGAAATCTGCTGCTATTCAGTGGCTGTCTCATGAGTCTGATATTCTAGTTATTCAAATAATTGCATTTATTGTCCTTCATGGGCACAATCGGGCTGAGTTATTTGGTTAGTAGTGCACTCTTCAAACGCAGAAGTTTAGTGTTGAAATGTACTTTATAAGCAGCTAATTTAACTTAAAGTTTTAAGTGCTATTTGAGTTTTAATGATGTAGACCTACTGTTTTATGTGGCTGATGTTTAGCTATCACTAGTTTCAGATGTGTCTATACTTGAACATTTGAGAGCATTCGTGGAAGTGGTACCATACTGAAAGCAAGAACAGAGTTATTTTATGCTCTGCTGATTCACACTAGCATGTAAAGGCTACAATAAGCGTACTGGGTCTGGCTAGGATGGAGTTATTTTTTTTCATAGCGGTCCCTATGCTGCTGTGTTTTGCGATTTGTGAGCAAAACAGTTGCTGGTAAGGCACCAGTATTTCAGCAGCTACTGAGCAGTGCTTGCAGAGCATCAAGGCCTTCTCTGTTTCGCACTCTGCTTCCCCCTGGGAGTAGGCTGGGATTGGGCAAGGGGATGCAGGCAGGACAGCTGACTCCAGCTGACCGAAGAGATACTCCATACCGTGTGGCATCATGCTCGACAATGACATTGGTGATGCTGGTAGTGGGGATGTTCCAAGGTAACCATTGCTCAGAGGCTGGCTGGGCATCTGTCTGCTGGTGGGAGGTGGTGAATGATTGCCTTTGCATCACTTGTGGGGTTTTGTTGCTTTTTTTCCCCCTTTTTTTTTCTTTCTCTCTTCCCCCCTTATTAAACTGTCTTTTTCTCGACAGCCACAAGTTTTACTTGCTTTTGCCCTTCTGATTCTCTCCCCCATCCCACTGGGGTGGGCAATGAGCGAGCAACTAGGTGGGGGCTTGGCTATGGTGGACCCACCACAGTAAGTTGAAAGTTTTCAGCTGTATACAGCTTTCTACTGTTCTGTATATTTAATTATGAAATGGTCTTATTGGTATTAACTTTATCTTTTTTGATCTTTTACTGACAAGTCTAGTAAACTAATGCCTAATTCACATGTCAGATTTAATTCTTCCCTTATTTTTTATGATCTTTTTTTCAGTGTTTCAGATGATTTGGAGTTGAATTTTGACAACAAACATTCCCCCCCCCCCCCCCCCCCGTTGTTTTTGTTGTTCATCTGCATAATATTTTGTGCCAGTCATTTAATGAAAGAACATGTTACAATGAATTAGTCCATCAGTTTATGCAAGACCTGATGAGATCTTAGTTGGAAAAGTGCACTAATGTCTAGGATGGTAACTAAAAATATGGCAGACTTATGGGGGAGACTGTCACCAGGGTGGCTTTATTGAAATTATGGTATAAGTCAAATGTAAGAAAGCTGATTTTGAATTGTATGTAACATTGTTTTGTATATATTTATAGAAAGGGTGATTCTTGTTCAGTCACCATTAAAATACTGCTTTTGCAGGTAAATCTATGCTTTAGACAAAAATGGTAGCATTTTATGTGACCAGAAAGGTGGTTTTTATGTATGCTTATGCATATGAATTTGATTAAAATATGCAACATATAACTTCTTAATTTCTGAAGCAATGATTTTCTTGTCTTAAACTTTTCTTATGGAAAAAAAATTTTAATTGCCTCCTATTAATAAATTTGTGACTATAGCTAATGGAAAAAACTCGTTCTCATTTGCTGTATCCTTCAGGATTTTAGAGTTGGTAGATATTCTGCTCTGGTTTTTTTCTAGCTGTAAATAAGTTGACTGCAGCCATTAAGAAAACACTGTCCTGCATCTGTAGATTAAGTTACTGCTGTCAAGACTAAGCTAATGCTGTAATAGATTCTGATTCTAAGGATCTAGGTTTTATATTTCAGTAGCTTAATAGTTTGTATATTTACTTAAGTGTAGGTTAAGTCACTTCCTGTGTTTTTTTAAAAATTAGACAAATACTTCATGTAGAGGTTTTAAATGTAGGTGTCTTTAAAGGAAATATGAATGTAAATGTATATAAATGTAAATACTTATCTTCTTCCCAGTCTTTATCAATGCCAGTTTGTTTTCTAATGTTGAACTAGACTGCTGAAATTAAGAAAATATGTATATCTATACGTAACAGTTACAAATAAGTAAACAGTATATTTACAGCTACTTTGTATATTTGATGTACATATGAAATACTGTACACTTGTTCTATGCATTTATGTAAATATAAATGTAACTAGCCATATCGAATAAGTGGATTTATTAATTTTCACAAGAACCTCCCTTTCATCCATTCTTATGTTCTGAAGATGCAAAAACCTTATATTAAAGTGCAGAAACAACGTAGTCGAACAGGCATCACATGGAATAAGTACAATTTTTCTTCATACGAAGTTAGTGTGGTCTATGGTAGTGGGCACTTCCGCTCTTTTGCAGAACCAAGCCTGCCTGTCTCTAGCACAGAGAAATGTTTCATTCCTGAAATCTTTCTCAAGCTAAATCTCATTCTTACCTTTCAGTAAGAAAGACTAAACGGTCTTTCTTACTGTATACTTCATTGGAGGAAAAAAATTACACTTTTTTCTTAATTTTAGCAGTTCAGGTAGAAGCTGAATCAGAGGTGCTTTTGGCGTTATGGGATGCTGTTTCCCCAGCTTCATTCTTCTGAAATGCTTTTCCTTTTCCTGAAGGTGTTGGAGGTATTTCTGGGTAACGAGAACCGAGAGTTAGAGAAAGCTCTCTTCTGTTGTGCTTTTTGGGTATATAGTTATGGAGTCCAGTGGTCAACACAGCAGGATACAGTTTTCTTCTCTTCTCCATTGAGAGCTTTTTTCCTTATAAATCAAATGTATGACAGATGGAGTTTCTTTTAGACTGTGTTAATCTAAGTTTATAAGAAGCTCAGAATGGAATGATGTCATTTTGGAGACTTGAGGTAGATGTTTACAGGCTTTTTTAGTGAAAACAAACCTTTTTTAGATTGAAACAAAAGCCGGGTTTTATATGATAGAATGATATGTGTTGACTTGTTGCTTATATACATGTACATAAATTTACCGAACTGTTTTCTCTTCTAGGATCCTTCTGTTACACAAGTGACAAGAAATGTTCCTCCAGGGCTAGACGAGTACAATCCTTTCTCTGATTCAAGAACAGTAAGCACATTTATTTCTTAATCATGCTGTTAACCTTTTTAGGTAAGATTTGTGAGGTATTGTTTTCAGAGTTTGGGACTGGTGTTGTAAAACATGTGATGGGCTAGCTAGAGTTAATAGAAGATGTGTAAAGATAGATAATCCCGTAAAGTATTTGGAGGATCCAGTGGGTAGGTTGACTTAAGTGAGCTTTGACCTGTTAAGGAAGAGTGGCTCTCTGAAAGGGGCCCAAAACAGAATTGAGTTTTTCCCCTGTTCAGTAAGACTTCTGGTACTATGTCCTTAGGCTTTTTTGCATTTTACTTACTTTAAAGGTTGTGAGTGTGGCACGCTTCCCCAGTGTCTTGCTTTTGATTTTCACTTAAAGTGCTGCTCAGAGTAAGAAAAACATTGCATTTAAGTAACAGTCCACAGGCTATGAGTAGCTGTGCTGTAGTAAAAGGAGTAATTTATGTCCAAGAAACGCAGTTGTGTTTTGCCTCTAATTTGTATAGTTTTAATTGTGCTTGTTTTCACCCGTGGGGGGGGAAATACAAGGAATGGGGTAATAAATTCATACTGTAACAGCATTTTTCAGTGGTTACTTTTGATAGTGAAGATCTTATGTAAGATTAGCAAAATGAATGTTTATAAATTATACTGACAGACAGTAATCATCCGTACAAATACTGTATTTTTCAAATGTAGGCTTATTTCCTATGGTAAATCTGGTAGTGCTGATAGGGAGTGTTGGTAGTTGAGTCTTTGCAATGCAACAGTAAGGTTTCATACAGCGTTAACATGCTGGACTGGAAGAAGCTTGTTTTTGAGTATGCCTTGGATTGGCCGTTTGAGGCAGAATATTTACAACTAGCAACAATATTAAGTAAGTCTTAAAAACTTTTTTCTCCTAACTCAGAATATCCTGAATTATGTTTATCTTTCTGAAGCTTGGAGAGTTTCAAAATTGCTTTGTATTGACCATAAGTTATAAAGGCAGTAGGTCTTATTTAAAAAAACAATTTAGAGCTACTCTGACTTTACTACTTATGTACTTATTTTAACATGCGGCTTTGTGGGAAAACTGAAGTATATGGCGAAGTTTATCTGGCTTTGAACAGTCGGCTATGCATGTATAAAAAATTCTAACTGCTCATTACAGATGTCACTCAGAAAAACTGGGAGGATGGAGGAAATCTTTAAGTCAATGTTCAGATCTACTGAATATGTGCTATATTCATGCACTGTGATTCAATTAATAATCTATGGGATGTTACCAAATTCATAAAAACTGTCTATTGAATGAGCAGTTCTCTTTCTGTAGAAGAAAAGAACTTTCACAAATTTTCTTGCAGAAAGCCAGACTGAAAGAATAAAGTATATATTCAGCTAAGAGTGCAGTAATAATCAACCTTTAGATGATACTCCCCTTCCTCTCTCTGTATCTTGTGGATGCTGAATATGAAAACATTCTGTAATTATACACATTTGCAGGAACGTGCTTAGATACGTGAGGGTATGCTCACAATCCCATGTGCTCACCTCTGTTGTCCTACCAGCTTTGTATGCCAGAGAAGGGCATACTATGCATGTACAAATAAATGTATGCGACAGGAGTAAGGGAAGAGACAGTGGAAGTGAATGCCTTTAAAGACTGGATGAACAGAGGTGGAAGCAGGGTCTGTGAATTTTAGACTTGGAGGATTACAATGTCCGTCAGGGCAGGGATAGAAATTACTCTTCATTTTGTGTGCTGCTCAGGGCAAAACCATCCAAATAGTTTCTGGGGGCTTTGATTTGCTGCTGTTCCTTGTTCTACCTTTGTTGGGAAGCTGAGTCATCTCAAACAGTTTTGTGCAGGTAATCCCACTTCTAACATTTGAAAACCATAATGGTGCTAGTGAGCAGAAAGGATACAAGTTGGCGGTAGCAAAATATGTCCTGGAGATTTCTGTGCTTTTTAGTTTGAGACTCGCTGGTCTGTAAGACTTAAAATGATGTTTGTTGCAGTATGAGTAACTATGTGTAGTTGTAGTGTTTAAGGAAGCTGAGAATGGTATGCTTCAATTATAAATTCAAATTTCTCATGGTAGTGGTAAGATGGTATCTTGCAGTCTATAGCATTAACACAGCATTAGCCTGCTTTCCCTCTTCCCTCCAAATTCAAGTTAATAAAGCATGCTGGACTACAGAAATATTTCTCCATTGCAAACTCAAACAGGGATGTTTCTTCTGTGAGAAAGTGACTTAAAACTCTGAATACTGACATTCTTTATCTTAGCTAAGTTGTGTTCTCCCTTTGCCAGGGAAGATGCTTCCTATCAATTCTTTCTTGGTCATCAGGATAGGACAAGAAAAACAAAAAGTAAATTCTACTTTTTCTCAGTATTCCTTATTCTAATTATTTATAATTTTTTTTTTTTTTTTTTTTAGTATTTCAGTGCATTCACCTCTTCTCAGTCAACTTATGTCCCTCACATCTGCACTGGGACATTTGGTAGGAAAATAACATGTAAGGCATAATGAGGAAAGTGAATGGGCATAGGAGATTTTAGGTCTCAAGTGTCACCACCTTGATATCTAACATGAGAAATCAGGAGTCTTTTTTTTTTTTTGCTCATCAAATTTCAAAGCCTGTCTTATTTTTGATTGTTAAACCAAGGAAAGTTTTTAGTGAATGGTATAAATGTCAGATTAAATATCATTGCCTGCGTTTTCAGTGGTTTTGTCTCCAGCTCTAACAGTCACCATGGAGATGACTTTGTGTCTTTTGTCATGTTTCTGAAATCAACAAGGAACCGATGAGGTTAGACAATTAGTATTTCTGCTTCATCATTTAATGAAACTACTGTTAAAGAAGGCCTTTAATCTCTTCCTGCTTCTACAAGTTTTACTGGTGCATGTTGAACTCCTCTGAGCACTCTGTGTGTATAACATGTATAGACACAATAATACATATAGCAATCACTTTCAAATTGCTGCATTAAAAATTCGGAAAAAATCATTAACAGAGTTGTTTTTTTTATTTTAAGAGGCACAGTTCAATGGATTATTATTTTTTTTTTTTTTAGTAAATTCCTGGGTAGCTCCACTCCTTCTGTCTTGCATCCAAACACAGTGAAGTGTCTATAGGAAACCAGATTGATCACCCACACCTGGCTTCTTTTGGAAGTCTTCCCCCCGCCCCCAGTAAATAAACTACTTCACTCACATGGGGAAATCTATTCAAGAGAGAACTTCTTTTGAGCATTTCTTCAAGAGAGATCATAATAATTTGCTTCTTCTCCCAGTGCAGCTGTGAGAGCAAGGTATGAAATAAAAAAATCTATCCCATAAGTATGATTTCAGGTAGGAACAAAAAAGGGTGTTGTAGAGTGGCGTTGGTTGAATTTCAAGATACAAGTACCTTATCGTAATGTGTCAGTGAGGGTCAGGGACCAGGGATCTGTGAAGTAAAGTCTCTGTAAAAACAGTCGACTTAGTTCGCCTCTCCAAATGTGGGTGGTATATTATGGTATGATATTATCCAGTGATGGCTGGAGGTTAGTGCAGTCCTCACAATACAAGTCGGAGTAATTAGTGTTAGTTACACCCTTAAGAAGACAGAATCGCTGACCATCTGTCTTGCTGTGAATCTCTCGTCAGTCCTGCGCAGGCTGTAAGTCAGTTGGGTATCTCTCTTCCATACCCAAAACCCTAAGCCACCAATAGCACTTGGGGCAGGCAACCAACAGCACATGGGCAGACATGTATGACAAAATAAATGCCAAGTCATAGGTTGCAAGGGACCTCTGGAGGCCATCTTTTTCAATCCCCCTTATTCAAAGTTGGTGACTAAGTCACATTGCTCAGCATCTTGTCCTGGGGAGTTCTGAATGTACACAAGGATAGAGATCCTGTGCTCTTACTAGGCAACCTGTTGCAGTGTTTGGCAGTTCTTACAGTGATTTTTTTTTTCCCCCCCATAATATCTAATTAGTTTGCTGTGTTCCAACAAGTAACATGCTGCGTAATAAAAGCAGCAGCATCTTTTCCCTGCAACCCCATGTGTATGCTGATCCATAAGGGAGCCAAAATGTATCTGTTTCATTTCTTGTACTTAGTAAATTATGTATTAATTACGGCAGAATTCTACAGTTTTACCCTGATATGTGAGTAAGCCAGACTTTGATCCAGTAAGTATGAAATTAAGCAATGAAAGCACTTTTACAGGATGACTGTGACATTCTGCTCGGGTAAGAAACATGGATCAAGTCTTGTTTTCAGATTTTCATTGTGCCTGACACGGGGTCAAGTCTTCCAGGTTCCAGAAGGATGGATTGGACTGTTAAATTTGAGAGGGGAAGGAATAGGCTTGACATCTACTGCCCTGAAGCCACCTGAAAAGCCTACGTCTACTCATGTACTTCTGAGACAAAAGAAGGCACAGTAGTTTTTGGGATGCTCTGGTATAAACTGCATAAAATGTACTTCAGGTTTAAAGGAGTTAACCTGGCAAGTGCCAGATTCACTGGTTTCCTTCAAAGATACCTCAGCAATTTTTATTCCTAGAAATCCTATGTCAATAAAAATCAAAATAACAGACAAAAGCACACGAACAGATGAGAATTCCTGTTCTGCTTGCTTAATAGGTATGGATCTCAGTGTCTCTATGAAATGTCCATTAATTCTGAAAACTAGTCCCTGCAGTTACTTAGTTTGACATCTTCAGGATTTTCATAGTTACTGAACAAGTGTCTCTCTCCCACTTGCATCTTTCGTGCTGATAAGACATTTGAGGTGACCTTAGAATGTGGATGTTTGCTTTTGGTTCTAAATAGCAAACCAGTTGCTCCTGTAACTAGCTCTAATCTGACTGCTTGGTAATAGTATTTCCTCAATAACAGTTTTTGTCTGTATTAAATGCATGTCCCTTGCCCGCCTTTTTAAAAACCTAAATCAGAGCTACTGCTTTCCAGAATGCCTCCAATTTTAGACTTCATCCATATTGTAGAATAGCACTTAGGCCATTTCAGACAATTTTTCAATACAACAGCTTGCAAATACATCTCCATTTCAGAATGTAAGGAACCTACTGTATGCTAGCTAACATTCCAATAAATATTTTTACTGGAATTGTTTTGCAGCTTTTTTAATGAAGTTAGCTTAATTCTTAATTGAGCTAACTTCAGAGATGGCAATTGGAGCAAACCTGTGCTTACTCTATATTTGGAAACTGATGTGAGACATTAACTTCCAGAATTGTGCTTTGTATTGCCTTTTTAATAACTGTACAAAGAACTGTCTGCCTTACTGTTTTGTCTTCCAAGACAACAAATTATTATTTCTTTGACTTTCATTGAGTATGTTTTAATAGCATGTATGAAGCAACGCTTGTTTGCATTAAGGCTTAGTGTACATAACCTCTATTCTCCCTGGTTCTTGTTTGTTTGCCTTGTATGCATTTTTCTTGAACTTCTGTTTTTCCAGTGATTGCTGAATACTGGGAAATATATATATATATATATATATATATTATAGGACAAAAGACGACGTTAGTTGGTTTCTGACAAAATGTTATCACAAATAACTTTTTTTCCTTCTTTTTTTCCTGTACCCTGTACCTCTTCCTTACTACCTACATCAGTCCAATAATAGATAATCTTGCATGTCGGCTGAACTTTATTTAAAGTCCATGCAGTTCTCCAGATCTGCTGCACAATGCTAGAGCCTGAAGATGTACCTTCTCTGATTTAACTTCTAGAAAAATCCCAAACTTTACAACTATGTTTTGTGGGTTTCTTGGTGTGGGGTGGTGTTTTTTTTTTTTTTTTGGTAGCTGAATGATTTTCCAAGGCAGCTGGATACTTCTATTTGTTTCACGTAAAGTAGCTATGGGATTTTTTTTTTTTTTTTTTTTTTTTTGCTTCTTAGCTTTGATTAGGGTTATAAAAATGAGTGCTTCAGTTTGATAGGAAGACTTAGTGCAACCTGAGTTTAAAATGGTTGCATGCTGGTCATTTTTTAAGAGCCATTTCTTAAGAGCACAGGAACAGGCAATCCAAAGTGTCAGAAGTCAAGCAAGCAGGGCAGAAGGCCAGCTTGGCTGAGCAGAGATCTTCTAGAGCTTAGGGGAAAAAGAAAGTGTATGGACATTGGAAGCAGGGAGAGGCAACACAGGAGGACTGCTGAGATGCTGTTCACCACTGTAGGGAGAAAATTCGTGCGGCCAAAGCTTGATTAGAGTTCAAGCTGGCCAGCACTGTGAAGGACAACAAAAAGGGCTTTTTAAAATGTGTTAACAGCAAAAGGAGGATCAATGATAACATTGGTCCATTACTTGATGAGGTCGGTCACCTCACAAATAGGGATGTAGACAAAGCAGAGATGTTTAATGCCTTCTTCACCTCTGTCTTTAACACCAGTGATGGGCCCTGGGACACCCGGAGCCCTGTGACTGGGGCCGTGATAAACTCGCAACTGATTCTGAAATTGTTTGAGGCTTGCCGCTCCAGCTGGATGCACGTAAGTCTATGGAGCCTGATGGAATTCATCCCAGGGTACTGAAAGAGCTAGCCAATGTTACTGTGGGACCTCTCTCCGTTATTTTTCAATGGTCTTGGGAGTCTGGAGAGGTCCCAGTCGACTGGAAGCTTGCAAATGTCCCAATTTTCAAAAATTCCTTCCTTCAAAGAAGGAAGACCCTGGCAATTAACAGGCCTGTTAGTCTCACTTCGGTGCCTGGTAAAATTATGAGGAAGGTTATTCTGGGAGTTACTGAAAAACACTTGAGAGACAACGCAGTCATTGGTCATAGCCCGCATGGGTTGACGAGGGAGAAGTCCTGCTTAACCAACTTAATTTTCTTTTATGACAAGGTCACCCATCTAGTTGCCCAAAGGAAGCCAGTAGATGTGGTGGTTTTGGATTTTAGCAAAGCTTTTGATACTGTCTCTCACAGTATCTTTCTGGACAGAATCTCCACCACACAGCCAGACAAGTCCATAATCAGTTGAGTGAGCAACTAGTTGACAGGTCGGGCTCGAAGGGTTTTAGTAAATGAGCTTACATCAGGCTGGTGGCCAGTCACCAGTGGGGTTCCCCAGGGCTCGATTTTAGGGCCAGTGCTCTTTAATGTTTTTATAAATGATCTGGACACAGGAGTCGAATGTACATTAAGTTAGTTTGCTGATGGTACTAAACTAGGAGGAGCTGTGGACTCCCTTGAGGGTAGAGAGGCCTTACAGAGAGATCTGGATAGACTAGAGAGCTGGGCAATCACCAGCCGTATGAAATTTAACAAGAGCAAGTGCCGGATTCTCCACCTGGGGTGGGGTAATCCTGGTTATATGTACAAATTGGGGGACAAGAGACTGGAGAGCAGCCCTGTGAAAAGAGATCTGGGGGTCTGGGATGATGGCAAGTTGAATATGAGTCAGCAGTGTGCCCTGGCAGCCAAAAGGGCCAGCCGTGTCCTGGGGTGCATCGAGCACAGCGTAGCCAGCCGGTCAAGGGAGGTGACTGTCCCACTCTACACTGCACGGGTGTGGTCCCACCTCGAGCACTGTGTGCAGTTTTGGGTGCCTCAATATAAGAAGCACATTAAACTATTAGAGCGTGTCCAGAGGATATTAGAGCGTGTCCAGAGGAGGGCGACCAAGATGGTGGAAGGTCTTGAGGGCAAGACTTAGGAGGAGTGACTGAGGTCACTTGGTTTGCTCAGCTTTGAGAAGAGAAGGCTGAGGGGTGACCTCATTGCAGCCTACAACTTCCTCATGGGGGGCAGCAGATGGGGAGGTGCTGATCTCCTCTCTCTGGTGACCAGCGATAGGACACGAGGAGATGGAATGAAGCTGCATCAGGGGAAGTTCAGGTTGGGCATTAGGAAAAGGTTCTTCACTGAGAGGGTGATCGATCACTGGGACAGGGAGGTGGTCATGGCACCAAGCCTGTCACAGTTCAAGGAGGAGACTAGAGAAGAGGATGGATTAAAAGGGGCTGGTTGCATGTAAATTGCTACTAGTCAGTACACTTTTCTGACAGCCGTGCGCCTAATCACTGCAGTTAGTGTTAAATCTTTTCTTAACTATCTTTCTGTGATGTTTCACTCTCTATGGCGTCTGGGTGCTGCAAAGTCTAGGTGCCAGCAACTGGAGAGGCTAGAGTGAGAGACTTAGGTGCCAGAAACATGGTCAGGCCCTAAGAAGTAGTAGTCCATATGTCTGTGGTATCAACAACTGAGCATCGGAGTGTCAGCAGATGGAGGGACCACGGGTCATAGGGTCTAGATATTTGAGGTGCCAGCAACTGAAGGGACCAGCGTGTTTTCCTTTGTGTGTGTATGTGTAATTCACTAGCAAACTTCAGTCTGGACTAGCTGGCAAATAGGAGAAAAACCTCTCCCTGGGAAGACTCAAAGTCTGAGCCAAAAGTGACTTAAGGGAGTCCAGGGTCTGGGCTTAGATATAGGGCAAGCTGACAGCCTGTGCTGGTGTTGGAGGGAGCTGCGAGTGCGGAGGTTGCTTGTGACCCAAGTGTACGAGTGCATGAATCTTCTAGTGAATGTCAAGCTGGGCTAACTGGCAAACAGGAGGAAACCTGTATACGAGGTAAGAGAGCTCCAGATCCAGGCAGGTGTATCAGACTGGCTGAGGGATCTGCAGCTGTTGGTGTGCTTGTAAATCTAGAGTGAGGCATGTGCTTTCAATAGTCAATGTTAGTGCTGACCAGCTGGAGAGGAGGAATGGGATATGACTCTGTGTATTTATGTTCTGTGTAGTTCTGTTATGTGGGGGTGGTGTTAAAGGCAGTGCCCTGTCTGTGGCAGCTTGTGTAGCTGGCCATCCTAGTGTCCTTGGTGTGTGCAGGTGTGTTTGTATTTGTGTGTATCCCTGGGACATGCACTCAACTTGCTACTAGCTGAACCTGGAAACAGGAAAGCAATAACTGTCTCCATCGGCCTGGAATGGAGAGCCCTCAGAGGGTCTCAGGGTGCACTGGACTGCGCTCCAGCAGTTGGAAACGAGGAGTCCCCAGGTCTCAGAGTCTGCTGGAAGTGGTAGCCTTTGTAACATCCCTTAACAGCTTTTGTCCCCCAGCCCGTCTTGACTTTCTTAGGATTCCAGGATGCACAGCCCCTGCTACAAACCACTGGTGTACCCTCATTTCTTCCAGGGAGCACAGGCATTACGTGCACAGTAGTCAGCAAGTCTAACACTATATAGATGGCCACCTAGCATATAGTGGAACCTAAATAATGTAGAAATCTGAATCATAAGAATTATGTACATAATTAGTACCTTATATTAATGTCGTGTATCATATATGCTGTTGGCTAACATCTTTGATTATGTAGCTCTAGTGAGCTTTCTGATTGGCTCCTTTATTCATAAGCATATATGCATGTTCCAGTTGTTAGCAGCACTGCAGGCTGTTTGGACAAAGTGTCTTTCAAGGATAGATATTCTGAATTAATTTTTCAAATATTTTCTAATCTGACAATCCACCTTTTTATACTATTACAAGTAACGTTACTATTACTTTTCACAGTATTACAGGAGGGCTACTGGAGTCCTTGCTGGAGATTGTGAACAGTCTTGCTCATTAGTCTAGCAGGCAGCTGCTTATCAGTTATGCTTTCAAAGCTATTGTTACTCCAGCCACAGAGCTACAATAATCAGACTTTTTTCTTTTTTTTGCTTTTGTAGCGTTGCTGTGGCCTACAATGCATAATGCATAAGAGTTTGTCAGTCGCTTTTTGTTACTCTGGTGCAGGCTTTGTATCTTATGTTTGAAGCAGAAGATGATAAGACTCTTAATGGTTGCCTGTTTTTTGTAGGGGTTCTCATACAGGCCTTTTTCCTTATCACAGAATGCTCCAGCGTAAGGAACAGCAGTATTAACCATCTTTAACCAGCTTCACAGAATCATAGAATCATTTAGGATGGAAAAGACCCTTAAGATCATTGAGTCCAACCGTTTACTTACCACTGCCAAGTCTACCACTAAACCGCATCCCTAAGCACCATATCTACACCTGGGATAGTGACTGAACTGCTTCTCTGGGCAGCCTGTTCCAATGAGTGACAACCCTGTCAGTGAAGAAATTTTTTCTAATATCCAATCTAAACCTCCCCTGGCACAACTTGAGGCTGTTTCTTCTTGCCCTATCGCTTGTTACTTGGGAGAAGAGACTGACTGCCACCTTGCTACAACCTCCTTTCAGGTAGTTGTAGAGAGCAATATGGTCTCCCCTCAGCCTCCTCTTGTCTAGACTAAACAAGCCCAGCTCCCTCAGCTGCTCCTCATAAGACTTGTGCTCTAGACCCTTCACCAGCTTCGTTGCCCTTCTTTGGACACATTCCAGCACCTCAATGTCCTTGGAGTGAGGGGCCCAAAACTGAACACAGTACTCAAGGTGCAGCCTCACCAGAACCGAGTACAGGGGGACAATCACGTCCCTAATCCTGCTGGCCATGGTATTTCTGATGCAAGCCAGGACTCTCTTGGCCTTCTTGGCCACCTGGGCACGCTGCTGGCTCATATTGCAACGACTGTCAACCAGCACCCCCAGGTCCTTTTCTGCCAGACAGCTCTCCAGCCACTCCTCCCCAAGCCTGTAGCGTTGCCTGGGGCTGTTGTGACCCAAGTGCAGGACCCAGCACTGAGCCTTCGGTTGTCTTCATCCTACAGCACTGAGTAATCTTTCTTAGGATGAAAAGCTTAAATCACCAAGCATTTCTGAGAAATGAGACTTCTCTGATAATCTCAGTATTCTGTTAGGAGCTGATGTATAAGGTGAAAAGGTAATTTTGAAATGCTGGAATCAGCTGATGTTGCTGAGATATGCTGCAATATCACACACAGAGGTTGAGTTTACTCAGACATGATGTTTTCTCCTCAGTGTATTGCCTTTGTGCATTTCAAAAGATGAAAAGATGCAGATAATCTGGGCCAAGTCATAATTTGCCAAGTTAGTGGTATTTAGTTGATTCCTGCTTTGTTTTAAGGTGCTTCTGAATTGAAAACATCACGCTTCTCACCATGTTTTTGTTCTTGGTTTCAGTGTTACTAGGAGTAAGTTGTTCTCTGTCTTACAAGATCACAGAACAGGGAAGTCTTTCATGTTGCAGGCCCTACACAAAGAAAGAATCGTAGTTTCCCCCTAAGCATATTTAAGAATAAAACAACATCATACTAGCGCTATACTGATCTGCTTTGGTAAAGTTCAGTTGATAACTTCGATCTAGGCAGTGGCTTTTTCCTTGGTCTGACAGCTACTGGTTAACATTGGGTATGATAGAGAGATGTGGAGAAAGTCAGAGATGACGACAAATGGGAATGAGGAGGAGAGGATTTAAAAAAAAAAAGGAAAGAAAAAAGTAAAAAACTGAGCTTCTAAAAGCTTCTTGTAAGCTGTGTTCTTATAGGTAGTGACCAAGTGAACGAATTGCCAGTGGTACTTGAAACTAGATACTACGGTACATACTGGTGGAATAGTTAAACAATAGATTTTGGATCCTGAATTGGAAAATTTAATATGGTACGTTGCTTCCCTAGTTAGCCAGGTGATATAAGCCATTGTTAAGTAGAAAGCTCTGGAAGACATTACTAATAAATGGCATCGTGTTTCAGAGTATGAATAGATCACTCTTAAATCCTGCAATTCTCTTAAACAGTAACTGTCCTTATTCATATTCATGTCTGAACAGAATTAAAATTCTATTTACTTTCTACTGATCCCTAAAATTCCATGTGTGTTTATGGCAAGTAATGCAGTGTAAAACCAAATAAGCAGAACAGTGAACCACAGGATACAGTTAACTTATTTTTCCTAAAGGTTATAAAGATTGCAGGCAGCATATCAGATTTTCAGTTTATCAGTAACACTTCCTTTAAAGCAACCAGATTCATTCTTATAGAGTTAATGAAAAGATGTTTATTGGAATAGGAAACTGTTTCCCTATAATTGTATCTTGTTTTCTTAGCCTCCTCCAGGAAATGTGAAAATGCCTAACGTACCCAGTACCCAGCCAGCAATAATGAAACCAACAGAAGAACCACCTGCTTACACACAAATTGCAAAGGTTTGTCTGTAACTTTCAGGGACTAAGTTCCTTTTAATTATAATTCTTTAAATACACTTCTGGAATAATGTCTTTTATAAATAAGCATTGCTTTCCTAATGATTTATGAAAATTAATACTGCCTTTAAGTAATCAGTTAATGCATGAATTCATGCAATATTAGGTCATTCTTCATCCATAATGCGAGACGCTTAATTATAGAAAACAGACTTGGAATATTTATTTTGTGTTCGTATTTTTTATCAATATCTAATGATGCTTGTTTTATTCAGGAGCATGCCTTGGCCCAGGCAGAACTGCTAAAGCGTCAAGAAGAACTGGAAAGAAAAGCAGCTGAACTAGATCGCAGAGAAAGGGAGATGCAGAGTCTCAGTCAGCAGGGGGGTATGCATGAAAAAAATACTTCTTTAAATTGCAGAAAATTCACTTTTTCGTAGAAACTTTTAGTTTTACAGTGACATTGTGAAACAGATCAAAGAGGGGGTTTTATAATCTCTTCAGGAAAAGAAAGTTTATCTCCCTGGAGACAGTGCATACAGTAAATAAAAACTGGCCTGTCCTGTGCAGATTTTCACTGCCTGTATCTGCTTGTTTTGTGAAGAATTCTCTTTTCTCGTTACTTTATAGGAACTGTCAAATGCCTGCTTAGTGTTTTACATAGATAAAATATTGTACTTTCCTTGATCTGTTTGCACTTCATTGTGTTTTATTTCTGAAGTTTATTTTTGGTATAGTGTGAGGATTGCTGATAAAACTCTTGGGTTTGGGTAGCCCAAATTATCTATATGCTTGTGAAACCCATACATAAAACAATTTGAACAAGTCCAAATGCATATCCCTTTCTAGTATACAGAGATTAAAACTGTATTATAAAGCTCTTTTTTTTTTTTCTGTTTTGCAGGTAGAAAAAATAACTGGCCACCTCTTCCTGAGAATTTTCCAGTAGGTCCTTGTTTCTACCAGGACTTTTCTGTAGACATTCCTGTAGAATTCCAGAAGACGGTAAAGATTATGTACTATTTGTGGATGTGTAAGTATTTTTTTTAAAAGAAAAAAGGAAATGCCCATTCAAACTTGATGATACATACCTGCTACTTTGACTTTTGCAACATCTGTAATAGGAAGTTGTTTTAAATCCAGAAGTCAAAATGTTGAAGTGAAATCTTTTTGTTAGCTTCAATTTTAAAAGTATGGAATTATTTCATAGAAACTTCCACAAAAAAAAAAGGAGGAGGATTATCCTAAGGCAATTTCGTTCTAATATATTGCAGTTTTCTGGTTTAAGTATTTCTGTTGTAAAATGAGCTTTGACCATTTATGAACTTAGAAATAATTTTAGTGTTTTTAGAATCAGCTTATATATTAAGAAATACAGTTCACAATCAGTGTTAGAAGACTTGTGAATTTAAGAAGTATGATATCCATTTGCTTTAATATACATAGCTTTATATAGTTTAATATAGGTTTTTAGTCTATAGTGGAGACTTAGTATCATTTTAGTCTGTTTAAAAAAATAGTGTAAAGTAAATAGTGTAAAGTAAATCAGTCAATGTTAAAACTATCCTTTGAACACCAAGAATGCTGTACACCATCTTTGTGGCATTAATTTTGCCCTCATTCAGGTGCTGTGTTTTGACTGGAGAAATCCTGCATGAAGCAAATGTACAAATGCCACAACATTTATTTCTTCTGCCTTGTCCAGTGTGATGAGAGCCTAATAATTACGCTAAGACCGAGGAAATTCCAAAGATTTAGGTGCTTTGAATGCCTTTAATATACTTTTAGCATACTAAGGGAATGCAAATTTCAGAACTTTTCTGTATTTTTTTCAGGGCTTCAGATTTAGTTAGCAAATCTCTGTAATTTTACTTGTTAATCTGGTAATCTTATTACTGTGATTGAGCCCCATAATTGAAATGCATAAAATGAGCAGTCAGCATTGAATCAAGTGAATTCTACTTCATCATAATCCACAGCTTTCTATATTCATTGCTGGGTCATTAATCTTCAAATAGGCAACTAAATCCACCATAGAATGTGTGACTAGTCACTCATAAATCTGACAGACATTTAAGATTTATATGAAATCTAAGATCAAGTACTCCAAAGTTTTAGGATAGTTACGAATTCTGGCCATTTGCAGGCCTGAGTTCTGAAAGTGCCATATGTTTCAAACACAAGGTGAAGCTGGGCAGTGAGAATTAGAATATTAATACTGTTTTTCCTTCTTATGGCAATAAGTAAAGGAAGTAGCAACGTTATGGTGTTTCAAAATATATAGGAGTGATACTAACATGACAGATTTCCTTCTAGGTAGACTGAGATTTTAACTGAGTCCTTTTGCTCTTTTCCTTCTTTAGCTCAAGTACTCTCTGACTTCGGGATTACTCAGGAAGGAGGAAAAGGGCATAATAAAAGAAAGACAAAATCTATTTCAAGCTTGAAAAAAAAAAAAAAGGAGTACAGAACTCCATGCCTAAGGGCTCGCTGTTGAATCAGTCCTTGTGACTCTTCTTTCCCAGGATCCTATCTATATGGTTTGGTTCTTTTTTTTATTAGAGCGGCTATGCTTCCTCAGTGGAGGCACTTACTACCATAGCAGACCAGCCTGCTTCTGCTTGCTGCTCTACCCTACATTTCATTTCCTCTTCCAGAACTTCCTAGGTCTTTTAAGGCCTAGGGGTTCTGTGAACATAATCACATTTCGATAAATCTAGTACCGTGTGCTCAGCACTTTGTATAGGAGGTTAGTTTTCTTCTTCCTTTTTAGCAGCCCTAGGAACAAGCCTTTCTGTTTTGGTTTTCTGTGCATTTCCATGGGTAGTAGCAATTTATATATCCTTATTCTTGGTCTATATGTATCTGAGGAAACTTTTTTACCTGTTTCAGATCTATATGCTCTTTATCTCAGGAGAAAACAAGTCTGTTTGTGTCCCTATTCCATGAATTCATCCATCTTTTCCCTATTTGTATCAGAAGTCAGAGTCTTCTGATTCCTTGATGTGATTTTATCTTTGCACATGTTTGGTGGGGTTTTTTTTTGGTTGGTTGGGGTTTTTTTTGTTGTTTTTTTTTCCCTCTGAGGAGAGCCTTTTTTGTTTGTTTGTTTTTGCTGACTGAGTGCTCCCATGTTTTTGTGAACTACAGCAATCAATTAGCAATGGCTTCTGTCAGCTGCCAGTGCAGCTTTTGTATTCTATCTTGGTTTTGTGACCATTGCTGTTTTAGTGGCTTGCAGATAGAATGACGGTTTTCCTGGCTCTTTAGCACTAAGCACTACTTCTTAGAGCTTCATATGCTGTTACTAGTGAAATGTCTGATGTCTCTTGACGCATATCTAACACGAAAAATTTTTTGGCTCAGAAGCCTGTG
Organism: Platalea leucorodia; assembly: GCF_965183815.1. Lineage (NCBI taxonomy): Eukaryota > Metazoa > Chordata > Aves > Pelecaniformes > Threskiornithidae > Platalea > Platalea leucorodia. Next base: position 26,609,977 of record NC_138858.1, on the reverse strand, counting down.
TTTTCCAGCTACTTTCCCCACAGGCTGATAGCATGTACAAAATGAGCAGTACTGATTTTCAAAGAATATTTCTTATTTGAAGTTACAAACGTAAGAGCTGCTGAATCTCATGGAAAGCTTTTGTGGTATTTGGGTTTGTTACTTTATATAGGTTGTGCATGTTTCCGTTTTCTATGAACAAGACTTTTAAAGGTTTTCAAAGAGCAATGACTTAAACTGTAGATTCTCCGGTAGAAAAATAATACCCTAAAGTGCCAACTTTTATGGTATTTTTTCTATTCAGGAGAGTGTCATCTTATCCATCCTTCTGTCTGAGGATACAATCAATAGTACATCTATCAGTTTGTGTTGATGTTTGTTCTGCCTGTCCCCGAGAACCTCCAAGGATGGGCACTTCATGAACTCCCTCCAAGCCTGTTCTAGTGTGTTGCTGTCTTATAATTAGAAGATGTTTCCCTGTATATAATTTAATTCTCTCTTCCTGTGTTGATCTTCCCTGTTCTGTCCACTGTTGTTATAGGGAACACATTTACCCCCGTTAGTCCTGTCCTTTTGGCTAAATTAGCACAGTTTACTCAGCCTTTCTTTGTAGGTTATGTTTTCTAGAGGTCCGATTCTAAAATTCTTGATGCTACACACGAAAAAAACCATAATAATATGGAGTGGACCAAGCAACGAATCTGTAAAACAACAACCAAACAATGTGGACTGTGTCCAGTATTTTAGCTGAAATCCTAATATATGTTGTAGAGAAAAAAAAACCACCTTCACATTTTTGATAGCATGTGCTTATGCTATGTGCTGATCTAAGCCTGTTTCAGAATATATTTTTTTCCTATGGAAAATACTTCTGTCATTTGTAAGGCGTGTTTGCACGTCTTACCCACCCCCTGCCCAGAAAGAGCAGAACAGTCAAGGAACAAAAGCCTAAACTACATTTGAAGCCACTCTGTCCTCCAGGGTTGTGTGTGATCAAACTTCACCAGCTTTGTCCTCACTCATCAGTTCCCTTGTGGCTTCAAAACCCTCCATTTTGTAGGCATCCCATTCCCCTTGGGGCAGTCCATTACAAGGTGACAGTCCAGCTGATTCCTGGGAAGGAGGAATTCCTTTGTCATGTGTCCTAGTGAGAACTTCGGTTTCCCGAGAATACCATCAATAAAACATAACTGAAATGAAACTTTTTACAAAAATATATTTTTTTATACAGTCCTAAATGGGACTGCAAAATAATAATCTCAATAATGTAGATGCCGAATAGCATTGGTGCAACTTGTGGTCTTTATCTACAATTCACTTTTAAACATTAATGGATGATAAAGTGTAGTTAATTAAGACAGGGAATGTATATCTAAGTAGGATTCTTCTGTACAAGTAAGTTTACACTAATAAAAATGAAGTTGAGTCTGAATATGTATTAAACTAATGTAATTTCCCATTGTTCACTCTTATTCTGGCATGAATGCCCTTTTTTTTTAACCTCAATTGCTTCCACAGCTAAACCAGGAGAAGGATTTCTTAGATCATGCTGAGTACTGTATTAGTATTGCTGTGAAGTTATTGTCATGTGCCTTAGGTCATTTCAGCCCCCAGGTGGTCGTTATCTTCTAATAACTTGTATCATGGTTTAAGTTAAAGAGGCAAGTAGGTGGAAGGTACTTAAAACCATTACCCTGAACATAAAAACACCTGTCTGTTCATGCAACAGCAAGCCTTATCCAGGTCACTTAGTGAAGGTGTTGGCTCAAAGAAGAAGTGCCTTTCTGTACCTTGCAGCAGGCAGAGAGAAGGGCAAGTGGAGTGAAGGGAGAATTGTCAGTGAAGTCCCATGTCTTCATCCGTAGCTTGCTGATACTTGGTTTTTACAGCTGAGATTCTCTGTGATAGTAGTCAAGCAGACCCCTATGTTGCTGGTTCCACTGTGCTCATAAGCATCAGTAGTGGGTGTGATGTTTCAACCCTCATCTGCACTGATGGTATTCTTTTAAAACTTGTCCTTTTATCATAAGTGCAATTACAAAAAAGGTAGTAATTTTGGAAAGTTGAAACTCCACCAGAATGTGGATGTTTCTGGTGATCTAGGGGGTCTCCCTGTTTTCCAGTATTGACTAGAAAAAGGAACAATACCCCTTAGTAAGTTTTTCATATTTATCAAAGGAAGGCAGGAATTTGGATTTGTATCCTTTGTTGTGCTTTAGGAGGCATACGCACACAAATTCTGAAATTAGTTGCTTTGCTGACCTCTTGGAACAGTGCTAAGATATGTATATGCATTAAATGCTTTTTATTTAAAAGTACAAAGTTTTCTGATTATGGTGACTCTTAGAGGAAAATATCACTTGTCTGAGGGAAATGTTTTGAGTTTCATCAGCTTTTCATGCAATAATGTGGGTGTTCTGCTTAAAGATTTTTTTCCCACTAAGTTGATTTAGGGCTTATTTAAGTGCTAGTTAAGAGGACAGCAAAGAGTTCGAGGAGTCTTTTTTTCAGCATCTTTATTATCTTGCCCGTTCTTCTGTTAACCTTACATTCCAAGTAGAATGACTAAAATGTTTCTCTGAACTTAAATAAAAAGTCATTATTTGCAAGGAGCAGCTTGTGCACTCTCAATTATAAATACTCTACTTTATCCTGGTCCACAAGGACAGAAACTGTCCTCTGAGATAGCAGAATCACTCCTGAATCACTGGTTATTGCTGAACAAAGAAATTCGTGTTCGTCTTTTAAATCTGGCAGAACTAACTTCTGTGCCAGATAGCACGAAGGTAGTAGTTGTAATGTTTCTTAATACTGCTGTATCTTTTTCTGTTCTAAGAACTAAATATATTTGAAATAAGTTGTGAAGTTGTAATGCCAATGCATTTTCTTTAGTAGAAATTCAATGGTTAACCTGTTAGAAGGTCTGCCAATGTGAAAATACTAGTATTGAGCTAAGAATGGAGCACCAAAAAGGTAGATATTTAAGACCAATGTTATGAAATATTTGAATATGCAATATGTATTAAAGCATCTAGAACAGCTCCTTGCAGATCTTGTTTTACTGAGAAACGTTTTTATTAAGTGGGTTGTTTTGCTTTATTACATGGAAGGCAAAGAGCTTTTCCTTGAAAGATTTTTTTGGAAAATTTTATTTTCAAATTAGAATGTGTACAGTGCTGAATTTGTGATGCATTTTGTATCATTTATAAGCTTTCTCTCCAAAAATATTCAGTAGTCTGTTAGATATCTGTATCCAGTTATTACTGTAGAAAAAGTATCAATTATTGCAGCCGTAGAAACCTCTTTTTTTTTCATCATTTTAAGTTTGAAAAGGTTTTATTTTTATGACAGGGTTTTTTGCTTCACCATATACCTGATAGTACTTGAATTTTCATGTTCAGTACTTCACTTGTGAATACAGGGTTTACCTGAAAGTTAGAAAACTGTATAAAAATCAGTTTATTGCTGAGAGTATTGAGAGGGTATTGACTTAGTGTCAGCATGCTGATGTTTTATTTAAAAATGCTCAGTTTGGGTATTACTTTAACAGTTGTAATAATTCATTGTATGAACATAACTTAATTAAGACTATTTTGCTTTTGCTTCTACAGTCCATACAGTGACACTGTTTCTTAATATCTTTGGATGTTTGGCCTGGTTTTACGTTGATGCTACGCGAGGGGTTGATTTTGGATTGAGTATTCTCTGGTTCTTGCTTTTTACTCCTTGTTCTTTTGTCTGCTGGTACAGACCACTTTATGGAGCTTTCAGGTAACAACTTCAGCTTGACTTAGGATATTTAAAAACTTGTTAAAATGCGTTAACATTTCAGAATTTGCTTGATTATCATTATGATAATTCTTCAATGTGCTTTCATTAGAAACAAGTAGTGTGTTTGCCATTGATTCAGTTGTTGTATTTGAAACATAATGGCAATAGTTAGGACTATCATGGTATATCCTTTAAAGTATTTATAGCTTCTATCATTGACAAAATATTTGCAAGAAATACTTAACTTATTGGGCTGATAGCAATTTTAAAGAAAATTCTCATTAAATCTCAGTCCCTTCACACCAAGAATTTGAGTAGGTTAATAGTTAAGAGTGTCTTAAATTTTTGGCTTCCTGAATGGAGTTCATAAAACTCTACACTTAAAAATCTTACATCATTAAGTGATCTACAGTGTCTGTAATTGAAGTAAACTGAGATTCTTAAGAATTAGTAGAGGAGGTATATAGAAATAAAACAAATATTTTTCCTAGCTTCTAGCAATCTTTGCAGACTTCACAAGTGTGAGGTGTGGTAGCTTTGTGTTTAAGAATAGAATGGTTGGTTTGCATGCAAAATTGAATTTTTTTTTGTTGTTGTGAAAATCAGCATGTAAAGATTCGGAATCCTGTATTCTTACAGTATTTTGGGGGAATTTTTTTTTTACATAGAAGTGATCAGGATATTCTCAGTTAAAATGCACTAATTTTTGTAGAGAAAGTGATGTCCAGAAATTGCAGTTAAGCTTAAGCTTTAGACTAAATGAGATGTTTCTTTTTGCTAACCAAGGAGGTATAGTTATACCCACACATCTTTGAGGAATCATACGGTTTAACTTGCATTTGCTCTCTAGTAAATCCGTAGCTTTTCTTAGTGAATATTGTTTGGAAAAGGAAGTTGTTTCAGTTGCTCAGCTGAAAATGAAATAGTTATTGAACTGAACTGGTTGGATAAATAGAAATGAACAAACCCCCTTCTGCAGGAAGAGCTAATAATGGCAAAATCTGGTTCTGTGACTTAACTAAATGATTTCCTTTTTCTTCACAACTCTGGTAGCAAACATATCATACAATCATTAGTTTTGATAGTAGTAAGTTGAAGCCTTTGAGATTTTGCCTGTACATTTATATTAGTGGTTGTTTGGGGTGGTTTTGTTTTTGTTTTTTTTTTTGGTTTTTTTGTTTGTTTGTTTTTTACAGCAAACCTATTTTGTATATTTTGCTTTTAAGCAACAGCTGCTTCAGTATTCTGGTCTCCACTATGTTTCAGTAATTCCATATTAGATTTTATTTCCTTTTACAAGTAAAATATTTTCTTCCTATCCTGCCAGCACTGTGAACTTCAGTCTGAAAGTGGAGCAGAATTCTGTTCTTCATGCATTGTAGTAGAACTTCTATGTTTAGCCTAAGAAGCCCTGCTGTGTGCTGAACAGAACACTAAGGAATAGTGTCTTGCTGCTATTGTCACCTCTGTTAGAGGTGCAGGTGGCAAAAATACAATATTAAAGAAGAAGGAGGAGCTTTTGTAAAATTAACCCTCCACAAAACCACAGAATTAGTGATACTTCAAGTCACTGTCAATAAATGAAAGCACTTTTCCTTTAGTTAATGCAGAAAAAAATTTTAGATTAGTACTACAGTATTTACAAAAAGTCATTAATTGCCTGGCTGCTTTAATCTTTTTTCCCGCCTCTTTCAGGAGTGACAGTTCATTCAGGTTCTTTGTGTTCTTCTTTGTATATATCTGTCAGTTTGCTGTACATGTACTTCAAGCTGCAGGATTTCAAAGATGGGGAAACTGGTGAGTATTCTGTTTGCTGTAGTGTTGTACTGTATGTAAGACAGACATATTTGATATTGCAACTGCAATACAGTCTGTGTGTTTTTTAAAAAAAAGTCTTGTGTTCACTGGAATTGTTACATTTAGCACTCAAAAAAAGCATTTTTGCTCTTAACTAGGAAAAGTGGGTGAAACATATCCCAAGAGTGTGAGGTACTTCTGTTATTAGGCTGGTCAAATTTTATGCTTCAATGTAAACCACTTTGAACTATTCTTTTATATATTACCTCCTCTATTTTGGTGGCATGTGGAGACGTTGTTTGCCCTATATTTAAGATAAAGACATGAGCAAAACTTAGAGAAAATGAAAATAATTCAGTAATAATATACTATTTACATATTATTTTGTATCATTAGTTATTTCTAATTATATTAATATACTTCATATTTATTAAGGAAACTTATGGCTAAAATTTGAACAGTGAGTCAACAATGTATTTGGGTCAATATAGTCGTATATCTTTGATATTATTTGAAAGGTTATTTGTCCGAGTCAGCTCCTTATTCTGTAGTAGTTGATTTTTTCTTTTTGATGCTTGTAAGTAGATAAGCTTTTACATGAAGCTTTTATGTATATTGTCTTTTATTTGAGTCTTCGAGGTCTAATATTGAGATTTTACAAGGAAAAGCTATTGAGAATCAGTAACCATCCTTGGGGAGAAAACCAACAAACCTGAATTAACTAAATGCATGGTTGTAGTAGCCAGCTGGTAGCACGGAGAGCTATGACTGTCAGTACTGTAGCTGGGTAATGACACTTCTCTGTATCAGTGCTTTTTGCTGCGAACCTCCAAACATGCATAAGGCAGACAAAACAGCATTGCTTTAGAACTGTAGTGTAAGGAAAGATCCTGTTTTATTATTTTTGCTCTTGAATCCGCTATTTTGCTTTTTTATAGACACATTGATTGGCATTAACAAAATAAAAAAAGTATTTTAAACAGCCACTGCTCCAAGTATGTGGGGTGTGCTTTTAATGATACTTGGGTAAGGGGTATGAAAAGTAGCTAGATAATCAGAAAATGCTAATTACAGTTTGGATTTTGGAGTTTTGTGGTAGAGTCCCGTTTGACACATGGGATAGCAAAGCAGTTTGAAACAGGTAGGGGAAAATTTTAAGGTTGTTCGGGTTTACAGAAATTCTTTGCTTTTTTTTTTCTGTGGAAGAATCTTTTCCCTCTTAATGTTTTCTTTTTCTTAAGGCAACCTGCTTTTTGTGGTTTCAGGTTTGATATTGTGTATTTCTGACGGTGTTTCGATTTTGAAGAATGGGGAAACGTTTGAAGTAGATACTGATATACCAGTCTTTTCTGGTAGTTAATCTGATGCTGTCTACTTCAAAAAAACATTATATTAACCTCAATTGAGAAAGTATCACAGTGTGGATACAGTTAAATGAGTCTTCCCACAGAGAAGCTGTGTGTGTGGGGCATGTTTTTGTTCTATATTTGAACAAGTTAGAAGCTATCTTTTTAGGGACATTTTCTCTTCCACAAAACTGTGTAGTCTTAAATCAGTCTGAAATGACAATATGACAAAAAAACCCCCCAAAAATTGATGAGCAACTGTCTAATTTCTCCACAATTCTGCTCAAAGATAATCACCTTTACTACAATTTTTCGTATAGTTTCAGTGTATGGGAAAAATGGACACTAAGCTCTAAAAGCTTATCATAGAACTGAAATACGCTTATGTAAAATTCCCATGACTTTTTCTTCAAAAATATTCAAAGTTGATCAGAACCAGGAGCTGATAAAGCTTCCCTTGTGGTGGATACCTGTGGTCGAATGGTTTACGTGCTGTGCTAGTAATGCATGTCCTTTCTTTTTCCTTCAGTGGGTGGATTTCATCTCTTACCGGTCTGAATAAGAGTATTCCTGTTGGCATTATGATGATAATCATAGCTGCACTTTTCACAGCATCTGCTGTTATCTCATTAGTTATGTTTAAAAAGGTAAGTTACATATTATTCCCCTCTTCCATTTCCTATGTTTAATCTGCTTGAGAGAGGTACTCTCGTATAAAGCCATGGGGATTAAATGATATTCTTAGGGGTCTGCCTTACCTATTAACAACTGTACTTTTTTGCTTATACTGTTGCGGAGTCACAAAATTCTGTTTGTACAGTGCACCTATTTTCTGCAAACTAAAATGGGGAAGGATAGCTCTGAATAAGAGAAATTGGGAGGTAAGCCCACAATGAAAGGGTAGGTGAACGCACTGGACACTATGATTGTACCTGTAGATGCCAGGTTGTAATTTTCAAATCTGTGGTGATTCATCAGGCTGAGTGAAGTGTGATTCAAATGATTGCTAAGTTTCACCTCTTACCAAAATCATTCCCATTAAAATCAAGAGAAGAGGGACATGCCTGGCACCTCAGAAAACGATTTTTATTTCTCTGATTCTATTATTTTAATATTTTGCTGTCAATTAATGATTATGTAGCATGAAAGCTCAAAGAAAGATGCTTTTTTCCCTTGGTTCCTTTTTGTGAATTTCTGTCCAGAAGACCTAAGTTTAGATACTAATGTGCTAATAAGTTTTTGATGTTGTTTAGATAAAATGTAACTGAGAATTCTGATGACGATGTGCTGGCAGTTCTAATGATTCAATCTCAGTTACACTTAAGATTTTCACATACCCAAACTCTTCTGGCCTGTTTACAGTAAGCTAGAAATGTTAAGTGTTGCCTGGAGATGCCCCTTCTCCATATTTGTTTTCTGCATAAATACTCAGGTACAGGAGAAGGAAACAAGGAAGAAAAAATGTATGGTGTAGCATTTTTTTTTTTTTAATGCTCTTCCTACTATATACATCTGGATTGTTTTCAAAAACCTGCATGCTCAGATGTAACCTCGTATATCTTTATGGATGAGAAATAGTCACATTTATAACAAAGAAAAAAATTACAACATTAATTTTCCTGCTACACTTGAATGAAAGTATCTTTGCAATATTATTTGACAACTTCATTGTGACTTGATTGAATATGAGTCAGAAATAGTATTTTAATTTTAATACTCAGGTAATTGGAAGTTACTTAGGATTTGTTTCTTTGTTGTACTAGAGATTATATTCCATATTGTTCAGAGTGTTTGTAAATCATATTGTTTAATACCTCTGCTTATTATGCAGAGCTATTGGTCATCACACTAGTTTAGCAGATATATATCTGCATTATTAGGATATTTTATACCTTTTAATATTCAGTGATAGCTTAGCTTGTTCTTGTAGCTATATCAATGAGAGAAATTAAAATGTTTCTAAAAATTGATGTAGAAGAAAGTTCAGCAAAATGTTACTGACACAGTGGATTCAAAACTACTTTTTTCATTTTGTTTCCTGCTGTTTTTTTTCATATGCACACTTACTTTAATGAGTATGACAAGTAGTACACAAATTGAGACAGAAGACACTTTTGCAAGCTATGAGACCTGTGTTATGCTAAGGATGCAGCCTGTTTGTGTATTTAAATGTCTTATTTCAGACAGTAGAATCATAGAATCGTTAAGGTTGGAAAGGACCTCTGAGATCAAGTCCAACCGTTAACCTCACTGCCTGGTCCACCTAAACCATGTCCCTAAGCACCACATCCACACGTTTTTTGAACACTTCCAGGGACTGTGATTGCACCACTTCCCTGGGCAGTCTGTTCCAATGCCTAGCCACTCTCTCTGTGAAGAAGTTTTTCCTAATACCTAATCTAAGCCTCCCCTGGCACAACTTGAGTAGATACCACACACATTGTAGTAAAGACTTATGAGACACCTCTGAACTTGCAAAAAGTTAGAGGTATTCCTACAGTCAAACTGTGCGTGCAGCAGGGCAATCAAAAGTTGTAGGATTTGTGGGAAAAAAGTCCCATTTACTCATTTCTGGATCCTCCCAAACACATGAGCAAACCAGATTTCCCCACCACACAGTGCTGCTTTGTGTTTGAGACTCTGCTATTAGTCTGCCAAAAAATGGAAGGCTCAGTACCATTTTTTTCACTGCTTTTCCACCTCCCTAGGTGCATGGTCTCTACCGCACGACTGGTGCTAGTTTTGAGAAAGCACAGCAGGAGTTTGCAACAGGAGTGATGTCCAACAAAACTGTACAAACTGCTGCAGCCAACGCCGCATCAACAGCAGCAACCAGTGCAGCTCAAAACGCGTTCAAGGGTAACAGAATGTAGGGAAACGTAAGAAGTCATTATGCTTCTCTTCGACTGTACTTTTCCAGTCACTTATTATATTCCCTAAAAGCCTAGATCAAAATTCACACAGCATGTTTGTCTCTTCTGCAGCTGTGCATGGGTAAAATGGGAAGTGTTTGGTTTATCTTATTATAAATTTATTTATTTTAAAAAGATAACCATTCTTTGCCCTTCTTTAAGATGTTGCATTCTAGAATATAAAGCCTTCCATATTTTGTGGAGGATAATAATTTCAACAGTTGGCCTGAGAATGAATTGTGGTATATAATGATCAAATAAATGTATTAAGAATTTGGAAGGTTTTTTAGTGGTTCACTCCGGTTTTTTTTTTGTTTGTTTGTTTTTTTAACTTCAGGAAAGCACTTTGGATCAATTATTTTTCTTCGTAAGAACTGTTTTCCCTATTTCTACTCTAAGAAGTGGGGTAGACTGACAGATACAGAAAGTTAGGTTTGGCTACTGCTTTTGTAATTTCAGCAGCTGCTGGAGGACAAATACAAGTAGGGTAGATACTATAAATTCTTTTCTTGGGGTTTTTTTAGGATAAGTCTTTTGATATAAACCTGTAAGTTTGCATGAATACTGTTGAGTTATCTGATCTTGTTTAAATAGTGTTTTGGTCCAGAATTTACCCGTGCCACTTTATAATTATAGCGTTTGTTTGTAGCTATTTTCATGGAGTATTCTTTACCTGTGAGAAATGACTATGGTGCATAAACATTCTCTGTAACAGAATGTGTAATGCAGTGTACAGTTTAAGGAAGTTAACTGGTGGTTTCAATCACAGAGCTAAATGATTATATATTTGCTATTTTTAATTTCAGTATTCACGTCTTGGGATAATAATTTTGCTGGAAAAGAAACCAATATTGACTTTTACAACACTAGTTTCTTGGCGCCCTTTCCTCTTCTATGTGCAGTGGTATTTTTGTTGTATTTGGGATTTTTTGGCGTCTGTGTTTTTTTTTTTTTTTTAAGTGTAGATTTGTGTTTAACAGTGGTACTAAATCTCTAGCCTAATCAGTCACTCTGTTTACTGCTGTCCACAAACCTAAATATACAGTATTTAATTTTCTAACAGGAATATCGTTTAAACCCAAGCTTTTTAAACAATGGCATTTAACAGATACTTGAATTCCTTTTAACATTAACTCAGCCATCTCTGTGATGTGATTTAAGTTTGGGAGAAAAAGCTTTTAAAATATTTTGAGTTGGAAAAGTGAGAAATCTTCATTTTTAACAAAGTTAAATTTTAACTCATTGAACCGGAGGCCTAAGAGGTTAAATTGGTGCTGTGGAACTGAACAATCCATAATGGTACATACCATCATAATATTCTAGAATATAATCAGGTCTTAGTATAAGGTCATGTTTCTCTCCTTTGAAGACTACTTATATTCTTGGATTGCCTCATGAGTCTCATGCACAATATTTGGGCTGTTTTTTCAAACTCTGTTATTAGAAGACAAAACCAGGAAGGGCCACATCCCACAACTTGTGTAAGTATACACTGTGGCTGAAATGAACTCAGCTCTTAAGGTGAATCACCTTTACTAGGACAGCATAAAATTCTGAGGCCCCTCCATGTCCTGATTGTGGACCGACTTTCATGGATGCTTTTTCACTACACTGTATTCATAATAACAGAAGAGCATTACAAAAAATAAAACCCCTAGCTTAATCCCTGGATCAGTGTGGTACTGTTAGCATGAAGTCCCTATTAGTCTTCTTTCTTTAAATCCAACTTTAATTTGGATATATGTCATAGTTTCACCTATGCTGAAGTTCCTATTAATGAATATACTTGCTTCTAAATGTTCCCTGCATCATAAACTTAAAAGCAATTCAAATATTCTGTGTAGTAGGGGCTCTAAAATTTCATACTAGTGGACTTGCTAGCATTGAACTTAAATTTGTGTGGAATGTTATTAAAAGTTTTCCAGATAACAACCACTTTTTTCTGTTGAGGTCAGGCATTATGCTTCTAGCAGCTGTATATAAAGATTGTTCTTTTCATTATCTTTTAAACTTAACTTGAGGGTTTTATCTAGGAACTGTACTATGAATTACTTTTAAATCTAAATTTAAGCAATTCTCTTGATATCTCTTGGCTAGGAATCCCAGGGACATCATCCTTGCAATTTAACTTAAGTTGAAGATTGCATAATAACATGCGTTACCAGAATATATTATGGAAAAAAACATTAGGAATAAAACCTGAATTTGGCAGGTAAATTTTTTTTCCCAAATGTTTAAAGGCTTTTTGAGAAAACATATTTAATGTTCTGTGTATAGGGAGCATTGATTTGTAATGTCATGGGTTGAATGTATGGATTTAAACCTTCTAAGTGAAATTCAAGGTTCAGTTACACGTGAATTGTCTAAACCAGAAATCTCTGACACTTTGCTGCCCAAAAGGGAGGGAGAAGTTTGAATTTAGCTTTGACAACAGAAGGCTGATATTTGTTAAAATATTTTATACCTAACAAAACTAGATTTTACAGTCTCTTATTAATTAAGCGGAGTATGGCGCCCACTTAAGTTGTCATTTTGTAGTATTGTGGCAAATTGAATACAAAGTATGAAGTTTAAACACTGGAATGTCTGTAGTCATTGATCTGTAATTTAGGAGTTGGTTTTATTTATCTGAGAGATGTTTGTATATTTTGTAAATTACTAACAATGCTCTGCCATCCTGGTGAATGTCATGGTTCTGTACAAATGCACTTCTTCTGTCCCTCTGTTGCATGTCTGAGTAGTTCAGAAGTTTTGTATATTTATTGTATTAACACAGTGTCATATAATAAAAAAAGACTTTTTTCCTGGGTGTTTGCTCTGTATAGTTTTGACCAATACAGGGATTTTTCTTCTAAAAGTCAGGATAATGTCCAGGGTGGATGATTATGTAAAAGTCTCACTTGGTTTTTATAATTCTGTACATAAATGCTGTAATTCTGCTGAAACGGGGAAGCAAAATGTCCACTGTCAAAATAATACGTTAGGGTATTGAGAATTAGTCTACTCAACTGTTACGAAGAAAATTCTGAAAGACTTGCAGCCCACTTTCTTGTGCTGGAAACTCACGAGGGTTAAAATCTAAACATGTTCTGTCATTACTGAATTAAATTCTACAGGTATTAAGTGAATCCTAAACACTATTGAAAGTAAAACGAAGTTACCAAAACCAGCATTGCTTTGGTAGTATTTATTTTCCTAACTGCTGCCTGTGAATTGACGTTTCTGTATCACTGCTGTGTCTTGCTTTTTCTTTTCTTTTTAGGTGCTATCAGTCTTGATTTTTTTTTTTTTTTTTTCTCCATATAATATCATCTGTAACACCTGCTTTCCAGTACTGAATTCATTACTGGGTTTTCTTTGAAGACCGACTTCATCTAGACCACTGTGATGTAGTTATGTTTGCAAACACACAATACAGAGAACAGTGCTCTGAGGTACAGTCGGGATTATTTTGGGAGATAGCAGACGTGAGTTTTTGAAGACACTTGGACATGCGTGCATCATTTAGTAGTGAAATTCTTCATCCACTTGATCTGTTTCTTTGTAATTTACAGATCTAGGATAGCAGTAGCAGCAGACTATAGGAACAGGTTTTGTACTTTCTTGTAAATGGTAAGCACAATTGTGCACCATGATCCCATCATGTTTTGTGGTTAGAATATTACACAACTTAAGTGCTGTTGTAGGGAGATAATTCCTCTGCTTTGCTGAGGCTAGTTTTCCTCAAGAACTTGTAAGCCTGAAGTTGGGAAGGCATGCACACACACAGAAACCAGCACAGGGAAGAAAACTGTGATTAAAAATACTTAGTGATACTTCTGGAAAGGTATTTCTGTCAAGAAAAAGGCATGCACCTAGAGCATTCTGGTTATGAATCAGTAGTAAGGCACAGTGGATCAGATAATTAAAAAAAATGTGTTAGATTTCACTCAGTTACATTAAAATGTGTAAGAATTAGTTTGTACTTTTCCCCCTACAAATTAATTTTATGTCTGCAAGTAGCTTTTATTCTCATCAGTAGAAAAATCAGGAAGACTTACAAAAGAAGTGATGCAGATTTCCTACCTCAGCAGCAGAATACTAGTTTAACTTTACGCTCAGATTAAACTAGATACCACGTCACACACTTCTGAGGGGGAAAAAAAAAAAGCATTGATGGGAAGTATGACTGGTGGATCATGCTGCCATACATTCTGTTCTGGGAAAAAAGAAATTACTCGTCCAGCTGGTTAATGGAAGCATATGCAGCTCGTTTATTTTTGTTGGATGAATGGATAGTGATTATACCAAACAACAGTGCTTTTAATTTGTTTGTTTTACCGTCTGTCAATACACTTGGTGCTGTGATGTGACTAAATAATGTGTGTATAACATGTACTGTCCTGCTTCATTGCGTTGGTACACGTTGCTGTTACACCACTCCGAGGTGAAGGAGAACACTTCAACACCGAGGAGCTGCTGTACAAAGCGTTGAGAAGACCAGGTGTTACTTCTTTGTACCCGCGGTTGAGGAAGGGAAACTTTCACCTGGCGAGACGGGAAATTTCAGAGGCTGATTTTTGGTGGTAAAGCTGGAGGTTGTGTTAGTAGTTGGCAGTGTGCTTGGAACAGGGCCGCCGCAGGCCTGGAAAACAACAGCCTGCCTGAGAATCTGGTTACTTGTGACTGTGCACCCAGCTTTCCTGCTGTGCAACTGCGTCCAGCCAGAGCTGGGTAGGATCTGCTGGCTGGAGCCCAGGCCATTTTAAAACCAGCTGCCTCTGACCACTGATGCCTCTGCGGCATCAGCTGCTCTGCCACTGTTGCAGCTGACAGTGCTGCAAGTAGATTTTACGATGTTTATAGCCTCATTAAATAAGCATGTATCGTCTGAGCCGTAGTCATCACACACATGCCAAAGCACGCGTTGCCGTTTTGCAGTGCAGGGGTGTTGTCTTTGCTATGTATGTATTTTTGATGTTTTAGAGGAAAAAAGTGGATATGCTGGATTGGGCAGTGGGGTGATACTTTTTGTCCAAGGTAAGAGAGCAGTTGGAAGTGGTCAGAATAATGCGATTAAATTTGGAATTATTTTTTCTTCACCTTTCTCAGCTAGACCAAATTACTGATCCCACTGCATCTGAGGAATACCTAAAGCTGGTTAGGGACACTGATTCCTACACTCAGAATTTCACTGATATGAAGATACCACAAATCAAATAGACAGCATCTATTTGAAAACAAGCTTTCAGTCAATCACAGGAGCAAGACATCATCTTTATATTCCTGTCCCTCTGATATTAATAATGCACATTCACTTTCTCATTGCATCACCATTCTAAACCTGCTGGAGCTTGAGGAAGAAGTTACTAGAACACAGAAATCTGTAACAATTCACATAGTGAGAGATTTGAACTCTGCTATTGCCAGCTCCATTAACTGTACTGAGAAAGGGAGGTAATATTTTTAGCTCTACAAATCAGTACTTTGTAATTTCTTTTGGCAGTATTTTGTATTTGTAGAAAAACTGCTGTATCTATACCTGCTTTGAAATCCATAAAGGTGACTGCTGTGGTGGTGCACTGAGCAGCACCTATCCCTTAACTTCTTCTGGACTGTAGGTTTCTCAGTGTTCCAAGTTTTAACCAGGAGCTACTTCTTGGAAGTTTAGAAACTGTTAGAAATGTAATTAAACTAAATGCAATTAATTATATGTAAATGTAACAGAAATGGACCATAGCAACTACGAGACCAAAGTGACATCCTCACTTTCCTTTAAACTTCTGAAAGCCTTACTCCTAGTTTTGTCTTAAATTTGCTTAGAGAACAGTATGCAGCCTCGCTAGTGTTTGTCAAGTTACAGGAGAAAGGTAAGGCACATTGTGGCGAACGCCATTTTAAAAGTCTGTGTGATTAAGCAGTATTTGTTTACAACCTTTGCTGCCCCTTTTCATGAGAAAGGAACTGCAGTGCTTTAGTTGCAAAATGAAAAACATTTGTCAGACTTTCAATTAGAAAGTCTCTTTAATGCAACTGTATTGTGTAACATGTAGCTACACTTTCAGATCACGTACTTTTTGATCAGTAAGTGGTAATAATTGTTGAAGTCAGATGGCAGTCTGAAACACTAACAACATCAGTGGGCTGGGATCTTAAATGCTATTAAAGCTACAATTAAAGCTACCTTGCTGTGGCTCAACTTGTCCAATATGTTTGAATTAAGGTAGTCAGACTCCTGTTAAAGTTTGAAAACTCACATTTTAATTGAAATTTAGATTAAAAATAACACATTAGGTACATCACTCATGCTAACAAATGTACATAGTGGTGACTCAAGAACAGAAAAACAGTACCACAAATAAACCATGGCTCAAAACCTACTCTAGCTGGATCGCCACAGCTGCTCTTCCTATACGAAGTGGCTGCGGTGTATACGTTGCTGCCATGCTCTGCCTTTGTTGGGCTCTGTCCTTTCCTTGAGGTGGGCACCAGCGCCCACTGTGTTCAAGGAAGACTTGAACTCCTCTCCCTTTACCACTAGGAGGTGAGATACTCTGATGTGGGGTAACAATGCAAAATGGAAATTACTCGGCTGAAAAAAATCTCAGAATCCAGAGAACTTTATTGAGTAACATAGATACAAAGGTGATACAGACAACCCAGAAATAGCTCAGTAGCAATATTTTTTGCAGTGCCACATTATAAATAAAGCACATTAAGAAACCTTGCTGAGCCTTTTCAGCTTTTAGATTGTATGTTGCCAGAGACGGACACAGTTTCACATTCGAATTGTCTGTATTACATAGATACACGAGTATTTCAAATCACTCTAGAAGAGATTTTTGTTAAATCTTTAAGCTACTATTGCTACTATTGTATTAATCTTCAAAATCAGTGATTCTATTGCATTACCTTATGCTTTAGTTTATCCACACCACCAAAACTCCAGCCACTTCTTCCCTGGGAAGTCCTTTTTAAAATATCTTGTTTAAAAGCAATAACTAAGGGGAAAAAAAAAACCCACAACAAAACCCATTCCTGGTATTGCACATCTCACACAAGTTTGTGTATATATATATATATATTTTAAATATGCTACAATTTAAAAAAGAAAAAGGTCTATGGCACTTTATAGAATACAAGTTTACGAAGTCAATCAAACCACAGATGTTTGAAGAATTCTTCAATACCACAAAAACAAAGTTAAACTGAACTAATTGGCACACAGGTTTTAAAGAATCCACAGCAAATTCTTCTAGATCCTATGCAGTGCATGTACATTAAGAAGCAGTTACGCTCTGCAGCCCCCTCATGAAATTAATTAAATTAGCTTTAAGCTGATTTTTTTTTTTTTTTTCCTTCTTTTCCCCTCAAAATATCTTTGAAAGCTACTGCTGAGGTGAACTTCAGGAACAACTTTAAGCAGCTGTCAAATTTAATGAGTGCACCCTACACCTGAAAACCTCATCCAGAAAAAAAATCTGCAATATATACCATCTTATCACTTGCTAGAAAAACAGAACCCTGAGAAAAGAAATTCTGATTTTTTTTTCTACGTTTCTTCCCAGCCTGTCTTCTATCTGTGCTATGTGATGAACATGGATATTCTTGCAAGTTAGTTGATTATGTTGTTGCAGAGCAAGTTGATAGTATACCAGCAACAAGCAGAAAAGCTGGTTCTTGTTTACAAATGCAAAGAAAAGCAAAACATGCCACTGAAAATACCTCCTTTGTACTTAAGAACAGCACTATTAAAATTTTTTAAGCGTTCTGTAGCTCACAGCAGAGGTCAGCTAGTAATGTAAATGGAGGTTGGTCATTGTTTACTTCTAAGCCAAAGCAGTATATGCTCTCTACACCTTTTGGAAGAACTGACCTTTGAGTAATCAAGTGCTCAAGCTAAAGCAGCATTTGTCACCCTAATATAGCGTCAAGATTTGTTGGCAGTGGCACCATGGACACTGGATTGCTATCCACCTAAGAAAAGCTAAAACTAAATCTATTTCAGAATTAATTTTCAGCTGATTCATAAGTGACCCAATTCTTCCTAGGCCCCCTTCCCAACTGCAGAGCCCGGCCTCTGGGGCCTCTGGGGCACAGGCGGTGCGGAGGGGGTGAGTCGCCTTGCAGCTGTGCTGGGCCTGGGCGCAAGCCCCGTGCACGCCCGCCAGGTGCGGTGTGTGTACATACGGGAAAAGAACAAGGAGAAGAACACGGGTAGGTGCGGACAGGATGTGCTGGCTGTGATTTCTGTCCTCAGACACCACTTCGTGCTAGTAATTTTGATTGGTTAAAATCTTGCTCTGTGCAGGCAGTTGGCAGAAATGGTTCCAGACCATAACTTTTGGTCTCTTTAAATTAAATATTTAAAAGAAAAGTGAATTACCCGTTTTAAACTAGAATACGGTGGACGTGGGTTGCAGGAGCAGGTGAATGCAGGAAAAGGCTAGACTAAAACAATCCCTTTTTACTATTGGCAGAAGCTGACCTTGTTCGTTGCACAGCGGCTCAGAGATCACCTCCGTATCCATCCGGCACGTGGCTGGAAGGTGCACTGGGCACAGACACGTGCAGGCTGGGAGCTGGGCCTGGCTTGCTCCCTAGATCAGCCGGGCCGGAGGGGTGCCCTGACAGCGCGACTGCCAGCGTTCACCTGTGCTCGAGGCTGGCCCTGGGCTCGCAGTCGTGACTGCTGAACAGCTCTTGTATTGCGAATCACTTGAGCAGTGTATTGAAATTAGCTATCTACCTGTACAGAAACAATGATTTTTTTAATACCTATAAATAACTAATGGCACACTTTAAGGGACTGACCAGGCGTAAACAAGAATCTCTGCTCTATATTATACAGTGAAGTGATGGAGAGCAACACTGTCACTGGATGATGTTAAACTACCAAGAAGTATTTCATCAGAACTACTTCTTAGATGAATTATCCCCACTGCTCCAATGGCACAGTTGCATCATTCCTTTATTTTTTAAAATACCTTTTAAATTTGTTTTCAGAAGTAGTCCTAGTAAGTGATGCAACACCACAAGTAATACAACTGACTGCCTTTGAGAAAGGAATGTCATTTGTGGCAAGGTATGTTTTATTTCTGCTGATTTAGTTGGAAAAGGGTCCATACTACATGCTGTTTAAAAAAAAGAGGGAAAAGGTCTTCCCAGCCATGTAGAATTTGGCAAGACTTCCTGAAAAATGTAAATTTCTGAAGGACTCATGTAGCTCTGGGTCATGAGACAGACTGATCTGTGGGCTAGGAAAAAGGTTTCACTGGCAAGAGAAAGAATAATACTGTTGAAGTCCAACATGTGATCTACATTTGTAGGAGAGGCTACAGCCCAGGCCAGGCTGTTGGCATTCACACCATAACGCCCAGGGGAGTTGTCATCTGCTTGGGATTTCAGGAGTTTTCACAAAGGCTGTAGAAATATCTCTAACAATGGTTATTTCAAACAATTTTATCAGAATCAGGGGAAAGCCAGTGTAACAACAGCTTCTCTCTCTAGTCAATGGAAACAAAATCATTTACCTGCTAAGTAACAAGTGGCACACACCTTGCACTATAAGTTTCAGGACAAAGAAACCTGGCAGGGACTCAACTTTTTAAATGCTTAAAGATTGGTGTAAACCGCATCATGTTAAATTTGCTTTCTCCAACATATACTTACTATCCGAGAAGGCACTGTACTTTAAGGAAGTTCAATATCAAAAAGCACCTCAGTGAAAAGTATGGTACCAAACCAGGTGGTGGTGAAATATTCACAGGGGAGGGGAGCCCTTGGAAACAAAGCCTAATTAAAACAGGCTTTTCTTTTGTATAAGAAAAAAAGAAAATGTGCTGGCTTTTATTATTTTAAATCCAAGTTCTTCAAAGTGACCAAGGTGGGTAAGGCAATCTGATCAATCAGAATTTGTCAAACTACAACATTCCTGCTATGTACACATGATTCCTCACCTCCCCAGTCAGATTACTACATTCCACTCTATCCTGATAATAGAATGAAACTAAAAAAATCCCCAAGTATTTACATTCTGCTTTCTTGGAATTCTTTCTCTGATCCTCCGTGCCCAGCAAGAACGAAAGACCATTTCAGTAGTTCAGTGCTGGAATGCATGGGGCTCAATCACACAAATGGTAGAAACAGGTAAGCGGATCTGCTCATCCAGTCAATGGAAAGCAGATTGAGATCCAGGCACTGGTATTTTTCCCCACTGGAGTTAAAGGAGGCAGATAAGGTTTTTTCCTTCTTCTATTTCTTCTTGCACTTTGTCACTGGATGTGGCTATTTCAGCTTGCGCCGAGAAGACTGCACAGATGAACGTCAGAATAGTGCCACCAATAGCTGTGTAGAAAGCCCAGCCCAAGGAGCAGTCTCCTAGTTTGTAAGCAGAAGCATAAGGTCCACAATAGCTTATTGCTTTCTGGCATCCCCAACCTGCAGGGTAAAGTATCAAGCCTAAGATAAGGAAGAGGCCTAGAAATAAAAACAGAAAGAAGTTTAACAAATGATCAGTTTAACACCAAATGCAACACATGTAGTAACAGTTAACATGGTCACTACTCACCCCTAAGTACCAGGATTATGAGAAGACCCTTCCTCATCCATCCAATCTTCCTTTACTGATTGTTCCTGACTATATACTGTGCAGTGTTTTATCTAAATTTGGAGCTATCCTGTGGTTTTTCTTATGAAAGGCTTATTTCACATGATAATGGCCTAGTTCCCAATTTTAATCTCTGTATTCCTTCTACATTGTTTGTTTTCACACATTATTGCTAGGTATACAGAGCTTGCAAAACATTCGAGCATCTCTACCTACTGTTCATACTTCCACTTTCCAAATACTTGGGAATGTTTGCATCCACTTTTCAGTTTGTGTTTAGCTAGCCCTCATTCAGCTTTATTTAGTCATTCATCATAAACATTTTTGCCTGTTTTCCTCTGGATTTTTCATACTTTTTTTTTTTTTTTCTTCCCCAGGCAAGAAAATCAATCTCACCCTGCATCTGCTTATTTGGCCACATTAGGACATACAGCAGAAAAATAATACTGCCAGTTCAGTAAGCTGCTTTCGTAACGAAGAGATTCTGGAGTCAGCCCCATACAAACAGATCTGAGTACCCAGGGCCAGTGCATAGGTAACGCTGGGATCCTGTGCACAGGCAATCGACTGCTGCAGAAGGAAAGCACAGTTCTAGTGATGCAGAAGCAAATGCCTCAACTCCCCATCTTGCTAACTGCCCCAACACCCTGCCGTGCCTCAGGCCTGAAGTAAAAAGCTCAGACTAGATGTTTTGCCCATCTGCTCATCTCCCATATTCATAGTTTTCTCTCCTGTGAGGACCAATATTTATCTAAGCAGTGAAGGGCTTCATTAGGGAAATTAAAAGTCACATGCATACGTGATGTGTGTTTGCACAAAAATGAGAGATTTAATCAAAATGCCTAATATGCTAGTGGCTACAGTGCTCTCTTAGACCTGCTAAAAAAATCACAGAGAGTTAAAAACAGATCTCCCTCCTACAAGGTATGTAGGAAGGAGCTAACCATCAGGACAGCTCATAGGTATCAAAATTTGCTTTCTGTTTTCTTTAAAATTTTATTCAGAGGAATTATGTTTTTGCTTAAACACAACCAGTTTATCCAGAAAATGAATACAGCCTTCCGGATCCCATAAATATTACCAATTTATTTGTCCTGCACTGTAAAGCCCTTTATTCAACCTGGCATGTTGATGAAAATAGCTGGTAAAGGTGCTGTCACCTTCTAGAATTGGGCTGAAAGTTGTGCTTTTTATGTATGGTGCTGGTTCATCCATTAGATTTCATCTAATCCCAAAATTTCTACCAAGTAATAAAATAATAGAAAACAGTCCTCTTTTCTTCCCTATACTAAGAGATTACCAAGAACAGCTGTAAAAACTTGTTTGCATCTTCTTCAATTCAGTTAGACTAGCCTATTCTGCAGTACGTTAGGTTTCCTTAATTGTTCGTTTAAAGAAATTCAGCTAGATGAAAGAAAACTTCCTCACTAAGGAAGAAAAGCTGGGTCCTAGCTAGTAAGCAGTTAATATACACAAAATGCAAAAACCATCATCCAACTGTCTAAAATTAATGTCTATGAATGCCAGACATTTCACAAAGGAAAGTCCTTCCTCCAGCGTTTTTCTAACAATGACACAACACCATGGGCATGAATGAACTAAATGTCATTATTCTTTGGGGTGGCAAAATCCATTAGTGAGTAATATCCATTCTCTGTGAATGAATTTCATCACTGCTTACATTTAAGAACCAATGACAAATTTTATGCAGTGCTTCCTGGCTGATTGGCCAAACTACGTTAAGTATAAATTATTGCTTTATCTTGGACAGACCTGGATAAGCTGTGCTTTCACCCTGCTGAGCCCTGCAGCCCTTTCAGACTAAACACCAGCAGTTCCTTCTCCTCTATTCATCACTAGTTTCCTGTTCTGCGTAACCAGCATGACCACACTATGTATTGTTCTGACTGTACATCAGAGAAAATGGCAACTGGCCCATGCCAATGATTGCAAGCCCTTTGGTAGTCAAAAATCACACCACCGAACTAAGAAGCTGGATCTGAAAAGCCAATGTCAACAAGGAAGTTTTTAAAGTTTACCACTCTGTCACTCAGAAACCTGGAGAGCCTGTGTTTAACAGCAAACCTGGCTTATGGCTGAGTCACAAGCAGGACTAAACAGCTACGTCCATTTCTTTTTACGAAAACTAGAGTACTGAAGAACTCCTGAAAACTACTGGTTCATGGTATGCATGCCCCAAGCTGAAAAGCCATTACCCAAAACTCAGCCCCCCCCCAAAGGGCTGCAGCACTGCTGTCAAGTGTAGTCATCAGGACTTTACTGAATTAAACTTTTTT
This sequence comes from Platalea leucorodia, assembly GCF_965183815.1. NCBI lineage: Eukaryota > Metazoa > Chordata > Aves > Pelecaniformes > Threskiornithidae > Platalea > Platalea leucorodia. Next base: position 26,587,287 of record NC_138858.1, on the reverse strand, counting down.
TTTTAAAAAGTACAGAAAATTTCTGGAGAAATATTGACTACAGCCCATAATTTGATAAACTACAGCTGTTTTCTCACAGATGAAAACAAAAATTTGGAGAAAAGTCTTAAGTATGGACTTGAATACAGTCAGAGTCTCACCTCATTTTTCCGTCAGATAGCTAACTTTGTGAATCCTATACTGGGCTAGCGTAGTAAAATTAAAAAAGGTAATGTTTTCACAACTGACCCTACCTTCTACTACTCCATTTCAGTGCAGACAAAAAGCTTCTCAGGACATGCACCTCTTCTCACTGTCACTAACATTTATCGTAATTTCTCATTTCATTAATACTGGGTTCCTACTTGCTAGGAAAAGTGAATAAAGATGATTCAGTTAAACCAATTCAACATACCTACAACAGAAACATCACCCTGGATTTCATGCTGACTAACTGCTGTTAGTGGAGAGGCACAGGCTCCTCATCATGTATTCAGCTCAAAGCTCCAATATCCAGAGCAATGCCTGAACTGCGCAGGGTGCAGAGACCCCTTCCTGACTCTCCCTTCTTGCCCAAAAAGGGGTGCTCAAGTAAAAAGATCAAGAGGAGCTTTGCCTCCTGCTTCCCAGTAACTGCAAGAGATGGTCACAGGCTACAGAGCTCATCTCAATGACTTCCGCAGCTTAAACAAAATAGACAGAAGATGCTTTACCACCCACCACCTAAAGCAGAAGCCTGCAATCCAAAGCACTTAACTGTCCAACTACCTGTAACCAGAGCAGCATCTTCCAGAGATCCCTGAAAAAGAACCACCTCCCTCCGCTCCTGACAGCATGGATGCAAAGGGAAGGGAAAGAAAAATGCCTGTGTGAAAAGAACAAGGTAGGATACAGCAGGGGTAGCAAGGGCAGGAGCGGTTGTGATGCTGCTTGGCAAGTCATGATCTGTTTTTAAACAGGCAAAATGTTTGAAGTACGAATAGCTTGGCACTCTCTGTGCTCTTCTACCTTTGACCTGAGGAGCACTGCACAACCATTTTATGCAACATGACAAAGCCAGAGGGCTGTTTCTACAGCTAACAGCATAGCCCTGATCTACATCTAACACACGTGCAGGCAGCTGCAGTTGAGCAAAAGCCACTTACAGGCCAGTCTGCGGTGAGACGATCCACAAGCGGAAAAAACGTGGTAAATTCTCAGCGGTGATTTCTCATACCGGTGTCCACAGGGCAGAGCCTGGCCAGGTCCCTTACATCTCTTTGCTTCTTTGATAGAAGCTTAAGCTTAACTGCCTATATCCCTGCCTTTCTGTAGCTACTGCTTAGTCCCTGAGGCTCGCCTGCCTGCTGCTCTCTCATTTTGGTTCTTTCTTTGCATTACCACAGAGCCTGGCAGCTCTGCTGGCAGTTTCTGCCTACAATAGCTGACAATCTGCTTCTCAGACAAGACACACAGAGATGGGGCGCAAGGCACAAGTGAGATAGATAACCCCGAACAGCATACCGGCAATAGCTTCATCAAATCCATAGCCTGCCAGTTACCACGTTTTTCTTTTACAGCCTCTGCAACAAGACAAGTCTTAAGAAAAATGTTGAAGGAAAAGAAACAGGCTTTCAGTTGCTTGTGGGCAGCACAAGGGTGTGTCGTTTTTCTGAAGAGTCCCGGAGAAGGCGGCGGAGGAGGGCGCTGGATGGGCTGCACAGGGACAGGAGCAAACTTATCTTGCCAGTGAATGAAACGTGGCAGAGAGCACGGCCTGGAGCTTACAAGGGGCTGGAAAAGGGAGCCAGGCGCCTTATGCCTGGCATTCATGCATACTCACAGCACAGAGGAACACAAGACCAGCTCCTAGTACAATCTACAGATTCGTGTATACATGTTGCTCTCTGGATTGATCAACTATTACAATTCTCAGGTTTCTTGAATTTGATTCAGTTATTCTTACACTTGACTCATTCAAATATTACTTCTGTATTTAATCTGTATTTGCGGCTTTCCAAAATATTTAATGCTCGAAATTAAGATTAAAGCACTTTTAGTCTTTTGTTAGCCATAGAAGTATGAAGTTCAGTTTTGTGTTGTATAATTTTATGTCAGCATAATCTGATAAAGCAACAATTATCTCCTGTCGACAGTTTGCCTTGAGATGTATCTGGCAGGAGGACAGTAAATACTAATGATAGAGATTTCTTTTTCTTAATAAATCAGTTTTTGCTCTTGTCCCAGTGTCTTTGAAGAGACACCAATCTTCAAGAGAAAGAACGGGGAACAAAAATTGAGTGCTCTGTCTGAAGAAAACTTTTCTGCAACAAATCCTTTCAGTTCTTTGTGCTGATGTAGAGTAAATGAGAGTTTTAATTCACAGCCAATCTACCTGTGGAATTATTGCTGTCTGTTCCCTCTGTTGGGAGGAAGAAATTAATATTGAAAACTTTACAAGCTGTTTTCCACTGTGCTCCTCTACAGGCTCGCAGAGCTCAGGCTTGCTCAGATCTAGATTTAACCCCCTCTCTGACCACAGCTGCACTGCTGGGAGTGCAGCTTCTGCTGTACACATACTCTTGTTCCGACCTCTTAATTAGCTCTATCCCACTTCTTTAAATCAGTACGATAATTTTTCATAATTACATTTTCCTTTTTTTAGTTGTTACCAGCTCTCAGTCTTTCCCTTTAGGATTCCTTAAAACAGAGGTCTGAAAGAATGGTACACAATGCTGCCAGATGCCTAGGAATGACAACAGAAAACTATTTAAATGACTTTTTTATCCAGAGACCTCAACTAAAACTCTTTGGTATAAGTCTGTCAGCAAAGAACATTTTCCCATCTTTCACTGAAGGCAGTTTGCCCACATAACATTTTATCATCAATCCCTAATTACCTGCTTTTAAAAAGAAGCCTTAAGACATACAGAATTTAGATGAGATTTAGATTTTATTGGGATTATTAGACTAGAATATATTTCCTGATTACAACACAACCTGTTAAACAATGGCCCTTCTAAATTCAAAGGATGTAAAAGCAACTCCTTTTTCCTAAAACACCAAAGCAAAACATTACAGCATACTGTGAAATATCAATATAAATATAGCAGACTGCACCACTGTGCAACAGCATTTCTGAAGACAATTCAGTAATGCTTTTTCTATAGGAGAAGTCTTTTTGTGTTTGTGCACCAAGAACTTTTCCCTTTTTAACGGCCTGGAACCACAGCCAGCAATTGCTCCTCCTGGTTTTTATACACTGCAGTAGCGCTGCCAGGCTAGCATCGTGGAAAACCAACAGACTGGTTTATTGTTATGGGCGTTTGTATGTCACATTATGTGCTGGGGTCAGATCTGAGTAAAAGCTTTTTCATTCCATCCTTGGAAGCAACCCTCGAGACATGGGTTAGGCAGATGCTTGTTTAGCTAAGTGAAGGCATGCTATTTAGTTTTGACAGTCTCCTGTGCAGCTGCTGTTGTGCCATATTAAACAATAGCATATACTAACAAAGCCAATTTCCATTGCAAAGCCTGAAACTATCTCCTCATTTCCTAGCAAAATAGCAAAGAAGCTTTTAAATGCTGCTGAAGAAACAGGAAATTAAGCAGCTGTGATCAATGAGGTGGCACTGCAACAGGCTCCCATGGAGCAGCACAACCAAGCAACATCATTTTAAGAGAGGAAGAGAAAAAGGGTGAAGGCGGGGAGGGGTTGTTAGCCTTGCACAACACCACACAGGCAGCGCAGGCGGGTCACTTCCTCAGTGGCAGTGATCCTGAGCGTTCTCATCTTCTGCGCAACCACAGGGGATTAACGCTCAGCCCAAGGGCATTGCACCAGCCAGGCAAAATAACCCTACCTTTATTGCTCATATGTCCAAATGTGTCAATATGCTACCTGAATACCTGAACAATTTCAGGTGTAAAATATTTGTACAAATGTGCTATGCTAGCTTAACCCAGGAGGTTAAAGGAGGCTTTCACATACGCAGACTTTCCCTGACAAACCCGTACCCAGCAGGAATACTACCAGGTTGCCATTCGGATGCTTTTGACTGCTTCATCCACTGACAGACAACCGAAGTGACGGCTTCCTACTCAGACACCTTCAGCCCAGTGAAAAAACTCAGTACTCCCATTTTAATCAGATGAGAGCTAATGAGGCGGGCTTAGGCCAGTTGATGTGGTGGTCTCAGCATTCCACAGTGGCCATAGAAAAAGGCTGAGGATAGTGCTGAGATACTGAAAGGAGCGCCGGTTGGAGCGCCGGTTACAGCACCTGCAGCACAGGGCCCCAGACCTGCCTCTGCAGCTGCTCTCCATACCCCTGGATGACTGCCAGACCCACTGAACGCAAGCAGATGACCAGAGGCAAGAAGGTCTTTGCCCAAAAAGAAAGGGGAGACTCTGCAAGCCCTAGTGCCTTGGAGATGGCCTCTGGCCCACTTGGAAATGCTGCACAACAAACAGAAAAAATCATAACATTAAGAAGATCAACGTTTAAAAAAGCCTACCTGGACACCACACTCAATGCAAGTTTGCACGAGCAGAGGGGATTTGGGATAAGTTGGAAGCATAGCTGTTGAGGGTGGTGAGGGCTGCCGGTGGGCAATGCACTGAGGCAAGGTCCATACCTGCAGTCACTGCAGAGGACTGCAGCCGTATACAGATTTCAGTGTACCTGGGATACCCTAAGCTGAGGCAGGAGAATGAATTGTTTAGACTATAACCAGGTGATGGCTCAAAACCTGCACAGATTTTTTTGTTCCCTTTAAAATTGTCTCAAGGTCATATAAGGGTAAGCAGTTACCAGAAGAAAAAGCAGTTCCCTAACCACTGCCTTCCCCAAGCCGAGGAAAAGATCCCTACTCTTTTCAACAGTAAGTTAACTATACCATTTGCTCATGCGTCTTTTCCCATTTATTAAGCAAATCCAAGATGCTCATCGTAACCAAACCTGTGCAAACATATATAAACTTCTGATGGCATTACTGATGTTGGGGTGTGAAAACAGGGACAGGAATACAGTGCAGGGGGCTACTGGTGGGAGACTCAAATATTAAGTGTATTTTGCTACCCACAGAAAAAGCCCAAAATAAGTCAGTTTATCAGCTTGATGTAGGTTCCTTTGGGAGAATGACATCATATGTGGGATCTGTGGTTTGTTTTTTTTTTATATTGTTGTGGTCTAACTGCTTGGACTTCTCTGTAACAAAGCGTGAGCCTGCAGACTCCTGTTTTTAGGAGAGGGGAGGACAAGTTCACCATTAGCTTTTAGTAATTTTTATATAAGTGGTGAGAGTCGCCATTAGTTGAGAGGGAAGAAAATGTGAAGACTCAAAGTAAGATCAGTCCCAAGCCCTGAAATGACACCACTTCCTCTTCGGTGGCCGTCAGCCATGTGGAGTCATGTCACCACAGTATGGGGGCTCCCATGCGGCGGATGCTAACCCTGCAATTAAGTCAAGATAAAGCACCTTATAGGGGAAAAGCCAAATGTTCACAAGTTTTCAGCAATGCAGACGTAACCAAAGACCTCTCCACTCTTAGGGCCACTGCTCAGGCACAGCCATGAGGGCTGGTCACCTCTCACATTTTACCTTAAGAGCCAATGAAGCATTGAGTGTTTTTAATCTAGGATGGCCCACTAAAAGGCTTGAAGCTGCTAAATGAGAAACTCAGTTGTGGATGGTAAATTCGGGAGGATCCTGAGTGAGGGAAGGAAATATCAGGCCATGTCAATTATTCCGTCCATGAAAGAAGCAGAGGAGAACACCCAGTACGTTTCACACCACTCACCATAACTTTTACCACTGCTGTTCGACCAGTGAGCTCCATGCTCTCCAAACCATCAATTGCTTATGCTGAATCAGCAGAAAGGGAATGAAAACCACCACCTCCTGACCACAGCTCTGTAAGGGAGGCCGAAGCAACAACCTGCCTCAGCTTAAGCAAAGAGGTAAAAGGGCTGCAAGCCATCTTTTTCATGGCATTACATTTCCTCAATACTGATCCCGCCACACAAACAAGACCTTGGGTGTGCAGGGGGGAGTAGCTGCAGAGGAACTAAGGCTCAGCATGAAGAAAAGATGAAGGGGGATGCAGGAAGGGAAGAATTTCAGGTGGTTTCATGGGTCATACAGCAGCAGAGTGCAGGTCATCTGCGTTGGGGAAGGAAGCAAAACTCAAATCCACCAATTTCCTTCACCACCACACCAGGCACACCAAAGACAGGAGCTAAGCATAAGTTAGGCCCCCATCCTGAAAGAGCTGCTTTCATCTTTTTTCTTGTGTTTGAGTGAAAACACGGCATTTGTTGAGTTTAAATATTCTCCTAGTGTTTGCATCCTACATATAAACAGCAGCATCAGTCTTGGCTCTGAGGCCTGGATGCAAAGATCTGGTGGAAAGGGAGCCCTGCGACCTTCCCGCTCTCCCCCTGGCCTCCTGGGGGCAGCCAGCACTCCCTTACCCCACATCGCCAGGACAGGGGTGTAAAGAATTTCTTGGTGTCTCATCTACGCTGGTAGAGGTAAGGGACCTCGGTGTGCACACATGTCACAGTAAAACATTTCTCAGTGGGTAGCATGAGAGTCTCACACAGAGCGCCATTTGATGGAAGAGATTTATGCTTGCCGAGAAGATCAGCTGCCAAACTTAATCACTGAAAACCTGAATTTTTTGTTTCTTTTTCTATTCTATTTACAATCTGCTGGGTGTCTACTGGTTTCCACATGCCCACCTTGGTAGTGCAGGAGATGAGCTGACCACCCAATCTAACAAAACACTGAAATCTTCACTTTATTTCTTTGAAGTTACTAATACTCTCCCTCAGGCTCAATAGCAATTTAGCACTTGAACTCAATTTTCCTTCCCTGGCATATTCCAACACAGCAGTCCCCTTCACTTGAACTTTCAGCAGCCAAGTGTGTGTTAGATGTCGTGCTGGCATTTGGCCATGTAGGTTACAGGAAGCACTATACCGCAGACACCAAAAGCAGTTCAGACTGTCAGGATTTCCATTAGAAATTCCTCCTCCTCCCCCCCCCCCCTTTCTTCCCACCCCAAGAATTCAGAATTCTGGCATCAGAAAAGAAAAACTCTGAGCTGAATCCAAGAGGAAACATGCTTTTTGAAAAATGCATGCTCTGCATTTTAGAAAGACAAACAAGAAGCTTCCTTGCCTTCGAGGGCAAAACCACTCTCGCTCTGCTCTCCTACTGCCTGAGCTCCCTGGCCAAGCAACAGCTTTGTTGCCTGCAGGCAGCAACGTGAGCTCACAAGGTGCTTTCTTCCTTTTTCTGGCCCTTTCTCAGACAAAATAATGCTTTTTTGCAGCATGCTACTGCCTACAACTGAACATCCTAAACTACTCCGCAACTACGATAACCTTTCATGGCATGCTCTGAGCATCAAAGAGCTCTAGCAGCCTTATGCCCCCACCAGAGCCGCTTGCTTCTGCTTCTGTGTTTTATCCCCTCTCCAAGAAAGGTCCTGGCTGACCTCCCACTTCCTCCTCAGCTTCTTCCTCCGCAACTCCCAACGGCCTTCTTACCTTCAGCAGCCAGGAGCGTGCAGCCACATGGCCCCACGTACCACAAGCCCACCCTGCGCAGCTGGATCCTACTTCATACACCCCCACAAGTAGCTCCAGATCCTCTTCCCCTTCAGATGGTTCCCATCACGCTCGGCTCAGGCCATCTTCCTAATCACCCAGCCTCCCAAATGGAAACGATGACCAATAAGTATAACAAGCTGAACTATTTCTTAGTGCAAGAGATGTAAAACAACCTCTTCCAGTGGCGAAGATAGACTGTTACAGACACAGCTGGCTTCAAACTAGGTTTCACCTCTTCATTTTAGAAAATTGTGGAGAAGTTTCCTTGTATTTGAGGGTAAAGCTGCACTCCTGGAACTGAACTATTGCCCAGGTACTGCAGTAGTTTCTGATGAACCCCCAAGATACCACAGCAGGGATCAGGAGAAGACAGGAACAGTAATAAAAAGGAAAAAATAAGAAATCATGGAAAGGACAGAAGAATGAACACAGGAGACCTTGTGAGATACCTGAAAAGAGAAAGTACTGTGGAAAAGACTTCACTGCTTAGGACTGAGCAGGAAAAGTGCCAGGGGAAAAAAACAGCCTCCCAGAACAAAGCAGGGGTACAAGAAGACATACTTGGCAGGGATAAAGCAGGGTGAAGTGCTAAGGAAACCTCATCACTGGGTGATGAGAGGAGAATGCTAAAGTAGCACCCTGGAAAGGAAGAAGCCAAGTCGTCCCCCAGCAGTGCTGGAGGAGAAACTGGTGGGGTGAGGGAGGGAAGCCCAAACCTGCACCATCTGGGCCCAAGCAGACAGACTCTGACAAAGTGGCCGGGGGAACCTAATGCTCCCAGCCCACCTGCAGTGCCCTTTGAAGACACAAACCTCTGCTTCGTCTGACTGGACGTATATCTGTTAAAGGCGCAACTGCCAGCGGCCCAGTCTGCGAAGCCACACGACAGCAAAATGCAGCCAGGCATTCACCCAGCCAAACCAGAGACACCCCTCGGCATGTGGCTGGGACGCAGCTGGTCTCCTGACTGATGCAACCCAATTTTTACATGCTTTTTTTTTTTTCATGCTTCTGTCAGAAACCCATTTTAGTCAAGCCATGTTTGAGCTAGGAGACAGTGGACCGTGAACAGAGAAAGTGGTGAGAAGGGGGTGACCCACAAGAGGCCTCCCAGATGAAGCCATCAGTACTCTGGAAAGACTTTAGAGAAGAGGAGCTATTTTATCCCCTTTTGGTAAACCTGCCTGGCAATGCAGCCCTGCTCCAGCATGGCAAAACAGGAGTAACAGAAACCGAACTCCGAAATCAAGCCGCCTTCCTGACATGCCAGCACCCTTTCCGCCCTGCTCTCCCCAAAGCTTTCCCAGGCACATGATGGCGTAGTTCCCCACAAGGAAACACAGGGGCCTGCTCAAGTTTTGCGGCTGAGATTATATATGTGCTGCATAATTTAGCTTCTGCCTCCTGGCACGCCGTCAGGGTGTCGCTGGCGGGTTGTGGTTCACCTGCAAGCCAGGCAGCTGCCGGCTGTGGGGAAGGGGCCGTGTCCACCCAGCCACGACGCCGGGGGCCAGCTGTGCCCTTAGAGGTTAAAAAAAAAAAAGCCAAGAAAAGTTGTTGATGATGAACTTCATAAAAGAAACTGTGTCAGAGACGGAAGCTGACCCTGTTTTAGGCTCTGTCCTAAGCTCCGCCTTCCTCCTTTGAGGCCAGGTTATGTTTAGATTGTATTACTTAGAACCAAAGTGAAGTACCTAAGCCCAAATAAGGCTTGTAAACACATATGCAACCATCCTATATCCCTACCAAGATATGTCAATAGGGGATCACCAATTATTTACTTCCTATAACTAGATGATTACTGTGAAAATTTACTTTGAATTGGTTCTTATCAGCTACCATGTAATAACATGCTGCCTCTTCTAGCCTCTGCATTTCAAGTGATTCACAGACTGTAAAAATAGAATACTTTCCCCAAAAAGACACTGAAATGAAAGTCTGCCTGGTCTTCTTGCTGCTGGGTAGTAATTATCTATTTAATTACATGGCTCCATTCTTTGCACGCTCTATTGCAGAGAAAAGATGAAACGATGAAACGATCCTCAAACATCTCCAAAACCAGGGCCACTGATTACTGTTCCTACAGCTCTAGAATGAAAGGCACTGCAGTCTGAAAATAAGTGGTAGAAGGTCTTGCTCTATAACAAAGGAATTACAGGAGTTTAAACAAGAGCCATATTTTCTTCCTTGGTGGCTTTGTATTTTCTAATTTTCTGCCACAAAAAAAAAACCCTCTCTATGGACTAGATATGTGTATGGCTCCTTCCCACTGACCTAAATTAGAATTTGTACATTTGTCCAAGGGCCATAACAGAAGAGATGTTGCTTTCTGTTCTGTAATTTCACCGTAGGCATCATCCAGGTCACAACCAATGTTGCTAGACTGAAAAGATATATCCGGTGTCTGTTATTGCTTTTTCATGATGAATTCCAGGAATAAATTAACTTGTTGTATGTTTTTAATTATATTAAATCTCCACTGCAAAGATATAGAGATTTTAAATGAGATTAAGTCTGCAAGATCATGAGTTCCTGTAGATGACTCTACCATGGGTCCATCTCATCTTTGAAAATGAGATGTTTGACATACTTGCAAATATTGGACTTATATAGGCTGATAAACAAAATTTTTTGTGAATTCTTCTCCTACGCTTATTAAAAACGTAATTATTCATATTTGAAAGAATGATCTTAGGCTTAAGATGATTAAGGCAGGGTTGTATCTTGTTCTCTGGCCTCTCAGTCTAGCTATCATAATCCCTGTATGGATTAACCATGCCGACAACTGTCCTTCTTGAACAATTTGCTTAAACATTTTCCAAAACTCAGGAACTGAGAAAGTTGAAATTAACAGCTGTGATAAGTCATAAGGAAAATAATTTCAACTAAGTAAGCAGATGCTGTAATGCTACTGGCACAAAAGTAGCAGTGGATCCAATAAAACTAATCTTGAGAAAACGAGTTGCTAGCCACAAGACGCCTGGCTGCAAATATGGGCAGGTGTACTTCTCATAGCAACAGTTTCTGTAACGTGACCTTTCTATCACCTGGTTTCATGCTGTGTCATTTATCTGAATTACAAGAAGGGAAGTGCTTCTATCCTCAGTACAGCTCAAAGAGGACTGATCTATCCCCTAACACGTCAGAAATGCTTTGTCGACCATATTGTTCAATTCTTGAGGCTGTAAGTCCCATTACAGGTACAGCCGGTTTGATAACAAAACATAAAACTGTCTTTGCACATATTTTCTCACAAATACATCGTCTCCAGAAGAGTATTCTAAGATACAGGAACCTACTTCCTGCTAGTCTTGATGTTAGACTAGATATTTTGAGATAGTATCAGAGTTGTAAGTAAAGTTAACTTTTTAACAGACCCAAGTTTGACATGCCAAACATCTGCTTATGCTCATAACCAATCTCACCCATACAAATATCCCTCCAGCAGAAAAGAAGTAATGTCACCTCCTGAAAAACAGATTTCATGGGTTATTTCCGAAGTACAGGGTTAAGAAAGCAAGGAGCTAAAACCTTACCCTGGCTTAATCTGCACTGCAGAGCTGCTTCCTTATCGCACTGGTTCTGGCAAATTCTGTAAACCGGGAGTGACTACAGAAAAACCTGTAATTTTTATCTAAAGGACATTCACCTGCTAATTGTGTGCCATCATATGAACAGAAGCATCTTGAGCCAACTCAGAGATCTAATTCTGCCCCAGAAGCACAAACCTTACATTGTGGGTAACACGAAATAACCAGTACACTTCTATACCGAAAATGCATCAGGTGGAGGACGCTGAGAGCCACCGTGCTAGTGCTTCAGGAACGAGTGTCAGCCGGTCCGTGGCCTGTAACGCTGGCTCTGGAGGGCTGCAGTAGGCAGCAAATTCAGTTTTTGCCTACATCTCCATGTATGTTTAAAATAAGATTAATTTAGGTCTTAACTAAGCAAATGAAACCAACCAGCTTCATAAAGGTTTGAACAGCTATCATTACATCTCCTGTCTAGGTACAGCCACCACAGACATGTTTGGCCACCTCAGTGGAGGAGAGAAGGGGAGAAGCCAGATTCACATCTTGAGCAAACAAGTTAAAACTCCTAATTTTTGTTGTAACAAAACCATTTTATGAATTGAAAACATCTGCTTAAGAGCACCACCAAGAGGGAAAGAGGAGGTGGCCCTGCTCATTCCTTCCCTCCTCACAGGTCTCTGAGGGCTGCCAGAGGTAGGGCAGAAGACCACTCTCCGCCTCCAGATGACCACACGCACACAGCACAAAAAATGAAAATCTGTGTATGGGACAGGTTCTCCCCACAGCTCGCTGGCGAGTACAGAAAGCCAAATACTTCTCTAACTAGTGCTGTCCAGTGTCGGTTTACTAACAGTCATTTAATCTCTGTAAAATCCATGGGTTTAAGCAGAAACACCAAACCTCTAGAACCAATTCATCTTCTCTGGCAAAGCACAGCTGATACTTGGACAGTGAAAAGGTAAGCTCACTGGGCTATGTAACTGCAGCTGAACAATAAGCTGGCTCAAGGAAGGGTTTATCGTAAGGTATCACTTGTCAAGCTCACAGCCTTGAAGAAGGCTGCTTAGCACGAAATGCTGGAGAACTGCGTGTGTGACTGCAGGCTGTTCTTATCCCAGGGGTGGTATTTGCTCTCACCACAGTCATGAAGCCTCTGAGACACTGAGAGAACTGCCTTCAGTCCGTGGAAAAATTACTAAAGTAGTGAGAGAGAGATAGACTGCCTTAACCTAAGTATTAACTTTGCTCTCTGCTGGTAACAAAGGAGAGAAGTTCTTGTTACTGAAAGAAATTCAAACGGGAAAAAAACGAACGGCAAACAAAAGTAACACTGGTCAGTTCATTTTGGCACACATCAGGCTGCAATTCTGCTGCCAAAGTCAATGTATTACTGCTGTGTAGCTATAAATTTCAGTTGTGTTTGAATAAACACCAGCATATAGAACCAGTTTGGGTCTGCCTAATGCAGCCTGTCTGTAGACAGGACAGAATCACTATATTTCTTCAGCTGAACGGCCCCAAAATTAAAATCTTTAGTTGCTTTCAGAGTACACGTACCTGCAATCCCCTGTAGCAGCCCACAGACATTAAAAATGCTTTTCTTCATAATACTCTGCACACACATAGTAAAGACAGACACAAACGCCACGGCACAGAGAATCATGATTCCCACAGCTAGGAAAATAGCGGTTGCCTGCCAGAACCCACTGGCAATCTCATTGAAGTTTTCGGCGTAAGGACCACAAAGTGTGTCTCGTCTGGAAAGCTGCATGTGGGAGATTCTGGTGCAGCGCCCGTAGATGCCCAGTGTTGGATGGTAAGGCTCCTGCGACCCCCCCGTTCTGTTGTCCACATCCTCGGAGCTTGAAGGCTTTGCTTTGCCAATCAGCCAGTCTGCACTCATGAAAGCGATGAGCTCTGCGAAAGCCACCACAATACTCAGGAGAGTCCATAGCATCGACCGACATGTTACAATGACATGACACATATTGATGTCCAGTGGTTGCGATCAGTGCAGCTGACAGTCTTAAAATCCAGGCACAAGGGGGAAAAAATTAAATTAAGAAAGAAAAAAAGGACCCTAAGAAAATAACTGTGGCTGCTCTGCCTGCTCTTTCAGCTCTCTCACAAAGGCCAAGACGAAGTTTCTCAGGAGAAAAAGTGAACAGCCCCAAGTTTTGCAAGCAGTGCAGTCATTTGTTCTCTCCGTTTAGTTCCTCCTTTTTTCTTTCTGGGATGCTGAGCTCTGAAGTACGCTTTTCTTCCTTAATATTCATACTGGCACATGACACTGCAGGCTGGCGGGGGAGGCCGCAAGGACTGCCCACTGTTTGACATCACACACCTACAAGAAAAAAGAGACAACACATCAGCAGTGAGAAAAAAGTCTTCGTTTCCTCCCCCACAGTGAGCCAAGATCAGTGCAGATCCACATCAACATGCAAAAGCTCTAACAAGAGCCCGTCAAACAGAGCCTGCTGGAAACCTCCCAGGTTCATCTCAGGGGAGTGATTAATCTCCCACTGCCCAGCCGTACTTACGGTATCTGCTCTGCCCCATCCCATTGCGGGTGTTTGTCAAGCACTTCACAAGCAAAGGTCTCAGTAACACCCATTGGTCCCACCCACTCCTACCACCACGCCCCCACCATCTTCCTCTGGTCGAAATTACCAAGGTTGCTGGCAGTTACCCAGCAAAATGTTCGTACACATTTAAGCAGTTTCACAGACGTGCAGCTCCTGGCTTCAGTTTGGGGAGGCAGCACGGCGCAGCTTCGGGAAGGAAGCTGGGCACAGCTCCACGTGCCATGGGCACCTAGGTGCAAAGGGCAACGAAGGAACCTTGTTCCAACCTTCTGGGCTTCCGCTGACTGCAGCTGAGCCAACCCCGGTCTCTAGAGGAGGCGAACAGGATTGCAGCTGGGGACAGCTCACCCTGCGATGCAGTGACACAGCCCATCCCTTTGAAGCCTGGGTTTTGCAGGAGCAGTGCTTCCCTGGATTTTGTATCCAGCTTTGCACCAGTGTTTCAGAAAAGCAGTTGGCCTGCAGGTGTGTCACAAACCTCATCGTGAACTGATGCCAACACCAGCAGCCTCCAATGACTTATGCCACTGTAAACAGGAATCTGTGGAAAAATGCCCTAGTTGCTGCCAAGTGGCCAAGAGCCCCGGTGAGAGGGGTTGCCAGTCAGCCTTGAGCTTCCTGACTCCTCTCCATTCCCCCCTTCCACAGTCCTGTGCACCCTGGGACTGCAGCAAAATGTTCCCCAGGGCTTTCCCCAAGCCTTTATGCTGCCTTTCAACAGTAGCTGATGACATTCCCAGAGTTACACTTATCTTAGTACAAGAGGCAATCAGAGATCACTATACTTCCAACTCATATCCAAATACTGGCCTTAAAATAACAAACAGATCATCACACACGCCTCTGTGCTTGAACTGAAACTGTCGCTTGAAAGCAAGGGGGGGAGCAGGAAATGCCCTCACATTACCCCTTCCGTGATGAGAACGTAGCACTTCCAAGTTTTCCTCACAAAACCCAAAATACTGACATTGAACTGGAGGCAAGAGAGCCGAGAATCAGATCTGGGCCTCACTGCTGCGCTGCTGCCAAACACAAAGGGGTCAGCAGATGCCAGAAAAACAGACATCCCCAATTTTTTTTTAGCTTTGTCATGGGGTTGGTATTTTAATTTCCCAGGAGTTTTGAGCCCAGTGGTTGAATCCTAGTCCCACCGAATGCAAAACAAAACACACACCCATGACTTCAACACATTCAGAATTTCATCCAGCCATTTCTGCTCCCTCCTATACTAGTCGTAGTGAATCATCCACAAGATTTTATCCACATTACTCTTTCTCGTATAGATCTGCAGACTCCTGCGGTACTAGCAGATAAATGGACTTAAGCTGCTGTGCCGACAACTCAGTTTTGTCTCCCTTAGTTTGATGTTATGGCATTGACTTAAAAAAAGGCAAAACACATTTAGTTGTGCTTTTAGCCATACTGAGATAACAGTTCAGCTCATTTTCCATTTTTGGGGGGAAAGCATGAAGCTTTCAAGCAGCCTGACATACTGATGACTCGAATACACCCTTTGTAATAACAGAGAGCTGAAGTGTCAGCCTGCCAAAAAAAAGTTAATTCTCTCAGTATTTCCACTTTAAATAAAAACTGGAATGTAGGAAATGCCCACTACAAACCTACATTCTTCTGATGTCATCTGCACAATTAAAGAGAATTTAATAGCAAATGTCTTTATTTTTTAAGAGAAGTTCCAAAAAGCTCTAGAATCTGTATTTCAGTGCAAGCACCGCACCTGTGTGAACTCCTTGTCTTTGTAATTCCAGGATTTTAATTGAGAGGCAAGGGACATAAGAGTTGAACAGCCATCATAGCTGTTACTGCTTACTCTGTACCTGCAGAACATAAAATACTGTTTATTGAATACAGATGAGAACAAAGTTCATATTTACTTAAGTAGGTGGAAATCCCAGATGAACACTGGCAGCCATAAAAACACAGCGCTGATAACAAATGTGAGATGCTATATTAGAATCAGAAGAAAAGACCAAACCATGGGTTCTTTCCCATTTGAAATGCAAGTGCAAGAATAAATTGTAGTAACATTTTAAAACACAGTATCTCCAGAAAAGTCGCTGCATAAGCAAAATAGCCTGTCTAAAGATGACATGGAGGTCGTGTCAAATCTCAGGACTTCACTGGAACATATACTTCCCCATTGTGCAACACAGGGAAACTTCACAGCACCTAAAAGTTAGTAAATGTCATCAATTACTACAGTTCAACAGAATATACTTTGCTTTCCAATGAAACCTTCACAATTTGGCTTCTCCCAGGTCATGAATACTTTATTCTGGTACAAAACGTATCTCCAGAGCAACATACCCTTATTCATGGGAGAACTGCATAAATTTATTCCTGCACTAGTGATGCTGTCGAATGGGAGCACCACTCATCGACAACTCCTTTTTGTGAGCAGATGGACAAAAGCATATGAAGTAGGATGGCGAGACTAGGTGAGAGGCAGGGGCCACTCTCCTACAACTCCTTTTTGTGAGCAGATGGAGAGAAACATATAAAGTAGGATGGCGCATAGACCAGAGGAGGGGCAGGGGCATTTCTTCTTTGTGGGACTTAGTAAGGAAAGGTTGCAGACAAAGTACAGGAGATAAGTTACAGCTCAGTCACACTTCTGTGGTTAACATTTTCCTTGAAACACACCCCACCTTGAGTTTCCAAATGAACCTAATCAATTCTCATGCGGCTCCAACAGCATGTTTGTGCCATGCATCGAAGCCTTTCCAGATACAGACTGTGCTAAATAACTGCATTAGATAAAGCTTCCCTCCAGCACTCTGGTCACCCCTTTTCTTCAGTTTTGCTCAACAGAAACACAAGCTAGGCCCTTGCAAGGCTGAAAACTGGCTGTTTATTCCTCCTTTCAGTTTCCCATCCCTCGACAAGTTTTTTCCATGACAGAACTGTATGTTCTTCACAGCACACCACTCAACATCCACTTCTGACCAACTGTCAAAATATTTGCTTTGACACCCCAAATTCAAAATACACAACAGTTCTTTAACCCCTTTGGTATTAACTCATTCAAAATAATTCTTGCTGAGGAAGCAGACTACAAAAGGTAGGCTCGTCCCTTAGTCATTTGGGCCTCCCCCTATTTTTACTATTGCATTCAATTGTACAGGTGTGGAAGGAGGCTATCCGCGCTGGGCAAGCGTGTGCCCCAGGAGGGAAACAGCCCCGCATGGCAAGCACCCACATGAGCCACACACCATGGCAGCTCCCCAGTGTGAGGGGTTGCAGCAGCGCCATCCCACCCCATCATACAACCCACCGTTCCTCGGCTGGACACCACAGCTCTTGGATGGATAGACACTACCTTTTCAGCCTCATTTATTCCACTCCCTGAACCATGCTCATGGTCAGGCTCTGCATTAAGTGAAGTCTAACACAGTGAAAAGATGTCAGTATAAAACTGAGTTCTTGAATGCACAAATCTTTTAGTTGTTTCAATCTAACAAAACAAACCATCTTCAAATATCAGTAAAACTTTCTTCCTCTTTAGATGCCATTTTGACAGCCAGATACTCTGCCTCAAGTTATACTTTCACGTCTAGCTAAAACTATTCAGCTGTTGCCTTTTACTACACAACATTGCTTTATGCTAAGCAGCTGGTGAAGGGCCTAGAGCACAAGTCCTATGAGGAGCAGCTGAGGGAACTGGGGTTGTTTAGTCTGGAGAAAAGGGGGCTGAGGGGAGACCTTATTGCTCTCTACAACTACCTGAAAGGAGGTCATAGCGAGGTGGGGGTTGGTCTCTTCTCCCTAGTAACAAGCGATAGGACGAGAGGAAAGGGCCTCAAGCTGCACCAGGGGAAGTTTAGGTTGGATATTAGGAAAAACTTCTTCACCAAAAGGAGAGTCAGGCACTGGAACAGGCTGCCCAGGGAAGTGGTTGAGTCTCCATCCCTGGAGATATTTAAAACACATGCAGACGTGGTGCTTAGGGACATGGTTTAGTGGTGGACTCAGCAGTGCTAGGTTAACGGTTAGACTTGATGATCTTAAAGGTCTTTTCCGACCTAAACGATTCTGTGATTGTATAATTCTAAGTAAATAAATAACATCTATTTTTCTGAACTAGATAAAGAAACACACTTGCCTCCATTTTGCTTACACTGCCAAAACCAGAAAGTCAGGAGCTGATCCAAATTATAATATTTGAATTAAGGTTTTCATTTTAGAGATGTTGAGCTGCAGAGTTTTGCTTTGGCATATCAGCCAGATAGGAAGGAACAGCTGCAAAGTTCAAATCTGAGTCAATCACATACCACGGCTGTTTATTTTAAAAAGGTGTCCTACAAGCAACGTACAAGAGATCTGCAAGTACCTTCCAGAACAATGTTATGGCCAGTCCTTCATGCTGTCCTTATGGTTTGACTGAAGATGGGGGCTCAGACTAAACCCTACAATTCAGCTTTCACCCTTCCCAGCCTGGTTCTGTCAGCTCAAGAGTGAGAATAAATCATCTTTAGATAAGTGGCTTTTGGCTTGGCTTAAACAAACAGCTGAATGGAAGGCCACACAGACTGCTGAAACGGTCCCAATTTATAAACTAAATCCAGGCACAATCAGACATTTTCTTCTAAAGCTTGCTACAGTCCAAAGCACAACTATGTGGAGGAGTTTCTAAGCCTTGTTTACAATACACAAGCTTGAGCATCTCATAACACAAGATGTGCAAATCTTGGAAGCCTGGGTTCTGCTTTCTCGGAAACATTGTTCGTTAGCAGTTATAAACAGTGTGAAAATGCTTTGAACTATGAGAGTGGAAGTGGCTCCTATTTATGTTGATGTTTGCTGACTCACTGTTTAAAACAAACAGAAAGAGGCTCACACACTAAGACTCAATTACCTCAAGCTGACCCCCACCCAGGTCGACAGGAGCTCCCACTTTATGCAGCTTCCATCCTTAGGTGTTGCTGGACAAGCAAACTAGTCAACAGTGGCCTCACCCTGCCTGGCAGAGTGAGGCAGCCACCACACCACGGAGGCAGGAGGGACAACACTTAGACGCTGTGGGATGAGCATTAGAGATTATTCATTTTCTGGGTGAGTGATAAATGTGCGCAAATAAACTTCTTCTCCTCCCACTTGGTCCCTTCACAGGAGGTACATTCTTCCAGGGTGAATGGAAGATGAATGCCTACGAGGAGAGTGCAGGCTCCTGCCGAGTTCCACTCAGTCTTCAAAGTAAGGGGACCAGACACCAGGCAGCATTTCTCAGGAGATACCACCATGAACACCAACCCACCTTGCTAAAGGTGCACCTCTGCATTTCTATCCCCACACACTTAGAGGTGACTTGCAAATATAAGAAAAGGTATATTCATCACATTCCCCTGTCACAAGAGAACAGGGACAAGGATTAGTACTTAAGAAAAGACAACTTGTCCCAAAAGGTTTGGAGTAAGCTTTCTCTGCAGACCATGAGGAGCTCTGCTGGCGCCGGTTTCTAGTAAGCAGTGCATACTCACCACGGGAAGCACCTGGACCAAGAAGAGCGAAGGACACTTGGATACTTCACTGTGTCTTTGTTTTGTTTTTTAAAATGCAACACGTTTCAAAGTCATCAAAAATATTCAGGGTCAGATAACCAAACAGAAGAAGGTGCTTTAAAGCTGAAGTGGTTGCGTAGATTCAGACAAACAGCAGAGAATAAGCAAAGGATTCCCTCCCCCTCCGTCCACCTTCATATTTTCATCAAATTATTGCCTACTAAAACAACATTCCAGAACAGAGCTTTTTACTTAAAGAACAGAAAGCAAAGCTTTGATTAGTCGTCACTTGTGAATTAAGGAAGGAGAGCAAACATTTGCATATCTCATAAATATTTAACTGTTCTAAACCTGTACAGGCATATTAATGAGTGCATTATTGTGACAGGCTGTTGAAAACATGCCATATTCTGTTCATAGATGCATTTCACTGGTAATAGAAGGAATGTAGACTTACAATGCATCATGTCCTGATCGTGTTGGCACAATGTAAGATGTGAAATGTAACTAAAGTATTTTGCAAAATAGTTAAAACTCACTGAACTATCCTAATCAAATCCCTGTTTCCTCACCTTTCATTTCAATTATGCCCTGTTTACTTCAGCCTTTTCCTACCAAATGCAGAGCTTGTAGATGTAAAATCTTAAATTAAACTATCCCTCATGTGCCCAAATGCCCAAATTGTATGTATGCCAACAAATAAAAAATAAACAAATAAACAAAAAAAGGTTGACAGTGACTGTTGTACTCCTGAGGCAGTGTGAGATGGTTATTCCATCCCATCTTGGAAATGATCTTCTTCCTATCATGCTATGGAAAATGCCATCTGATTACAGGTGGATTTATTTCTAGAATATATCACTGTAAAACAAACTAATATAAAACTTATTTCCAACTTTAAAAAAAAAAGGCAGTTGAAATGTACTATTCTCTTTCTGACCTCATTAAAAGCCGTGGCAAAACTCCCACTGACTTTAATGGGGCCAATACATCACTGAAAAATCACTAGAAGAATGAGAGTTTCCAAATTTTCAGACCAACTGCAGGGGAGGTTTAAACACAGGATTCATTTCCCTCTTCCCTCATCCAGACAAAACTTTACTTATTGCCCCCCCCCAAGAGGAGATCAAGCTAACTCGGATTTCCAGCATCTCCTCTGAACCGCAAATTCTCAAGCAGGAGAGTTGTTCCATTGCTCCATATTTATTGACTTACAAAATTCCTTAAACCTACAGCCATTACGTTGTGTTTTGAAAACTTACTCAAGATCTTTTGCAAGTCCAAAATTTATTAAAACCTATGAAGCTAAGAAAAGCTAATGTGTAGTATTTCTATTGTTGCTATCTCAAGAGAAAATTACACATCACATCAAAAATCATCACTAAGGGAGCTATCTTGGCTACAATTAGTGATAGCCTAACTGCTCAGGAATTTACCAACCGGGAGTGGAATCATGAGTTTTCTTTCCTACTTTGATTCCTCACTAGCTCACTGAAGCCTCAATCTTCCAGACTCTCATCTGAAGCCCCCTTTCTTGGTTACCTACAATATCTCATCTGTCAAGCAGACTCAAATATTCATTGTGTTGCAATTACTTCTTACAACAACTCTTAACTACAGCTTCTAAAGGACTTTAGTGGGGGAGAAAGGGTGGTTAGGAAGAAAATGGGAAGTACTACTAATATTTGGTAGCAAAAAAAATCCTTGCTATTTTTATACTAAGGATTTTTACCTTAAAAGGAAACTAGGCTTTGGCTGTTTAAATAGTTAACAGTGTGTGCATGAGCTAGAGCATCAGCCCAAAAAAACCTTGGAATCTGTGCTTGCTGTAAAAAGTAATTCACTCCCATGAGTTCATTGTGACAGATTTGGAACTGCTTTTAATAATTTATGAATATTGTATTAAGATATTTATTATACTAATATATCAGTTGTTGTTTAATATGAGGCTGGTGAGAAAAACAGGCAGAAAAGGAAAGAATGACTCAGTTATGCCACTTCTCAGCAAGCTCTGGAGAATTGCTTACTAAAAAGACAATAATAAGACAGGAAAAGTCTCACAAACACAAATGATCAAAGATGCGAGGACTGTTCAGGAAGGAACAGTCTCTCAAACTGAAGAGAAGAGAAGCTGTTTTGGACAAACAAGTTTAAGAAAAAGGCATCTATTGCAGGTGCCTGTTGAAGTCAGGCCAAGATGGGACACCATATTGGGCTGCTTACTTGCCTTCAGGCAAAGCAGACACCACTGCAAACAGCCTTGGTTCCTTGTATGAAGGAAACACCGCTTCAGTTAATTCTCAAAAGGAAACCGTTGCCATATCTCCTTTCACAGTTCTGGCTGCATTAGCAGAGTGACCACAAAGGTTATGCATCTCCAGCCTGTCTGAACAGCCCGGGGTGTATCATTCTTCTGCTGAGACAAGACCTAAGGCTGTAGACCCGAGGACTACCCTTTGTGAGCAGGAAGGACTCAGAGGTGTTTGCACTGTTACTCGCTGCATATGCTTGTAAACAATCTTATATGTCAGTCCCTCCAGCAAGCCAACAGTTAGCGAGTCACCTCACAGGTATCGACTGTTCCCCAGCTTCATAATGCGTAACATTCGCACAGCATGGAAAGGACAGACTTTCGGCAGAATAGGATGCACTTTAGATCTGGGCGATACAGCTCAAGCAAACTACCCAGCTACGATGCCAGTGACAGATGAGATGGAGAAGCTATCATGTTTCAAAATATATGTACTCATTTATGTTCCTCTTAATTCAAACTGAAAGTGAAACATCCTTCAAGAATAATCAATACAGATGAGCAGCTCAGCACAGTAACGCCTACAAACTTGTGTACATGACAGGAACACCTTTACTGAGCAAACACTGACTTTTCATTGTACTGGAGCTGAGGAGAACCAGTAGTGACTCAAGGTAACTGAAAAGGGTTGTGATGGATTAGAGCTGCCATGTTTCCATACTGGAAAGACGTGTAGACATCTGAAATATCCAGGCACCACATACAACAGTATACTTGAAAAAAGTGCATGAAAATCCTTTTATCTAGTCTGGAAAAAGGCAAGGTACTCAGAGAAACACAGACATACCGTATCTCTGCGAACATCTACTGAACGTGAGCTTTAACCATTTTTAATGGCTAACCATTCAACCATGGTGAAGGGAGAAGAACTGAAATAAGATGTTTTCGATACTGCATATTTCATTAATTAATAATTACAGGAATGCTGTGTTCAGTTGGGATCTCTAAACTTTAAAATGGAAGCTCACTGCAAAGAGCTTGGAAAAATTTAGACTAATAATTCAAATTCTGGAAACCCCATTTTAGAGCAAGAAACAAAAAGAAACAGATGATTTATTTTAGCAACTGGATTAAATTCTAAAGCCAAGATTGGACATACTTCTACAAGCTGAGTAACATACAAAATTCTGGCTTGTTTTATGCATTTTGACTTGCTAGACTAGCTATTGATAACAGTCCTTTTCTGTCCTTAAAATGCATACGACTGTGAAAATTAATAACTAACTAATACAAATTTTTAAAAGCTGAAAAGGGCTAGAGGGAAAAAACATCTGCACCTTTCTCAGCTTCACTTTCTCTGAAAATGCTCTATCATCTCTCCGCCACTGATGTCCTGCAGTTTGTGTTACAGCAGCACTTAATGGAACAAACTAAAACTGGACCCGTGTGGGGATATACATATAGGTAAAAGAGTGCTATACCTGCATGCCATCTAGATACACAGGAAAAATGAAAGGAAGAAAGCATTATTAACCATCCCAGTTTTCCAGCTGAGATGTTCCTCAGTCCTGTAATGAGGTCTGTAGCAACACTGGGAACTGAACCTGAATTCTGCCATTACAAACCCTAAGACTTTGGGGGTTTGATATACTCCTCAGTGCCACGCACTGTGCCAATCGCTTTTCTTGTCATCCTTCAAACACAAACCTCAGCTATTCCTCTGTCACTTTGAATCTCCGGCCTTGACATGCTGCGTGCAAAAGTACTTCTCCACCAAGTATGACCGTGGACAAATGATACCAAAGGAAATGATCATATCTCCAACAGTAACTTTGACTTTCCTGGTCAGTGAGACATAGTTTTGTTATTAAACTGTAATTTTCTCCTACAGCATTCACTGTAGAAATAGCTAATTCCCATAGCAACATGCTACAATAGGTTGTGCATCTTATCAGGAAGTACAAATTTACCTGCCAAGAAACAAACTTACCTCTATGACTAGCTCTCTCTACTTGTACTTCAGAGAAAAACCTAGCTTCAGTCATAACACCTATAGGGGATGATTCTGCCCACATGTATACCTTACTGAAGAGGACAAAGTTATAGGACAATAGCAGATATTCAACAGGTCCCACAAGGTTATAGGGAGTGGACTTACTTCAGGACAGACGGCCTTTTAGTGTATTGAGTTGGTGAGTTTTCTTTTTAAAGCTTTTTCTTACATTAATGCTTTTGAAAGCAAATGCAGTCTATAAACTAGTGTAAACGTAGCATCTGATTGTACTATTGCCAAAAGGTGGGAAGTTCTTGATTATGTCTTCCCCTTGGGAAATGCAAATAAATCAAAATCAAACCTGCATATCTGAAGATCTCCCAATGCCTAGACAGACATCTATTACTAAGAAAAAGTCCCTCCATGCTACTAGCTTTAAGAAAATCTATCTGCTCTGTAGGTTTCAAACACTTAATTGGATTCTGAAAATGATCTTTAAATATAAGACTACCTACTAGATCTCCTTGTTGCATTTCAAGCTGTATATATAGAACTTCAGTGCAAAATTAAAAGTACAGTGTATGTACACAGTACAAGAAACAGATTCATTAACTGTCCATCATGCAACTTGCTGTTTCAAAACAATTCTAAGCAGTGCACTGCACTTTGTAAATCGATAATAGCAGTTATTAGCATTAGTTGGTTCTTTAAAATACATGGTTGCAAATCATAAATTTTATCTTCCATTTCCTAATAAATGCCCTCCTAGAAAACCAACTCATTTCATCAGGGACAAAATCAAGCAGATTGAATAAATCATTAACAGCATTTATAAAACAGAAAGAAAATACGGTCTTGCAGACCAGACATTTATTTAAACATTTAGCAGAATTTTACTCAGAATCTTATCTCATGAATCCACAAAGGTCTTTCAGTGTCACAGCTTAAGTTGTGCGCAGTGCCACCATTTGCATATATTCCTGTTCACAATATTTTCCTCAAGCACATATCTCGGTTATGTTCTGGAACAAACTTCCTAGCTCATGCAGCTGCACATTTATCTCTATCTCAGGTGGCCAGAACATGCTCTTCTGCCAGTCTTTGTCTATTTGGTTATGTTAAGACCATAGGATTAATAGTTCAGATAAAGCAATCAAATAATCAAAACCAATTGAGCCTAAAATGGAATATACTGAGCAAACCAGTATTTTTTCTGCTTTTTTTTTTTTTCTTTTTCAAGATGCTTAGCCCTATGTTCTGTCACTGTTGAGTAATAAAGTTATGAGATTGGTCCAAAGCATCAAGGAAGAGAAAAGAAAGCAAAAACCAAAACAGACTACCTAAACATGGAGAGGACAAAAACATGCAGGTAGAGAGCCAAAGGGCAACACTATAATCTCTGCAGCTAGTTTCCTTTGCCAGCAGGATTTTGTTTTGTTTTTAATGAAGCATTGCTTAATGTACTGAAATGCTTTCTAATGACTGCTACCCATTACTAAGCTTCAGATCTCTGATGATGTGTAAAATCTTGCTATTTGACACAGTTAAATTTTTATCTTATATATAGTACAAAAAGCTTGGAAACATTCTTTCTTTACAAAATAACTTTCCATTCTTCCTGCAAAAAAGTTGAATCAGGAGATTTATCTATTTTTCATTATAGTAGAGAAAAGATTAGGGGACACCAGAGTTCTTATTTTATTTAGAGTTAACCAGTAAAAATATGCATATAAAAAGCTGAACTTCAAAAATCATAATCTCAAAGCATTAAGGAAAAAAAAATCTGCTACAAATTCAACAATCCAGTGAATAAATCAAAACGGAAACAAAGCAGCTTTGCATGCAGTCTCCAAGCACTGTTGGAGGAGTAGTGTCTGCAACACACACAGGAGAACATCAATTTGTGCCAAAATAGCACAGCAGGCTCCCCTTTCTTATCTATATGACATGGAATACAATGCTATGTTAAATTGGACATGAAATTAATTAATCTGTGTTCAGTGAATGCCATCTTTAAAAAAGTAAGGGGTTATTTCTTTTGGGGAATTGTTTTTCTTTTAAACTTTAATTCATTGTCTGCAATAAGAGTTGACAGCACTTTGGTGCTTTGCATAGGATAAATTCCAAAAATACACTGGTTGGTATACACTACACTTCCTGCACTAGGGTAAAACAGAGCTTTCCAAGTTAAAAAAACAAAACACAAACAGGTTGAACCGACCATGTGAGTCCTTGCTCCTGCAATCACTTTTGCCCGTGTATTCTCTGAGCTGTCAAGACGGCACAGGAGTAACAAAGTAGAAGCTCTCAAAGCTTTTTGGTGGAGCCTGGTCCATTTGCAGCACAGCCAGAACATGCCAAAAGATTTAACTGGACTGACTCATCATTTGGATAACGATCTCATCTGAATTGAAGCTGTGAAAATACCAAGTGACTTGAGATGACATAATTGCTGTTGCAAAATCTAGATTCTTCTGTAGCTCTCCTAGAAAGAGGGCTTTGTTGGAAGACCAATGAGAGACTCTTAAAGCAGACGCTCCTGGGGATATGCCCAGGGGCCGGTTGGTACATGTGAACAGCTAGGTCAGAGCTGTTGGCAGTGCTGTGGCAGCCTCTCTGCAGCAGGCTGTCCTCTCCCAGCTGCAGTTCGTGCCCTGTGCCCTTTTACTGGTTCTGCCCTTGGAGGGCCGAGATCCACTCAATTGCTCAGCTTCGTATTTGGAAAAACTTACAATGTACCAGACTTTGGTAGTGGAGCTGTTGCCACAGGCTTCATTGCTGGTGGTATCTGCACTGCTGGTGATGCCTGCTTTGGTATTGAGTCTTTTCGCAGCAATATTTTAAGATGCTGTCTGAGCAGCTCTGGATACAGCACTAGAAAACACAGCTTATCTTTTACAAAAATTCACAGGCTTCTCTTCTGGACTGGAAGAGACCTACCCAGATTGTGGCAGGAGTTTAACAGCAATTGTGCTCATCCATGTTCAAGGTGTGTGTCACCAACTACAAGAACACTCTCATTTGTTTACTGCACATGTTTTTTCCAGGAAAGGAAAGAACTACTTTGTTTCTTTTTCATTACAATCAAAATCTTCTATCTTATGCAGGGAAAGGAATAAAAAAGGCAGAAGATATTAGATGGGCACGTCATCTTTGTTTTTCTCAGTATGGTGCTGGTAAACAGTTATTTTTATCCTTGCAGCTGTATTGAACTCTTGAATGCTTTGCTCCCTCAGTTATAAGAGTTTCAGTGGTAGCCTTCCCTTAGGAAACTGGGTTGTTTGCAGTCTGATAAAGGGATGTACTCAGTTTTAGCCTCACTCAAGTTGTCTTCAGCAGCTTCTGTGCATGTCTTCCTAGTATTTTCAGGAGACAAAATATAGTTTAAATTGCATGGAGGGACAACTGCCTGCTTGTCCCAAGACCCTTCTTGATCTTTTCCTCCCAAAGAAATAACAGTTTAAGCTTTGGATTTTAGCCTGTCATTCTAAATGAACACACTGTGGAAAGGTTAGCCTTATTTCCATAATCTCATGTTCTTCATGGGTTTAAGGGAATTGCTTAGTAGAGTTCATAGGTGTTGTGGTTCTTGGTGTTAGTTGAGGCTGGGTTGATTTTTCCTCACCCTCCAGCACTACATTCTTATCATAGAATCACAGAATTGTTAAGGTTGGAAAAGACCCTTAAGATCATCAAGGCCAACCATTAACCTAGCGCTGCCAAGTCCACGACTAAACCACGTCCTCAAGCACCACATCTACCCGTCTTTTAAATACCTCCAGGGATGGAGACTCAATCACTTCCCTGGGCAGCCTGTTCCAGTGCCTGACTCTCCTTTTGGTGAAGAAGTTTTTCCTAATATCCAACCTAAACTTCCCCTGGTGCAGCTTAAGGCCATTTCCTCTCATCCTATCGCTTGTTACTAGGGAGAAGAGACCAACCCCCACCTCGCTATGACCTCCTTTCAGGTAGTTGTAGAGAGCAATAAGGTCTCCCCTCAGCCCCCTCTTCTCCAGACTAAACAACCCCAGTTCCCTCAGCTGCTCCTCATAGGACTTGTGCTCCAGACCCTTCAACAACTTCGTTGCCCTTCTCTGGACACGCTACAGCACCTCAATGTCCTTCTCATAGTGAGGGGCCCAAAACTGAACACAGTACTCGAGGTGCGGCCTCACCAGTGCCGAGTACAGGGGCACTATCACCTCCCTGGTCCTGCTGGCCACACTAGTCCTGATACAAGCCAGGATGCCATTGGCCTTCTTGGCCACCTGAGCACACTGCTGGCTCGTGTTCAGGCCGCTATCAACCAACACCCCCAGGTCCTTTTCTGCCAGGCAGCTCTCCAGCCACTCCTCCCCAAGCCTGTAGCGTTGCCTGGGGTTGTTGTGACCCAAGTGCAGGACCCGGCACTGAGCCTTGTTGAATCTCATAGAGCTGGCCTCAGCCCATCGATCCAGCCTGTCCAGGTCCCTCTGTAGGGCCTTCCTACCCTCCAGCAGATGGACGCTTCCACCCAGCGTGGTGTCATCTGCAAACTTACTGAGGGTGCTCTCAATCCCCTCATCCAGATCACCAATGAAGATACTGAACAGGACCGGCCCCAACACTGAGCCGTGGGGATCACCACTCGTGACTGGCCGCCAACTGGATTTGACTCCATTCACCACCACGCTCTGGGCTTGGCCGTCCAGCCAGTTTTTAACCCAGCGCAGAGTGCACTTATCCAAGCCGTGAGCAGCCAGTTTCTCTGGGAGAATGCTGTGGGAGACACTGTCAAAGGCCTTACTAAAGTCCCAGTAGACAACATCCACAGCCTTCCCCTCATCCGCTAAGCGGGTCACCTTGTCATAGAAGGAGACCAGGTTAGTGAAGAAGGACCTCCCTTTCATAAACCCATGCTGGATGAGCCTGATCCCTGAGTTGTCCCACACGTGCCGCGCAATGGCACTCAAGATGATCTGCTCCATGACCTTCCCCAGCACTGAGGTCAGGCTGACAGCCCTGTAGTTCCCTGGATCCTCCTTCCGACCCTTCTTGTAGGTGGGTGTCACATTTGCTAACTTCCAGTCATCTGGGACCTCCCTGGTTGACCAGGACTGCTGATAAAGGATTGAGAGTGGCTTGGCGAGCTCCTCTGCCAGCTCCTTCAGTATCCTCGGGTGGATCCCATCTGGCCCCATGGACTCGTGAACATCCAGGTGGAGGGGCAGGTCAGTGACTGCCACCTCTTCAATAACTAGGGGCTTCATTCTGCATCCTATCTCCATCTCCCAGCTCAGGGGCCTGAAAACCCCGAGGATGACCAGTCTGACTATTAAAGACTGAGGCAAAGAAGGCATGAAGTACCTCAGCCTTCTCCTCATCCTTCATGGCAAAGTTTCCCTCCGCATCCAACAAAGGAGGGAGATTCTCCCTGGCCCTCCTTTTGTCACTGATATATTTGTAAAAACATTTTTTGTTCTCTTTAATGGCGGTGGCCAGTTTAAGTTCTAGCTGGGCCTTTGCCTTTCTAATTTTCTCCCTGCATAACCTCACCACATCCTTGTAGTCCTCCTGAGTCACCTGCCCCTTCTTCCAAAGGTGGTAAGCTCTCCTTTTTTTCCTGAGTTCCGGCCAAAGCTCCCTGTTCAGCCAGGCCGGTCTTCTCCCCCGCCTGCTCGACTTATGGCACATGGGGATGGCCTGCTCCTGCGCCTTTGATACTTCCTTCTTGAATAACCTGCAGCCTTCCTGGACTCTTTTGCCCTTCAGGACTGCCTCCCAAGGGACTCTGTCAACCAGGCTCCTGAACAGGCCAAGGTCTGCCTTTCTAAAGTTCATGGTAGCAGTTCTGCTGACCCCGCTCCTTACCTCTCCAAGGATTGAAAACTCTATCATGTCATGGTCACTGAGCCCAAGACAGCCTCTGACCACCCCATCACCCACCAGGCCCTCTCTGTTTGTAAACAGCAGGTCCAGCGGGGCACCTCCCCTGGTTGGCTCGCTTCCCAGCTGCGTCAGGAAGTTATTTTCCACACTTACTCCAGGAACCTCCGAGACTGCTTTCTCTCTGCTGTGTTGTATTTCCAGCAGGCATCAGGTAAGCTGAAGTCTCCCACGAGAACAAAGGCTAGAGATTGTGAGACTTCAGCCAACCGCTTGTAGAATACTTCATCTGTTTCCTCATCCTGGTTGGGTGGTGTATACCAGACTCCCACCAGGCTATCTGCCTTATTAGCCTTCCCTCTGATCTTTACCCATAAGCACTCAACCTTATCATTACTTTTGTTGAGTTCTAGACAATCAAAACACTCTCTAACGTACAAGGTTACCCCATCACCTCTCCTTCCTTGCCTAGCCCTTCTAAAGAGCTTGTAGCCATCCATTGTGGCACTCCAGTTGTGTGAGTCATCCCACCATGCTTCCATGATGGCGACCACATCATAGTTTTCCTGCCATGCAATGGCTTCCAGCTCCTCCTGCTTATTGCCCATGCTGCGTGCGTTGGTGTAAATGCACTTCAGTTGGGCTATCGATCTTGTCTCCAACACAGGCATGCCACCCCTAGGCTCCTCCCTAGCAAGCCTGGTTTTATCCCCTTCCCCCTTTGCATCTAATTTAAAGCTCTCTCAATGAGGCCTGCTAGCTCCTGAGCCAGAATCCTTTTCCCCCTTTGCGACAGGTGAACCCCATCTGTCTCCAGCAGGCCTGATGCCATGTAAACTGCCCCATGATTGAAAAACCCAAAATTCCACCGCTGGCACCAGCCTCTGAGCCACGCATTAATGAGCTGGGTCTTCCTGTTCCTTTCCATATGCCTCGCGGCTACTGACGGGATGGAGGAAAACACGACCTGCGCTCCTGATCCTTCAAGTGATCGCCCAAGTTCTCCAAAATCCCTAGAAAAATCTCTAAAATCTTCAACATTGAAAGGTTACTGCTATGTTTGATAAATTCCGATCTTCTGTATTAAACTTCTTTTTACAAATTCCGCAAGAGTTTTCAAAGGTTAAGCCATCACTAACCATTCTTTTGCACATATTTCAATTATCTGCGATTCTTCTACAGCTTCTTATAAAATTCAGTATCACATTTCCTAGGACATCATTTAACATTTGTATTATAAGACTTCTGGTTATGTCATTTTTTGTACTGGTGAGTGGTATAAAGCATCTGCAGCTCAGAGGCACCTGGAGGCCCGACACCTTCTTGTGTCAAACCTGCCCCAGGTCAGGCAGAGCTTATTTTTCTCCAGTGTTGTCAAGATGCAGTGGTGCTGCTGAGCTGCCCTGCTGGGTTTCTTTGGAGAATGGCACAGGCTTTCTGAGTTGGCCTTCAGCAGCCAGGCTGTTAGAGCATGAATGAATGCATTGGTGTCCACACAGGTGCAACTGAATGTCCATCATTTCTGTTGTTCCTCTTCATATTAGCACACCCTTGTTGCCTTTGAGTACAGTAGTAGTGCACTGACCTTCTTTTATACATGCAGCTTTACTGCACAGGTTATTGTAACAGCCTGTGTTTGCATTCCCGTAGTGTGCTTTGTTCTACCACACTCTTCCTCTCACCAGCTGATTCCTATTTCTTTATTTTCTTTTTAACTATATTTGCATAAAGACATGGATGTTTTACTGTTACTTTCCTTCCTCACCAACTCGCAACTGCTCCAGATTTATTTTTAGTATTTCACCTTATCTCTTCCTTGCATTTGCTTGTGGTTTAAGTACTTTCTGCTTATTGTTTCTTTTTATAGCTTCCTGTAAAAAAAAAAAAAATCCTCAAACATAAATATGGGTTTGAAAACAAGAGAGAGGATTGTTTTACTATGTGTAACTGTGACCACCATGTTAGTTTTACATTTCAGACACACACACCTAATCTAACCTAACGTGTCATGTTTGTTTGGTTTTTTTCCTACAAACCAATGAACTTGCCAAGTACCTTTTTATACAATCTTATTGTAACAGCTCATAAAGAAATGAAAATCTGGTACACAAAAGTTTTTCCACATTTGGGGAAAGGAACTATATGCATTCTTGTTCTTCTTGCAGCATATTTCACTGCAGTTTCAACTGCTTTTAAGCCCTCATGTGTACAAGACAGTGACTGTGGAATAACAGAGAGAATCAGGGCTGTGCATGTGCTGCAAGCAGTGTTTGGCTCCAGCATATGGCAATTGGGTGCAATGTTGCTCCACGCCTACGTTGCTGCACAGTTCCTGCAGTTTCTTATTTCAACTTGCAGTTGGGAGACAAGATATTGAGCGTGTCCTAGCTAAACAGACTCTTCTCAGACTGTTCAAAGTGCTTTAGAGTTTTTCTGATAATTTTGTATTAACCACCCTGAAGTGAATACTGATGTTCTTTTGTAACTGTATTTTGAAAAAGCATTCAAGAGTTCAGTACAGCTGCTAGGATTCATAGCAGTTTTACATCACACTGCAGAGTCATGCCCTTATGATCATGAGAAGCAAATATGAAAATGGCTCAGAAGGCAGGAATTACCCTAAGCTTGGTTTTGAAACTGTTCAAAAATAACAGTTTACCAGCACCATACTGAGAAAAACAAGGATGACTTGTCCATTTTCTCTTCTGCTTTCTGAGACAGCAGAGAAAAAAGCATTCATTTAGGTTTGTTGGTACTATGTGGTAGTTAATCACTCAAGAAAAGCAATGCCTTTGTAGAGAAGTTAGGCATGGAAAGAATGAACACAGAAAACATCTATTTGCATTTTTCCCCTCCCTGCCTTGGTAGACATAAGCCGTATTTGCATCAGTAGTGAAAAACAGGGGCTATTGCAACACTTCAATTACTGCACCTTTCTTAAAAGCACCTATGCTGATTTTAAAAATATACTATAAACTCAGTTGATTAAGTAAGGTAGCATATAAAGAACATATCTTTTTAAAAAAGGTTTATATTTAACTTGGTAAAATTAAGCATTAGCATGAAGCAGTTTTTTAAGTCTGACAATACTACTACACGTGCATCTAAATTAATTCAAAGCCATGCTCTACCACAGTATCTCAGGGAGGTGTTATTCCAATACTGATAAACTGTTATGCATGCTGTCAAACGGATGCACTGTAAAAACCAGACAGAGACAAAATAGAGAACACACCCCACCCACTTTTTTTCCCCCAGCCATGAAAGCAAAAAACTGAGCTCATTTGATTCCAACAACAAAATCCAGGCAATGCTCACTGCCGAGAAGTGATGGGGATGTGTGCTTTGTTTTGGTTTGGTTTATTTGAAAAGATTTGCTAGATATATTCTGCAGTAACTTGTCATGCATAATATTATTTAGCTCCTAGTTAAAATAAAATTGTGGCTTAAAGCACAAAACAAATACAGACTATGACACTGATCTTTCCAGCTGGTAAAGTGCTTTCATGTACCCACCAGAATATTAAGACACAAATCCCTTTGGTTAGTGACGATTGTTTAAATTTGGTTCCCAGAAGAAACTAATACACAACATCAAGGCTGTAGATACATCAGACTTCTCAACTACAGCAAAGCTTTTGAAACAGTAAATATGTTTGCATAGATTTTTTTTTCCTGAGCAGATTTTATAGGATATACTTAGAAATGCTCAGTATCATTTAAAAATTCTAACTTCATCACCAACAGTTTATGAACTCATCATTTCCATAAGGCTTGCCTTACTATTTGATCACAAGAATGCAAGCTTCTTTTGAGCATTAACACGCATCTACAACTGTAATCTTAGAAACAAAACAACAAACTGACTCAGTCACTATGTTTTCACTTAGATCAGCTGGTATTCAGGAAGTGAGACTCTGATTAGTAATCATCTGAGAGAGCCCTTGAAATGATGAATGAACTTTTAAAAGTTCAGAAGAATAAACATGTATCATGAAATCACTGGGAAACAGCTTCTTAAAGAAAACAGGTAATGGAGAAACTGAGTTGAGGGTGAATATATCACTGTGTGCCTGTCACATCCTGACTTTAATGTTTTGAACATGACAAGGCTGAGCGCCAGCCCTATCCAAAAAACAGGGATGCCTGTTTTTCCTCTTCACAATTAAAACCGATGCTTACATTATATTCACATTGCCCATATATGCTGTAACACTAGAAGACTACCTATGTAAAAAAATTCTTGTGCTGTGTTGCAATATTGTGAGCTGAGACAGTGATTTACACTAAGTCCACCAAGCAGCTATCAGAAGGTACAAAAAATTAGGGGCTTTCCAAGACTGCACTTCAAAGAAACAGACACATATGAAAAGCCAATTAAAAAAATACAGTAAGCTAAAACTGATTAAATCAAAGGTAACCCTTACAACTTCTCACTGTAAGGCAGACATGATCTTAAGTAGAGGAATTCAAGAGGCATCTCATTGAAATAAAAGTCAGTAATTGGACCTGCCTATAGCAACTCCATATCATAAACACAATGAACTTGAAGCCTTGGTACATATCAAGGACTATGAATTAACTGACACCAATGATTTTAGATGAGGAAAAGGTAAAGTGCAATAATAGAACACTGATGCATTTTGGAACAGCTTTGCTTCTTTCTCAGCCAGAAATGGTACATGAGAAGGAGATA
Source organism: Platalea leucorodia (assembly GCF_965183815.1). Lineage (NCBI taxonomy): Eukaryota > Metazoa > Chordata > Aves > Pelecaniformes > Threskiornithidae > Platalea > Platalea leucorodia. The sequence goes on along the minus strand of NC_138858.1, from coordinate 26,553,269 downwards.
ATATTTTGCTGTATCTCAAGAATGTAAGTATTTTCTCAGATGTCCAGAAAACTGCAGACAGACAGATCTGGAATGTTTATGGTAAAGGGGAAAAAAAAAAGGAGGGAGGGAGGGGCTGGGGAAGGGACCAGAACGAGCCCTACTTCAAAACTGTCCCATTCTCCCCTTCTCAGTCAGAAGCGGATGATGAATAAAGTTTAGTTTTTATTTTTGAAAAATAATTGAAGCATCAAGGAATCTGGACATAGCGGTAACACAGAACACTACTCAGTTACTTCTTGAAAGTACAACATAAAATAGGAATGAGGGCAAGTAGCAAGAAAGAGAAATCCAATCTATAAATAACAGTGAAGAACACCTAGCAGTACTACAGAAAAGGGTCTGACTATAAAATGGGTTGCAACTGAGTAGGAGTCAAACGTTACGACAAGATGACAAAAGCAAAACTAAAAACTTCTAATTCAATGATGTGTTGGTACTCTTACCAGGACACAGAAGGCAGTGATTCCACGCACTTTCAATGTATCCAGCTTTTTGCTTTACACTTTAGCAAAAGATGTAGACAAGACAAAAGAGACCAGAAGACAGCAACAAGAATGGCCAGAGATCTTAAAAATGTGACATATGAGGGAAGATCCAAGGAGCCTTAATTCATATGAAAGAGTAGATCTATAATATGGTATTAACTGAGGTAACTAATAAAGCTACAATCCTAGAAACAGGGTTCACAAACAGTGCATAAACCCTTAATAGATGGATATTTTATCCAGCAAACAATTTTGTCCTTAAATATGAGACACAAGCTAATTAGGGTACTTGTAAAAACAACCACACTGCCGAATAGAGCCATAAGAAAACAGAATGGAACGGAAAAAATCCTGTGTGGGGTTAACATTCAAGAGTCTGTATACAGACTTTCTCTACCTTTCTCCCAGTTTCAAGTTTCAGCAAGAGCTACGAAAGCAGCTGTGGCTGGGGTAAGCTTGCATGGCTGGGCAGAAGTGCTGTAAGAATTTCAGGGTGATCTGAAAAGAGCTTTCTTTTACGGTGCAATCAGTCAAACTTGAGATTCATGCCCTTCACATGGCCAGTCTATAAACTACAGGACAATAAATCAACCAAATCAAAACAGGATGTGCAGGGCAGTTGCTGTGTTTCTAGAACACCTCCTCTGGGATGCAGACGCAAGACACCCAAGGGTTTTTGGAGTAACTTCCAGCCCAGGTGATGCACATGCTCAAAACAGTCCAGAACTAATTATAAAACTCAATCCCATAACACAATCTGCTGCTTGGCTTCCTGGAGGCATTAGCAGCATGCTGCGGGAACCCGCAAGAAAAGCTTTGTATGCCATCACAACCCAAGGATATTCTTCCTGAAGTTTTAGTTATGCTGGCACAGAGCTTCTCCACATTTCCCTTGGTAATAGCTAAGGCTGCAGAAAGTAGCTACGTGTTAGAAAAAAGTTCAGCTGACACAGTTGTTTGTTGGAGAATTTCAAGTTGGGTAAGGGCTTCCCCTTACAGGAAAGGCGAATGACAGTTTTTGCAATTCAGCCTAGAACTCCAGCACAGGTTCCCTTTATCCACCAAAATGTAAGTTCTGCCTTAGTACAGGATTGTTCAACACTTTCCACTCTTAAAACACATTTTCATTGCTTACAACTTTGCTAAAATAGCAGTTTGGGATGAAACTTTCCACACCAGATGCCTGCCTGAGGCTGAATTTTCTTGCACAAGTTTCAGTCAAACAGTTCAGATGTTTTAGAAAATGAAGCTACATTTTTCAGCATTAAAAGCTTCTGGTGACCTTTTCTTCAAGAAGGAAAGACATTCCTGACATTTCAAATGCCTGTTAGCTTGATAGAGAAGTAAGATTTGCACTCGGGGATAAAATCTTCTATTCCATCAGCTGGTATGTGACATTGAGGGGTGCACATCTACTCTGATGTGGCGTTTGTAAGCCTTTCCTAAGTTTGTCTAGTGACTCAAACCTCCACAGACTGCACCCTCACTTTGCACACCTTTCCCTCAAGCTGGAGTCCTGACCAGAAGAGCAGAGCAGAGTCACCATCCCTGGGGGACAACATGTGATTTTAATCAGCTGTGCACCATGACGGACCAGAGCTGGAATCAGAGCTGAAGACGGGGTGTGCTTTTCTCTGTCCTGCCAGCAACTGGGCTATGCAGAGGGCCAGGCTGCGGGGGTGCTTTGGAAGGAAACAGTGAAAGAGCTTTAAAAACTAAACCGAAAAAATAACCCAAAAAACAAACACACACAAACAATAACAACCACCACACCACAGCTGGAGACTGGGTGGGCTGAAGGAATGAAGTGAGCTGGAAGAAGATGGAGAGTCTGCATCAGGGAGACAGAACTCACTGATGAAGAAACAGATAGGGTCTGTCCAGGGGGCACCCCAACCAGCTTACTCAGGGAGAGCAACTGGGTGTTCACAGTAAGAGCTGAAAAGCACCTAGAAGTGTACAGAATTTATTTTGCACAAGCAACCTCAAATCTGGCATTTCCTTACCTTTGAAAACTCTGCATGACAGCATTCTTAAAGCTTCCTCATTCTGCATCTGCAATACTACTTTAAAATGTCCACACACACTATTGTGAAGAGTGAACTTAGATGCTATAGGTAAGCTAGCCTAGCAGGGACACCTTGGAGGCTAAACTTGACCTTTTTCTTCCCATTCCCAGATACATTTTCCTTCCACTTCCCTTAACCATTCTGGTGGCCACTGGATCCCTCCATGAGGTGACTGAATGCACAAACCCAGCAAAGTTAACCCAGAAGAGAAGGGGAGGAAAGAAAAGCCAGGAAGACACCACACAGGCATCTTCTCGGTGAGGAAGCTGAACTGGCTCCCAGTGAAGATGAGAAGCACCCCAGCTGGCAGTAAGAAGGGGGCAGGAGCACACAACAGGGAGTAGGTGGGGAGGAGAACAAGACCTCCCCCGTCTTTTCAGATAATGGCCTTCAGCATCACAAGTTGAAGGATATTTATTACAAAAATTACAGCATGACATATCAAAGATTTAGAAGCAAGAATGCTGTTGGCTTACCTATTATCTCTGTTTATAGACAAGCAATGTTTCACAACAATTGCTTAAACCTCCCCACCGATAGGGCCCCTAGAAATAGAAGCTTCTTCCAGAAAACATGACAAAACTATTGATATTTCTTTGTTCACAGTAACAATTGTGGAGTCACTGAAATTATTTCACTTCAGCAATGTTTCAGTGACTCACAGGCTGGTGTGCAGTAGATTCCTCACAAAGAACTCAGCTTTATTGTTTATTTCTTATCTATGCTGTTTAAAAACAATATAGTTTTATTTAGTCTCTCTTATTTTTCTGTAGTTCAGTCACACTGGTCCAATTGTACCCAGTGGTCACGCCGCCCACTTCAAGATTAAAACTAGAAAAATAATCCGTGTGTTTCCATTAAAAAGTTCTTCCTCCTTTACCCCACATTACAACTGAACTTGTATTCAGACAGTACACTCCAGATGAAGTGTTTTCTTTCTACCAATTTTTTCCTGCCTGCCAACCGCACCCCAACCCCTGACAATGCTTGCAAAAATACACATTTAAACCCATCTCAAAAAAGGGGTCAGTGATCCAACTCCCAGTTGTAATGCTTGCGTTTGAAAATAACAGCAGTGAGGTGGTCAGAGAAGCAGCACCTCTGGCTCCAGACGGAACAGCCCAGCCTTCACTTAGCTCTGACACTGAGCAGGAGTGCTGCTGTGACCAGAGCCAGCGACCCTGGTGCTGGCACACCAGAAGCCTTGTAGTCTCACCAGCCCCAAGACACCCGTCGGAGAACCCTGGTGCTGGGCAAGACCCCCCTAAAGTTTCAGAGGGACCTGGGGAGGGCAGATTCCCCCATGCCATGGGCTCAGTGCAAGGATGCTAATTGTAAACATGAAGCTACTGACAATCCTGGAGCATGCAGAAAGACATGCACAACTTAGCTTCCCAAATGGTTCCCTGCAGTTCAGTCCTTATTTCACACACATACAGATCTGGCTGTGGCCTCTCCTCCCTCCACGATCCTCCCAGACAGAGCTGGGTCTGCATCACAGATCTGCAGCATGAAGTGTCCTGGAGCAGGGACGGGATTGCCACACAGCTCTCAAGCTACAGACTATCAGCATTCATCACACCAGCTGACAGATTAGACTTGTGCGCTGGGGAAAAAAGGAAAAGCAATAAAACCCCCACCACACACTGAGCAGTCTGCAGCAAGAATGAAAGATTCTTGCATCATATTCTCCTTATGCTGCACTCAGGGCCCTTCTGGCCAGAATTCTCTTCCTGACCTCATCTACCATGACCATCCTCCAAGTCCTGTCTCAAAGCTTATTTCCTCAAGGGAGCTCAACAGTTAGAAATTGCAGCTACACGTGCATATTAAAAAACCTAAATATGCACAGACTGTCCAAGCAAGCTCTCAAAGAACGAGCTTCCAGTTGGTTTAGTCATCCAGTTCCAGCAATCTACTTTGTTTCAGCCTGTTGTTCTTATCTTCAAGACATTAATTTTATTGCAGGATGCTTTCCAGGGGCAGAGCACTTTTGAATCGGAACATCGGACACTAAATCCTGACATGGGATTAATGAGAGGAGGCCTCTGTTGGAGGCTTCTCTGGGCTCTTGGAAGGTAAAATATACTTGTTGAGAACGTCCATCTCTTTCTAGACTGTCAAGTGCCGAGTGCTCTTATTATTACATACATAATTGAAAATACCTTTACTCTCAGTCATGTGAGTTGGATATACTAATCCTAAATGCAAAATGTGTCCTCTCAGAGTTTTAAAGAATCAATGTGAACAAGTTCCACCTGCAATAAATATCTAATTAAAAAATTTAATAACTGTTGCAAGTGTATATCCTATAGAAAAACAAAGTACATCTGTAAGTGTCTATAAGTGCACACAGTAAAGAAAGCAACATGACTCAGCTTCCAGCAAATAAGAACATTAGTAAATTTGTATTTAAAAAAACTAAATCACCTTTTCCTTTTTCCCTTCTGGAAGAGCCGATACTAACTGAAGTAATTTGGTTTTCAGATAACAGACAGGAAAGAATTTCTCTGAGAGACATGAAAGGATTTAGGTAACACTGTATATACAATTAGAATTCCCAAATGTTTGCATCACTGGCAGTTCCTGCGGGTGCTGGGGGAAAGATTAAGCTTGATTAAATTGCAGATTGTGCAAGTTTATTTATGGACTCAGCTGTGAAACAGAGAATAAAAATCTATTTGAAACAAAGCTATGACCCATTAATCTGTTGGTAAAATCTCTGGAGTCAGTTTCCCGATTATTTTCAACATAAAAAACATTTTAATGTGAGCTGAGAAATAAATGAAGTCTAGTGAAAGTGTTAGATGGGGAAGTGAAGGGACAAGCAAAATAATTTCAGTCCAAAAGTCTGAAGTAGAGATTTCACTGCTTATTTGGCCAAAATACATGGTTCAGATGTGTTTGTCACATGGTTCTAATTCATGTAATGACATATTCAACTCAACTGCCATTTATTTTCAGCACTAATTACTCATTAGCATATGCATTTTGTCATGATTTTGCTAACATGAAAATATTTCCTGGATAGTTTGGAAGCCCTACTATATTCTAAGCCAGGTGCCAAGAAGGTTGACTGAAAAATTGAAATCTTAAGAAATTACACCCCACCCCACCCCCCCCAATGTATTTCAACAAAGAAATTGGAGGTCAGAGAGGGAAGGACATGGAAATTCAGCAGAACATTCCTTATAGTCCATTTTTCCCCGAGACTGCCCAGGACCATCAGACAACCAGCTGTATTCCTGTTCTTTATGGGGGACCTGAATGTACTCGTTACTGACAAAATAGGTTTCAACCCTAATCTAACAATACTGAATATAGACTTCAAATATGTGTAAGAGTTTACTTTCAGTTCCAGCAGAGGCAGGATTTAACCTGTTCAACCCACTTCCCAGAATACTTTACAGGGAGGAGCACATTCAGCCATTTTTTAGATTTTGGAGCTGTAAGAGAAAAATCTGAGGCAGGCTTGGGTTTGATCCCCTTATTGCACCATGCTGCTCAGATGACAAAGTCGCTTCTGTTCCTAGAAGAGTTCAGACAGTCCAAAAGCAAGCATTTCTTTTCAGGAAGCTGGATTTAGAGGCATTACAAAAGATCGTCACATTAACTTACAACGTAGCTAAAAGAAAGGCTGAAGCTTTTGCTGCTAACTTGGCATGTGAGAACAACAAAAGCCCCAAAACAATTAAAATTACAAGTCAGAACATGAAATATTCCAGCCTTTGATACTTTTTTGTATTGTCTCAGTTTCTCTAGGCTTTTAAAATGTCATAAATTGCCTCGGTGCCAGAGAAGTTGCCTTTCCAACTCACAACTCTGAGTGCTTGTTTATGTGAAATACACTGCTGAGTTAGCCTTCACCTCTCAGGTCTAATCATAAATTATACTGCCAGGCACATTTTGTAAAAGCTTTTAGCACTGATTTAGCCACAGAGATTGAAAAAAGAATGCTGAAATGGAAAAAACACCACAATTATTGATGGAATATTCTCTTACTTAAGTCATGTGCTAAGAAGTCCTCTAAAACAAATCCTGTTTCAGTCACGCAGGCAAAAGACAGAAGTCAGCCCTTCAGGGCCTTTCACAATGTAATACCAGCTAAAGAATTGAATTTGCAAAAAAACCTTGAAAGCAATAAAAGGGCTTGCATAGGGCAGAGCTAATTGGCAAGAAGTGATCTTTGTGCATAGTATATGACAACACAGGAAGTGCTCTGGGGTGGGTTAAGCTGTCATTTGATGCTGAAAGTCCTGGTTATTAGGTTAGCATACCCAAAGAGAGTAAGACCCTACATGAAAGAGAAGCTTTACACAGTATATTTGGGATATTTTCTCAGCCATTCACCTCATTCTCCTTGACGGAGGCCTCTGGCAGCAACAGGAGGAGAAGTACAACAGTTTTCCTTGCTTTCTTTTTGTAAAGCCAACATAATTCACATAACAGCCTGTAAGAATATGCTTCTTTTTTAATTCTCCATACTTACATAATAAGCATACAAATGTGCCTGGGTTTTGTGTCTATAGCAATGAATCTCTGTTTTGCAGGATTAAAGATTTTAGTGGGCCACAAAAAAACCCTTTTGAGAGAACTCTTCTTCCTATGAAGAGTCCTTGCAAGTTGAATTTCAAGGCTTCCAACGTCCACATTCTGAAAAACGCCATTCACAAAGTGGAAAACAACCCATTATTCTTCAACTGTGGCCATCAGCTAAGTGCTGACAAATATTTGAAACAAATTTGAAGAGAATATTCAAAACGTACCCAATTCAGTCAAGAGTTACTGCACTGCTTGCACACTTTCATTAGAACGTATAGAGAATATATCCTCTCTAATCCCACAGAGTTAAAAGAGACATATGAAAAATATGTACAGTCGTTTAAATAAAATTTCTTCTCTAGTGTAGTAAGTTGTATTCAGCTATTAGACACATTATTGTTAACATGAAGTGAAAATCATCTTTTAATGGCCTTTGTAGCTCAACATTAATTCAATTCTTTCTTGGTAGCTGTCCTTCTTAAAAAAAAAAAAAAAAAATTGAGCTCCTTAGGTGTGGGTTGAATTGATTTTCCTGTTCTGTTTCATTGCCATTTTAATCTATACTTTTCAATTTCTGTCTAAATAGCTTATTTCTATAGAGTTATAATATTTGCGAAAGAGAAAAAGAAGGATACTTTTATTTACCTCCCCCTCCCCTCCCACTCACCTCTCCCCCACAAAGTGCAGTCTAAAGTCTTTTCATTTATGAGTGTTGTTGGTATTATCCTAAGAGCAAGGAAAACTCTTTCTATCTTTTAAGACTATCTTTTGGCAAGTCAAAGATACTTTCTTACACAAGAAGCTGATGCCTGAAGTCAGATTTCTCTTTTAAGTAGGAAGGATGCAAGGTTAATTTAAATTTTCCTTATGCTGTTTTGCGAGTTGTTGAAAATTGCATTTAAAGCCAAGAACTGAGTTCTGAGAATAGGAAGAACTTTGACATGTTCATCAAAACTTTAAATCGCCTCCTTCAATAGCTAGTATGAGAACATTTTAACAGATAAAGCAGAAGAATGAAGATCCAGTTCACATGTACTTAAAAAACAGACCATACAACTCATCACACACTTCTGTAGTGGTGTATTTGACCTTGGTCTACCAGTATAACCATAACATGGACCACTGAACCACAATGGTAGCAAGACAAGACAAGTAGTTAATGTTTTGCCAGCGGATGCTCTTAACACTTTGTCTCACAGATACTCAACCTATCTGCCTATCAACACGTCTCTGTAACATATCCTTAGGAAGAAACAAACTTCCACTGCAAGACCTCCTCTCTCAAAAAGATCCTGCATTAACTTTTAGAAAACCAGCAATAAACTTTTTCAATCTCTAAGCAAAGGTGTCAGTTCTTTATAATCGTGCACTTTTTCCTCCAAACAAAAGCTCTGTGTTGCTGCTGGCTGACCTGATCTTTTGCAAAACTCATCACATGAGTGCTCTCAGGCTGGAGCAACTGCAGAAGCTCTGTCACTGAGCCATCCTGTCCTGTTGGTCATTCTTCCCCTTCACTGTTGAGAACCATAACATTTAGATATGGATAAAAGAAGCAAATGTCTCCAGTCTGGCTGGCATTGGAAGAAAAAAGGAAAATAGTGACAAACTGATGAGGAAAACAAGACAAATGTGCTATGCTTTATCTGAAGATGGGAGAAAGCATGGTGAAAACAGAAAGCATCCAAGTGGATGAAATAATGAAACAGAAAGATATTAATGGAAAAGATCATGCAGATAGCTCATGCATATGTGAGATATAACCACCTAACCTTACAAAAACAAATTTTCTTTTTTTTTTTTTTCAAGATAATCATTATGATTCTATCTTTGGGAACTACAATCTCACAGAATAATGCTCTGCATAATTGTTCTCCTTCTGCGCAAATACTTATGTTGTATTAGTGGAAGAGAAACCCATACCCTTCCCTCTCTGCATTAAAGCATCACCACCAAGTTACACAAGAAGTCATAGCTAACTGGAAACAGCTGCTAAGCCGCTTCTATCTCTGTTTCTTTGTAATACCCACTAATAACTCAGAAGGATCATATCTTACATCTGCTTCTCTTCTCTTCTACATCAAAGTCTTAACAGATAGCTTGTAAGTGAAGTTGTCATAGAAGCTAGGTCTCGAGGAGAGGCACAGAAAGCCATCCTGTGGTTGCTGCAGATGTTCCCCTCTGTACGTTTACTAATAGCTGCCTGCTGAGTTTTAACATTCTTGGAGCCAGGGTTTCCAGATGTCTCCTCCAAAATTAATAAAAACAACTGGAAAGTTTACAGAAGTGAGATGATCTAAAAATTTCTCTTTCCTTACAATTTTTTCCCTGCAACCTCTGATATCCACAGAGGAATTGTACACAAAACCACAGATTTGCTGCCCTAACAAAACCATGCACAACAAAAGCATACCCAATAAAAGTGTCGTAGAAGACCCCATATCATTAATTACCACTTTCAGGTACCAGAGACAGACCGTGATGCTCACCAGCAGCGGTCAAGCCACCGGGCTGCACTGCCTCCTCCTAGTGCCAAGCATTTTGTTCATACGCTATCAGCATGCCAAAACAAGGAGCTAAGGCTTGGCCTGATATTAATGCCCATCACCTCAGAGACATTATCCATAAAGTCTGAGAGCACAAAATAAGATACAGAACTCAATACACTAAAATTTAATGAAAATTCACCCAAACGTAGACTTAACCAACATTTTTGTGGCCATCCTATCCTACACTGCCCTTGAGCAAAGGCATCTACTTTATTTTCCAAGTCCTTTGAACACAAAAGAGAAATTAAGATATGTGATTCACACATCCAAACTTTAAAATCATGTTTTATTATAAAATTAAACCCTGCCTTCCCTTTATCAAATTAATAAAATATTTTCCTGTTTCTCTTGAAGAATGAATGCAGCTACCCTGTTCTTATAAAAAAAAAAAAAAAAATCAAACAAAACAGATTGTACTGTGGAACCCAGCTTCAGTGATTGCTGTATTTTATTCAAGGACTCAAATTGCTTCCAGCCAGCAACCCACAACAATGGCCTCTGAGTATCCATATCGGCATTTATTTTTCAGTGTCAATTTTATGAAGATGTACACACACAAAACAGGTCCCATGCAGGCAGTATTTACAGCCTTCCTTGGCTCCTGCCAGAAACTTTTCTTCCTCTTTAAACAAAGAACTACTGCTTTTCCTAAAGGAATGAACATTTCTAAAGCCCCGGAAATCTAGCTGCAATTAGGCAATATAAATCAAACCACAGTAATGAAGCACACAGATGACCCAGTTTTCTAACCAACATAGCAGGAAGGGTTTTTTGGAAGTATTTCTAGAGATTTTTAGCATTAGCATACAATATATTTTTGTCTGTCAGAAAGCTATTTTCCCTTCCTGCAAAAAATTTTGAATTCTGCTTTGTAAACAAAAACAAAACCAAAAAACCCCCAACCCAAAAATGTGTAAGATAAAACAAAACAAAAAACCCCCTATACACTACAGCTAAAAGCCATAGTCTGTATGGGGAACAGAAATCATTCAAACTTTCCTCCAAGAGCCAGCATCACAAGAGTTAAGAATAATCACTTTAAACACAGACAGACATCCAAGATCTTGACCTAATATCAGTGAACATGGGCACAACTCAGGGCTTTTGGCTGAAATGGGGACCAGCTACTTCCCTGTTGGATGTTTCAGAGAAAACAAATCTGACTCGTTTGCACCAGCAATTCCATTCTTGTCTAAGTCTGTAGTACACACCTATGAAAAATACTGATTTTATAAAGTTTCAGGTTTTAAGAAAGTTCATGGAAAATTCTTTATCAGCTTGATATCAGGTAGCATCACCTGGTAAATGGCAAGTTGAAACAACTGCAAACTATTCTGGAGAATACTTCATGCAAGTTAGAAAGAGATTCGATGAAAGCACATTTCAAAACAGTCTTGGCCCAATATCCTTTTCCAAACAAGAATCGTGTACTTGCTATTGATCAACAATCAAACCGTTGCTATAGGAGCTTATCCATCAGCCTTCCATCTGCCCAGCACCTCTAGATTTTCCTTCCCTTTTGGAGCTAAAAGTCATCTTTAAATGTGAGGGGGATGGCAGTAAGACTTAAAACCTGAGACAACAGACTCTGCCAAAAACTACTGTTTTCTTATTAATCCTGGGATGAGAAAAAACAATAAACCCATCACTCACTTTCAGGAAGAACCTCTTTTAACTTACAGATCAAGCTTCACTGTCCCCTCTCCAGTCCTACACCACCACGGAATAAAAGTTGTTGCTCTCACTAAAGTCACAATAGTACCCTGTATTTAGAGAAAGAATTACATATCGTCTCTCAGACCTAAAATTAATGTTTGAGTACTAATTATTTTTTTGTAACATGTAAATGTCAGCTTATAACAGAACAACAAAGAACTGCATGAAGCAGCTCTGCATTTCAAAGGGGGCAGCTATGGGTAAACAAAATACTGTGCTAGAATAATGCACTGACAGAAGCTACATAATTTATAGTTTCTACAACACTGCAAACTTCAGAGGATATTCCTACTACGACTGAAAAGAAGCAGAAGTTAAGCAACACTGAATGCTTTTCTCTGAATACCACTGCAGGAAGGCTTTCCACTCAGCAAAGAAAAGGCTGGAATCTGCTCTTGATTCAGTAGTATTCAACATGCTGCACACAACTTCGAAAACGTCTGTGTGATTTAGAGTCCCAAGTTTTTATTTTTTCTTTCTGCAAAATTGTAGTTCCCCTTAGCCTCTTTTACTTTAGAAAGGACAAGTCACCTACCAAGGATTGCTCTGCACCAAAAGCTGAGCTCCCCCTTGCAACAAAGGGGCACAATTCAATTTACCTTTAAAAAGAAGCAAGCAGGCAATTCTGTCCAGCTATAGCTAGCAGTAGTACTAGATAACACTAACGCTAGCATTTGAGAATTAAAGATAATGATAATGATCTGGGACAATGCCTCTTATTTTGTTAAAATTATAAAGGCAGCATGTTAATCAGCATAGCTGCCATCAGCCCTTATTGTGCAACTGTAAGCTATCATGCGCAAGTCAGCAAAATGCTTTAACAACTGGAAAACTCAGTCTAGACCTTTATCAAAAGATGATCAGAAAAATAAGATCACAAAGACTTGTGCATCCATTTAATTAAAATAATATGTTCTTTACTACAGTATGTACTTCACCACACTTCAGCAAACATCAATCCAACTCCATTCCATCACTGTTTAAATAATTTTTCCATGGCAAAAACATCTATGATAAAAGTGTTACTCAACAGACTTTGTCCTAGACTATGCCATAGAAACATCACACTGTTAAGCCTTTTAGACATAGTTTTGAGTCTGACTAGCTCTTTTTCTTCCTCCTCAAATCACAGAATTTAAACAAATGAAGTTGTAAACTACCCAAAACTATTTAGAAATTAAAATGCACAAGAATTGGAGCAGTTCACAATTCAACAGATTTTTCCATCTAAATACACTTATGTCCCAAAGAAGAACACTGCTTTTGTTCAAAAAATAATTAGGGCAATGACAAAAGTTCCAGTGGTTTATCTACTGTTTTCTATCTCTGCTCTCTTCTTCTCCAAGACTTCTAAAACATCTGAGCCTAATATTTATTACATTTCTCTCTGGGCCTTTTTTAACCCTGTGATTTATAGACTCTAGAGGTGAAAAAATGCCTCAAATATAATGAGGTGAAAGAAATAAAACTACTTAATAGTGTTCTAGTAACAAGCTTTTTGCAGGCTTTTTCAAGTAACATGCCAAATTCTGTGACGTTCTAGAAGAGCCTTTTAGGATGAGGTGTGTTTCAACATATACTCCATTGTTAAGGGTGTAGTCACTGCTCACTGAAGCCAACTGGAGTTTTCCACCTACCTTCAGTGGACTCTGGACAGAGGTGTACCAGCATTACTACACATACGGAGATACCCTTCCTTCATTCAAACTTAATTGCATGCACACAAACATCATAGGAATAGCTCTTGAAAAAGCCACAGCTGTTTCTCACTTCAAGCATTAAATCCACATGGATCATGTAACGACTCTTACAGTTGTGCTGATTATTCCAAGTTTGAACACAGCCAACATTTTAAAAATGCCTAAAAAACCTGGGTGGATTAGGCCACCCTGGTTGGAAAATCTGACAAAAGACGTAACTTCATATAATTCTTGCTGATTTCAGCATGCTGCAAACTGCTGGACCCTTACAACAGACACTGCATCATTGCACCCTTTGTCAGTTAGGCAACAGGACTAACACACACACGCAAACAGCTAAGATTATGGCATCGATCTAGAGATTAAACTCAAGTGGAAAATGGACTAATTTTCTCTTCATCTAAGAGTCTGCTAGTCTGACTCACATTTCTCATGGACAAGAATGGAAATAATCATATGAATACGGAAAGCCCAGTTTTATGAACCTGTTTTGGAAAGTGATCCTTTCATTAAATACATGATATTTTACAATAGACTAGCTTCCAATGAATCAAACTGTAAAGATCTGTATCACATTATTTAATACCTTATGTTTAACCAATATGAAGTCAAAATTATATTGTCCCTTAGTGAAGGATGGGTATAATTACTTAAATCAATACTTATAATTTCATCACCTGGCACAGAAAACAAAATTCCATCATCAAAATACCACTGCACAGTTCCCAGTGATATTAATTTCCTTTTTATTAGCATGGATAACACCACAAAAATATGCTGCTAGGTGAATCTACAAGCATGATCCTGTAAAGAAATGTGCAACTATAGCCAATACCAATCGAAACTAAGGGATCTCAAAATGATTTCCAGCTCTTGTGATTTTATCATGAGTCACATCTGGTGTTTTCCTTGAGTCATACAGTTAGGAACCTCAGCAGTGGTGCCCATAATTACATTTTACAATTTTGTTACTGTGGTGAGGGGGAAAGGAATCTGCCTTTTTACATATATGCATTCTGACATGAAGCATGCAGGTGACCCCTTGGTCACATGCCAGACTACTGGGTATCAGATTTTGTTGCACAAAAATCAAGAGATTTTTACAAAAGTGCTTTTCATCTGTTAATGATAATTTCTTAGTGACAGTGCACTACAATCCACATACATGAATTCCAATATGTCTTCTTTGTTGTGTACTTTCACTAATGAGAGAACTCCCATTTTTTTCCTTTCAGAGGAAAACAAGTATTTATTTATTTATTGGACAACTTATGATAGCAATGGTATGACATTCCATCCATAAATAGGCTGGAACAAGCCAAAAAACTGCAAGAACATACATGAAGCTAAATTTTCTGCCTTTTTTTTTTTTCCTTTATCAACCTAATAAATATAATGAGTGGTATCAGTAAGAAAGCAACATTGGCCAGGCCAATTCAATTCTGTTGAATGATTTCAAGACCATTCAAATGCTGTTCAAGATGCAAGTGGTCATGTAAGAATCAACATAATCTAAATCAGAAGGGGAGAGGGAAAGCATACAAGTGCTTGCAATACAAACATACTTACACATTTTACAATTTGGCTCCTCTGAATATCCTCAAAAATGTTACTAAGTTTTTGAAAAGCAACTGCCATGAACAAATTGCCTTTCAATACTCACATAAACCTTCGTAAATCCTAACCTTTATCTGAAGCATGTACCGCTATTCCAGCAATGGCCAAAACAGTTTAAGTCAGTAGAAAAACAAGAAAAGAAAAAAAGCGTCTCCTGTCCTCATTTCCAACACTGAAATTATTAAAACTTTCTCTCAGGTTGCACCTAGCAGGAAGCAATTCTGCTTCAGCAATGGATTAAGTAGATCAAAAACAGATCTCTGCCACATCAAATTTTGATGATGTTCCACATTTTAACTAACTTGTCATTTAATAAGGAAAACAAAAAAGACCCCAGAGTGAACTCTCTCCACAAGACAGATTCAAGCAAGCACGAATCTAAAGGTTCCATGGAGCTGAATGCAGTAAAGGAAACACAAAACCAAGGATGAGCTTCTAGAGTATGCTGTTATTTGCTAAAATAAGTAAGACTGTGCTCTGGCTGCTATTCTTACAAACTTCCCCATATGGCCTCAGCAAACAAGGGAGAAAAGTGATGTAATTTTCATGGCACCCACATCCTCAAAGCCAGACACTCATCACCTAGGTATCAGCAAGCCCTTACACAAGTCTTCTCAAATTACTGCTTCCCACCAAGACCTGAAACTGGCTCCCTTTAACATCTGTTAATCTAATTGGTTCCTATGAGCCTGTAACAATTAAACCTGTTGTTGCAAGGAGCAACAGGGAAAGGGGATTTTACATATCCACAGCTGGGCTGTTAGCAGAACAAATGGACTGCATCTGACTCAATAGCTCTCACCAAGATCCAGTTATTAAGTTGTGAGAATAAGCCCTAAATGAAGCTGATGGCCTCAGCAACTAGGCTGAGCTCAAAGTGCTTATCAGCTGCTCAGTCACAGCAGCGATCATAAGGAGGGGGCAAAGGCTTCAGAATTTCTCTAGTCAGTAAATTTAACAGTCCTGGAGGAAGGTACGACTAAAATCATGGCAAATATGGAGTGAATCACTCATACAAAGTGACAATAGAATTACTGTATGATACATTACGAAGTTGGCAATTTTTAGTTGGCCTGTATGAAGAAGGAAAAAAAACTGAAAGTCCCTGTTTAGATTCAAAGTATTTTTACAAAAATGGAAGTACTGCAACAGCTGAGCAAACTCAGCTCTTTACTTACGCAAAATACTTCAGTGGATTTATATTAGAAGAAACATTTTTTTTTCCCCCAAAAGAAAAAGTGAAAATGGAACAAAGTGATACCCAGCTTAGTATCGGTCCCAGTCCCTTTTCCACAGACACTTATGGTCGTTTCTCTCTCTGTGTACTCAAAGGAGATTCTCACCTTTAGAAGGAATTCTCATACATCCAAACAATGTGCATAAGGGTTTGCAGAGCAGGAGCTGTAATATCTTCTGTATCATCAGCATCCAGCATAAGGAGAGGAACTAACACTTTGTCATAAATTTTGTAGATCTCTAAGCCCAGACATCTCACAGCCTGAGAAAGAAAGTAAGCCCTGCAGTTTTCTTCCAGTGCACCAGAATATTGTCTCATACAGCTAATGTCTTACCCTTTCCACAGTCTAGTTTTAAAACAACTTAACAAAACACTTTTTGAAGTATTTTTGCTCTGTGCTCTCTTCTGTGCTTTCTGCCCCAGTATTATGCTACCTAAGCAGCTGGGCACAACGCTGTACTGAGGTGACACCACCACGACCCCTGGAAGTTCCTTAGAAACTCTTACAATACTCTTAACAGATTATGTGCCTCACACTTGGACACCAGAGAGTTTACTAGCTCCCATCTTAGGGTGTGGGAGGAACAACAAGTGTTATTTACCTTATGGGAGCCAGGGAATTAATAGCTTTCAGCCTTTGTTTCTTTAAGAACTCTCTAGCCACTGGCTTTTATTTTTTAACTGTTTTGCTTGCTATTCATCCCTTTCTGAATCTGCTCCTCTAATTTTCACCAACCTTTGTGAAATTCCATAAAGTCAACTTTTAAACCAGAAATGTTTCTAACAGATAAGTTGAGACTTTGGTACTCATAAGTCAATGCAGAAACTGTTCCTTTTTCCAGAGTACCATTGAAGAAGGCCTATGTATCTGAAATTCCCCCCCCCCCCCCTTTCTGGATGTTTTCTTAGACCATCACAGTTATGGACCCCTGTTACTACATTCCATGTTAGCCAAGAATTCACCAGTTAAATAATTCCTTTTCTCTGATGACTGCAAAACACTTCAAACGTATCTTAATCACACTTTATAGTCATTCTGAATCAAACTCAGTCAGTATTAGAAGGTTGCTCATGGTATGTAGTGCTATTTGATGCTCCAACAGGTAAAATTATTAAAAAAGTGTGCCAATGTAATCAGGTGTCTTTTACAGCTACTTAAATACCTGGAAACACCCAAGACTCCTGATAGACTTTCTGTACGTACAAAATTCTGAGCTGCACCTCCAGGCACATTTGAAAACAGCACTAAGGATCTATTTGCATCTTTGGGCTCAGAAGTAT
Organism: Platalea leucorodia; assembly: GCF_965183815.1. Taxonomy (NCBI): domain Eukaryota; kingdom Metazoa; phylum Chordata; class Aves; order Pelecaniformes; family Threskiornithidae; genus Platalea; species Platalea leucorodia. The sequence continues at coordinate 26,536,034 of NC_138858.1, read as the reverse complement.
CTTTTAAGTTATAGCCTCGCTAGACCATCATCTTACGAAGTGTCATTTCACATCATTTCAGGTTAGTAAGGTTGATAATCTCTAGTACCTTCAATGCTTTAAGAAGTTACTCTATTTCCTCTGAGCTTTTATTTACTTATTTACCTCACTTTCATTTCTGCCCTGCTTAGAGTGAACTCTTCCATAGCACAGCCAAGATGGAAGAGAGAAAGATCTTGATTCACCATAAACACATTCTTCCCCACTGGCACAGTACATAGATCTGCAGTGGTTCATTAATAAGAGTGACAAGTGAGCTGCTACAGGCACAGACCACTGCGAGAGTGTCAGAATATAGGACAGACCAGAATGCAAACAAGCTACATTCAGACCTAGAACAACATAGCGATCTTTCAGACTGTCACAAAACATGTTAAAAATTATGATTTTGCACTGCGAATCCTAATTCCCGTCTCACTGTTGTTAGCTGAGTACCATCCTAAAACAGAAGTGATTAATTTTTGAAATAATTTGCTGTAATGTAGCACTATTACTGTTCACTGATTTCCTTTCATAAGTAAGAACTGTACGCACAGACTGGTGATTAAAATAAATTAAAAAAATGGCATAAGGGCTTTCCAAGCGAGAGTCATGGCATTTGGTCAATTCTCTCTTGATTCACTTAGATATTGCATGTGTAAACTAAGCAGCATCCCCCTTTATATATTCACAAGCATTAGTATGCTAGCAGTACTTCTGAGGTGGAGTCCCTCCAGCTGCCAAGAACAGAGTCATCAAAAAAAATCCAGTAACAAAGAAAACCAGCTTGATAACCATCCATCAGAGGATGGACTGGTGAGAATGCCAGGGCAGCAGACCTAGAAAATGCTTTAATTGTATTAAATATAATGTTGTCTTGACATATGTGCATGCAAGAGCACTTTATTATCATACTCCGAATGGATTTGACAGTTTCAGGAGGGGATATGAACAGTATCCAATTTCCAGAGAGAAATATGCTCAGTGCAATCTGGAAAACTAGTTGGATTTCAAGGGATGTTTTCAACCTCCCTAGTATAGAATTTCTTTTTGTTCTTCTCAGCCTCAACTTTTCCAATACAGGAAAAAAAAGAATTATCTGCAGGGAAGGATTTTTTCCTCATTTAATAAAATCTACAAATCTTTAGAGACTATAAACCTTTTTATTTTCTACTGCATTAAATTTTACCCCCAAAAGAATCTTTATGAAAATATTTATCTTCCTGTATTATATGTCTAAGAGGTGGATTTAAAAATGATCCAGTAGAGGACAATTGCAACCTTCTACCAACTAGACAAAACTATTTTGCTTTAGGGGAAAAAAAAAAAAAAGATAAAGAGTGATATAAGAAGTGCAAAATGAAAGAAAATCATCAGCCTACATTTGGTATAGCAATTTTTTTCAATTACAGCAATTTCCAATTTTATCAGGAATAGCAACTATATTTCACCAGAATACCATTCTAATATTTCAGAACAATAAGATACTAATTTTAAAGACATTTTTCTTGGGCGTCTTGAAGCATTTTAGGAGGTATGTGTAGCATAAGAAGACATTCACCTTTGGGTCACATATGTTACCTCACCTCCTCCCATCCATTCCCCCCATTTATTTCATTGCACTGAAAGTCAATAATAATCTCTCACTGTTGTTTACTCTTTGTCCTAAATCCTTCTGCATTACCTTGCAGGGTGCTGCGATTACTGGGCTGAGGGAAACACTGTCCTATGCAGAACTGCAGAGGCACGATCAGACCACAGGACTGGAGTGTCAGGGATTCCTGACTACATTATCAGTCAATGTCCTTGATTAAGTCACATCTCTATTGAACTTATGCTGTTTTAAAAATCAGTGAAGTAGGGATTTTGGTGGTTCCCTGGTATTTGTAAAAAGTTCAGCTGTAACATTTGCTCACCAGGCAGCCCAGTTCTCAGTTCATAACTCTCATTGAATGCTTTTTCCATGGCCTGCCTGCATACATTATCGGGGAAAAAAATACATATTTTTTTCTTATGCATCAATTCCACAGTGTATTTAGACACACGGGTTTGAACAGCCATCAACAGGTTATTTGCAAGCTTTCTTAGAGGCCCTAATACCTCCCTCCTTTTAATAGCTTTGGAAAGTAATCTAACAGCTCCCATAGCTTAAACTAGAGAGGGCCAGAAGGATATAAGAAAAGAATTCCTTTGTGGCACATAGAGAAAAAGGGTAAGTCAGCCTCAAGAAATGAAAAAGGAACTATTTCTTTCAAGCAGTTCAGCCCTACTTGGACATAAATTACTTGGCTCCACCATTGAGCTCTGTGCACTGCTCTGCTTTCTGCGTAGAAAGCAGGTTTCAATGATAATATTGGTGATTCCTGACAAGCAGTCCTTCTCAATCTATACCGATTCTGCTTTCACTCATAGCTTCTTTTTAAGATATCTCTTTTTCCAGACTTTATGATGGCCCCACTTCTAAGAAATTATTTGCATGCACAGGCTAACACATCTGCTTATCTTCAGACACATCTAGAGCATGCAACTCAGAGATCCTGCACTTTTGAAATAAGTCAGCATACTGTAGTATGTCGTAGAAGGAAGGGGAGAAAACAGAAAGGTAAAACATAGTCTATTTAGCACATCTGAAAATGAGCTCAAGCTCTTTTTAGTTCCAGCAGCTGCCTATAATGGAAAAAATGAAGATTTGCTGTTGCCAGAAAAGTGGGCAGTAAGAAATAACAGATGTGAAATTTCAGCAACATCATTGGCTAGGTTAGTTGTACATACGGCTTTACAGCCAGCGTCCCTGTTGGGCTACAGCATTCTCAGAGGCACGCTTGCTTGCTGAGCTGCTGAACTGTTTCCCTTGCTTAGCTGAATTTACTCAGCAACCTCACCCATGAATGCGATTGACAGGAAATATTCACGTCCTCACAAGCATGTGTGGGTTGTGTGTAAAAGCTCCTCAATTAAAGTTAGTCACTACCTTTTCCAAAATCATTTTAACATTTCACTTCTTTCTTCCTCCATTCACTCACCCCTCTTTATTTCATGGACACTTAGGGTGAGTGGGAAAGAAAAGACAGGTCCTCCAACACAAGATCTTATTACATGAGGCTCACAAAGAAAGTAAGATCAAAGAAACCCATCTAACCTGGTGTATACATTTTTAAGAGAAAGTGCAGTGGGTGAAAAATGCCCTTCCAAGAGTCAACTCCAATTACAGAAGTAATTTTCAAAGAATGAAGTTTCTTGGAAGAGTTTAAAGGGGAAATTATGAATACAAGGTCTGTAGAATATATCACATCAAGAGTAACTTCTGTCAGCTCAATTTGCAAGATGAAGTGGACTTCAATTTAAATTAAAATTAAATAAAATCAAAGTTATATTTAGGCATCAGAAATATGCCCTGAAATTGTAATGTGGATCACAAAGATGATTGCTACTTCAGAAAAAACAATTGTAAAGCTATATAAGAAAAAAATACTTCCAGTGAAGAATACATAACAGCAGCAACTAACATCAGCAGAATTGAAGTTGGGCTGCCACATCCATTGCAAGCCATTCTTCTGCAACGTTCAAAATCTGGTTGTAAAATGCAGCTCTTAATAAGCCTAGGTTTTCATGCTATGTCTCATCTGGTGTATTTATTACCTGTTGCTGAAAGAAACAGTACTGTTCTCCCCACCTACTTCCAGCTGCTTATTCCCTCTTTGTCCCTCGTGTTACATCTAGTAATTTCTCAGCCACAGGACAAGCCAGGCCAGCATAGTTATCTGATGTAGTTTTCCTTCCTAGGCAGCTAGGTTTTTTTATCGAATCAGCTGCTTACCTTGGGGCTGGGGGCTGATGCGAGAGAGAGGAAGAACCAGCTGAAGGAGCACTGCCCCTTTTGGCATCAGCCTGCAGTTGTGCAAGACCATATGCAACATTAAATCATGCTCTGAATAGTATTACTAGCTTTCTTCTTGCAGAATGAATATTCAAGTGTCTTCAGGATTCCACATCACACAGTGAGTCCCTGAGAGTTAATGTCACAGCATGAGAGAAACTTTGCAAGTAGAAATAGTAATACTATAGCAACTGAAGGACTCCACAGGCACAAAAGCACACTGAGATGAACTGAGGTGCAGTATCTGGACAAAAGGCCTTGCAATCTAAACAGACAAAAAGAGTAAGAAATGAATTAACTTTCCTAATATTACTCAGCTGGTTAATAACAGAGGCAGAAATTGAACGCGAGAGTTAGGACAGGCAGCTCTATCTGCTACACCACACTCCTTCCTGTGGCTGCAATTGCTATTTGTTCACTGCTTGTGGTATGGCACCTCCATGTCAAGAACTGCACTTGGTTCCAGAAATAACAAAATTAAAATTAGCCATTGTATTTGTTGCTCCATAAGCAAATTATCAGTTCAGTGTGGTTTACAGCATCTGAAAGTTCCCAGTGCCTTCCCAAGGAAAGAACTCCAAATCTTAATATTTTCCTGATTTGGTAACTCGTCCTCTCTCCCCTCTGATGACAGACAAAAGGAAAGAAAGTGAAAAAACGCCCACTGCTATTTTTGTTTCTGTTAAATGGAAGTGGGGTGCAATTTTGGATTAGTGCTTTAAAATCACCTTAAAGTTCTCCAAACGAGTAAACAAAGATAAATTATATGAAAAAGAAAAAAAAGGGCAAAGCACAGACACAGAAAAGAGATTACTCGTAGAAGAAAAGCAGTACAAATATATAACTTCCTATTTACTCTGGCTGCTAATAAAAACAAGTAAAATGAGCAACATTGGCTACAGTAAAACCCACCCTGTTTCTGTGCTGTTATGTACATAGTACAAAACTGTCCTGATATAAAGAAAACTGTATATCCCAAACCAAACATAAAACCCCAAAATCAACTCCCTGTCCCTATTTGTATTCTCCTGTGAACTATGTAGGATTAACACACAGGGACCTTTTAGTCACCTCAAAACTATTACCAGTTTTTCTGTTTTGGGCTTGAGATATGACAGGGCTTCATCAGAAACCTAGAACATCATTTCTGAAGTAACAAAGCACTGTCATGATGCAGACAAAGTTCAGCACATAGATAAGATGACAGAACACCTTGAGCTAACCACAACTTTCCTTTCTCTGTGGGTTATCACGACATGAGGAAAGACCTTCAGAAAGAAAGACCTTCACTCGGCTTGCTTTCCTCCACCTTGGTTTCTCCCAGTTGTTCCCAAGGCCAGAAGCACAACCCTCATCCTCCACTAGCAACCGGGACCCTATGCAGGAAAGCTAGGTAAGTATTATTACCTGAAGAGGAACCACACTAGCTGGTCAAAACATTTATTTTCATGTAACACAGAAGAATATTTGTCACATCAGCTGGGAGGTTCCAGAGTAGCTGGGATGCCAAAACTCCATGGTCCAAAAACTGCACTTACGTATCAACCTGTGGCAAAAATACTGGCAAATGGCTGGTGAAACTTCAGCTATTAAAAGGGGGTCAAACCTCCAGTCTTCAAGGACTAGTCTCACTGTCAACCATCAGAGTCCCCAGGCTAACATTCCCCAACCACATGAATGCCTGCTGCTTTCCAGAGATGTCCAACACCAACATCTAGCGCAGCATCTGACCTTTGCTGAGGCATCTCACTGGAGTGTGGATCCCTGTCAGCTGTGATGTGCAGGTCCTGGAAGAAGCTTAGCACCCCTGCAGTCAATTCTTGATTAATATTGTTTTAATTTTACATACAATAACCAGTGCTTTGTTGCCTAATACAATTTTGGAGTCTATCTTTCCTGTTTATTAGAAAAGGCACTATAAGCCTGTATCCTACTCATATTGCAAAAAAAGGAGCATACATAGAAGTCAGGGAGTATGTGAATGCTCTTAAAATTAAATTGAAACCCTGGGGAGAAAAAGAAGAGGAAAGAGTAAGAAAAATACCAAAGACTTCATTAAGAGCTTATCAGAAGGTAATTTCATCCTTTAAATTTTTAACTTGGTTGCTTATTTCTTGCTTCCAGTTACAATTTTATTAATTATTTTATTGCAACTGAAGTGAAGATTTTTATGCAATTAAGCGCTTACCTATTTTCAAATGTTTCCCTGAGACAACCTAGGCAATGCCTATGAAGAAAACTCAACTAGCCTTTGCTGTGCTCATTAGTACATCTGGAGAGAAACTATATTTACATATTTCGTTATGAAGGGAAAGTTATAATTTCAATTTTCTTTCAACATATCAGATCTGCACAGAGCTCTTCTTATTAACTATGCAATTTTACCATCACTTAACCCTCTACATTGACTTCCCACCTACTGCTGCTGACAGTTGCTCAAGCTGTTGTTTAAGTTAGCTTCCATTCTTAATGCATGTGCTAGTGTTTTTGTTATGTTGCTAAGCATTATAGGGCTCCCCTCTTAACTGGTCCGAGGCACATTACTATAAAATAGGTCATATTATCTGTAACACTACCCAAGAAGCAATTTTAAATTAATAAGAAGTCTCTTCTAATTCTTAACTAGCAGCTTCTCAAAGAGCATCAAACTTGCAAGAATGAATACCTATATTCATTGTTAGATTAAGCTATATAAGCTGTCTACGATGTACCAACACCAGACAGAGAACCATGAAGTACACAGTTCAGTTCTCAGCCCTTGCAACTGCTGTGAAAACTTGGTATGGCATCTCACTATAATCTGCAATATGAGCAACGTTGCAGTTTAGCAAAAGGTGCTTCAGCTTTTTCCCTGTTCAACACAACTCTTAAACACCTCCTTAGTTTCTAAACAAATAGCATTTTAACTGTTTCAGTAGTCCTTATGCTTATCTTATGATCCTCTGGTGAATCAGGGCCTCGTATCACAGCATCCCACCACAACAGCCACCATATTAATCATAAAGTAACAAGTATCAGCAGTCTGTAAAGAAGGAAATTATTTCAGTTTGAAGTCACGCAATGAAATGTCAGTAAAAAACTAGAAGTTGCTTCACATTAATTATTAAGTTGTTTATAAGACTTTTAAACACACATGAGTCACCAACAAGCAGCAGTCATAAGCAAGTTTTAGAGTTACTTATAAAAACACTGAGTATATTTCCTTTGAATTTCCCCTAATGATAGGCGTGTTTAGCATGACAGAAGGATATTTTTATTTTCAGAATGTTTGGGACAAGTGACTTCTGAACACCAGGCATATGGCGTTATCAGCTCCTACATGTGAAGAGGCACAGATCAGAATTGTCCATTGTACACTCGTTAAGAAACTTTAAATAGTTTCAGCTTTTTGTGGGATCACATAATGCATGCACTAGAGTAGTACCTGTTGGGTTAACACATCTGTTTCAACGTAGTGGCACACTTGTGTGTTGTGGAACACCTAACTTACTCAGAGCATGAATAAATGTGTCACACTGGCACATAGGTAAATTAAGCCACATAAATCCATACACACGTAGGTATCTCAGCAAGGACAAGACTGGTTGATGAGGTAGTTTGAATTCCTTCTTGCACAGTTCTTCACGATCCTGAAATTTAACGTGGCTCCTATTAAGACTACACTTAAGGGCAAGGGCAAAACATGGATTTTTCTATGGGAACTTGAATGCTGTTTGGGTCTTTCTGGCATCCACTGTGACCAAAAATATCCTAGATAACTGAACGCATTCAAAGTGGGCAAGGACCTGTAATATTTAGTCTAGAGTACTAAATGAACTAATATAAATACCAGAAGACGTACCACTTATTTTTGAGGACTCTTGAAGACCCTGACAAACACTAACAGCAGTAGGAAATAACAAGTTTCATTCTTATCAAGAAGGAGGAATAAGGTGGATGGAATCTGCACAGGAACTATCAATTCATTTTACTTGTGCACTGATGACACCATGAATACAGCAGTTTAGTCCTGATAATTGTCAGGGGGTGGAGGATGGGGGCATGGGGGTAGATAAACAGTAGGCAAAAAGGAACTATCCAAAATTAACTGAAAAATTCACTTAAAATTCACTTATTTGCTTTTCCTGGTAAAATACAAGCAGAAATAGAAAGAAGATAGTAAATATAGAACTACATGAAGGTAAATGTTCTAAACTGATGCATTCCTTCAAAGTTTTAACTAAACGGTATTTCTAGAAATTAAGAACTACACAAACATAATTTTCAGAGGTCATTAAAGCAAAAAAGAAGACAAAAACAAGGCAAGAGTTTCTCACTGTATTGCATTTGGTTCTTGGTCACCAAAGTCAACAGCACATGCAACCAAATGTGCTAAAAACTTACATTTGCTGCCAACAGCACTGGAATCAAACAAGATCCCGTAAACACAAAATATTTCACATGAACTGGCTCTGCTACGGAAACCAAAGAAATAGAAATATTACATTATTCCAAATAACCATCTCTTGGCAAGAAAACGCAATTGCTTTTTGAAAGTAGTATTATTACTACTACTATTACTGTTACTACTACTACTCTTATTATTATTATTAAGTACAATTAACAATTGGTGAGTTCATCTCTGCATTTGTAAGGCTCTCTTTGCCAGCCTACACCTACAGCCAGGGAAGTGCAAATAATATATTTATAAACCCATTACTAAACAAAACTCACTTTTTAAAGTATTTGAATTTTTAAAGTTCGTGCTTAGATCCTTCCTGCGTTCTTCTCCAGTCACAACAGGTACATAACTGGCTCACAGGATGCAAAGAATCAGCAATGAGCAGGGCGTAGGGGATCAACGAAATGATCTGTCTTTACGAAGGACACCACAGTTTGCCGAGGAGGTTAAGAACCACAGGCATGGTTTAAACCACACTCCACAAGCTTGGGGGTTTAAAGAAAAAAAAAACTCAGTTTGCAGTAATTTATTAACTTACCTCAGGTTTCCATGTATTCTAGAATGATATCTGATTTTTTAATTGCTGAATGTATACGCTGGCGTGATTCTGAGAAGTCTGGATTCACGCATTACTCATTTAATACAATGGGTGACAGTGTATGTTACTGCTTCAACAAGTATAGATTGAACTATTCTGCATGAAATACTTTAAGTTCAGTATTTTCTAAGTCAAGATGGTGGTGGCCACAAGGTTTCACTTATCAAAAGCAGTCACTAAGACTACCTCCTCTTCACCTTCTTAAAATCTCTGCTTAAAAAAGTCAGATGAATGCTCTGAACAGGAACTTGGTGCTCCGAAGAAAATATTCAAAAGGCATAACCTACTGCACATCTTCCATCCCTCAAAAAGCAGTCAAACTTCAGAGTCAGACAGCATGTGAAAATACCAGATAATATAATCTGAATTTCATTTACTCACCACTGTTCCACGTCCTTAGGTCTTGGTCAACCACTTCAGACACCTGGCAATACCTAGAGAAATAATTGACGTAAAATGTAAGAAAGGTACAGAGCCAAAAACATTAAAACAATATTTATGATTAGTATTGCTGGCTGGAATGGTACAACTCTGCTTGTAAGAGGCTACATGCACATGCATAACATTTCACTACCAGGACACTTCTGCTTTGCTAGAAATGCAGCATTCTAGACATCACTTCAACCACTAAGGACCTAAGAAAAATAAGCGTATGTGAAGGAGTAACACATAAACCACTAAGCATGCACAAAATTGCATCTTTTTTCTCTTCCTCTATTTTACTAATAAAGTATTCCAAGATTTGAAAATACATTTAAAATTATTTGTTTATCCTATTCTGATTTATAACAATATTTTAAAATCAGGTATGACTTAGGAAGAAATCCAGAAGTTCCTAAACCACTGGAGTAAAAATGTAAACTACATAGCATGTTCACCCCACAAGCTTATGAAACGCACCTCCAAAACCCTTCCACCACCTCACACATGTATTTCATGGAATTCAGCAAGGGCAAGTGTGAAGTCCTGTACCTGGGATGGGCTAATCCCTTGGACAGGCTGGGCACTGACTACCCAGGGCACAGCTCTCTGAAATGGACCTGGGGGTCTGGGCAGACAGTGGGCTAAACATTAGCCAGCAGTTAGCCCTGGCAGCAAGGAAGGCTAAGAATATCCTGGGGTAATCGATTATTCACCTTTAGCCAGCACTCCAGGAATATGCGTCTGCAATAGCACATCCAGTTTTGGATCCCCAGAACGAAAAAGTAATAAAATAAGGTGATAAACGTAAGGTAAGATTGATTCAGTGGTGCTGAACTACAGGATTTCCCACAACAATAACCAATTCTGCATTTTTGTACACACATCAGCACAGGATATATGAAGACCTCCCCTTACATAAAAGAACAAAGTGAACTGGAAGGTCAGTAAACTCTAACAAAGAGAGATAATTTGGCCTTGGTGAAGATGGTTTAACAACAGAAAAATGAGTGCAGAACTCCTAACAAAGCGTGCTGCTGAGGACAGAGGAAAACATACTGGGAGCACTGGGAAGTCAAGCATGGCTTAAAATGGCCTCTGAGTTCCTGGCACACAGAATATTCCTCCAGGAAAAAAACAACAGACTGGACTAAGTAGCTGTGATTACTATGACTTTTCTCTTCCGTCTCAAAAGCAGTTAAGACGGCAATGAAAATACAGCAGTGCTAGCAGAGACAGAGACTATCTTTCATGAACAAAAAGGGCCAAATTATTTTCTTTTAGACTCAAGCACCCAAAAATGCACAATCAATTTTAAGTATGTGAAAACGATGGATTACTTGGACAATTAGAATTAAGTGGTGCTTAATTAATTTCCTTAAACTAAGGAAAATTTCCTTGCCTGGAGTCTGAGCTCCCTAAGAAAGAGAAGCAGTACGGGCAGGGTAAGACAGGATCAGCCCATCAAGGACGCTGTAGAAGAGCCTTCTCTCACAGATCCATCCACCTGCCAAAGGCACTGCACAAGTCCGCACTCACATGCAAGAAGTACCAAAAAAAAAAAAAAAAAAAAAAAAAAAAAAAAAAAAAAAAGGAGAGCAAGTACAGCAAGTATTACATTAAAAAGAAAGGCTCTTTTTTGCCACCACATTTGTGATGAAGCTAATAAGAAGAAACTCCACATGCCTTCCACTGCCCCATCACCACACAGGCCGCGTGCACTTTCCTTATGCTGCAGATGGCCAAAATGAAACCCAAATCCTCCCAAACAAATCAGAATGAGAAAAACACATGTATGCTCTCACTCTTTCTCTCAGGAGCTCTTTCTTACAAATTTTGCAATAGCTCAGATGGATTTCTACAACAGGTGGCAAAAATACATAAAATCCATTTCTTCCTTTCTACTCACCTAGTTGTAAATTTGGCTGCATCACCCCATCACCACCCACACCCCTCCAAACAAAAAGAAGAAAACATTGCATTCTTCATTTTTAGCTCCCTTCTCCTTTGCAAAGGAGTAATGTTTTAGTATAATTCAGGAAGAAAGAGTCTCCATACCAGGAAAAGCCATTGATTTAAAGTTTTTTATTTACAGTCAACAGGAGAAGCAAGTAGGCTGGACACTGTTAAGAGAATACAGTTGGTTTGATAACATCCCCGTGTCACATACCCTGGCTTTGTACACAACAGGAATTGGGTATACTTAGGCTCCTCAGCAAAAATAAAATAAAGAATAGAGATATATCCGCTGTATCTTAAAACATCCTTTTCAAGTAGCTTTTTCTTCAGATATACTACTGTGCGATACTTCCATGTATTATATTACAGCAAGTATCCAAATCAAAGAAATATTTACTTAATTCAGGAACGTTTGTATGACCAATTATGTCCCTATGAATAGAAATAATGCGTTCAGTAGGTTCTTTGTCTTCTGCTATCAATGCAGAACAGTATAAAATAAAGCAAGCCATACTATTTCATAGGCATCATTAAGGCTACCTTCAGAAATAACAGCAAAACAAGAGGGGAAAGTATTTTCTTTAGGGATACAAGGCTAGCAGGTTAAAAAGAAAAACTCTAAATGAATTACAATGATAAACAACATAGGAAATGAACAGCTTGAGACAGACAATACATTTTTTTAACATTTCTTCTCAGGCTCATTATTCTCTGTTTCACACAAACCTACAAAAGAAAAAAAAATCCATTTTCCTTTTTGTGTTATCTACCTAATTTGTTCAGTCTAGAAGATCATGCTACGTATCTTTATGTATGTAATTTAAAGCAAATTCAAAAGAGCATACCATATAGAGCAACATCATTTGCAAGCTATTTCAATGAGAACAAAAAATTCTCACTTCTTTACAGTACAAAAAATTTCACCCAAATGCACCTGCCCTGAAGTTTACACCTAATAAAAGCCAGATGTACTTCTAATACACTGCTGATCCCTGCTCTTAATGCCTGTTTTCCTACTGCACCACCTTAACCAAGAAAGTGGTACAGCATAGTTTTACACATCATTAAAATGTTTAAACCAAATATTACATTTTTATAATCCTAGCAGTTCCCACAAAACTAAACAGAATAAATATAGGAGCATTAAGAGACCTGCACTGTGAATGAAAGATCCCTCTTAGCCTGTTACCTAATACAATAAGCACCTCAATGATAAGTGAATCAAATTACCACATTTCTTTAAGAAGTCAGTCATTACTAACTGAAGCAAAAGATATGCAAATTTGTTTTTAGCAAAGTTATTCTCTAAAATGAGTTTTGTCTTCTAGGGTTTATTTTACCTAAGCATAAAACTTTATTTGAAGTTAGTAAGACGGAACATCAGTCAGAAGCCCAATCCCACATTCACTAAAATCAGTGGGAGGTCTTATCTTTAGTGTTACCCATGAGGATAAAAGGACAGAAATTGTTTACTTTAAAAGCACTTAACAAGTTCACTTTACAAATGCTTCTTGAGTCACATCTCTGTGTCACAGGGACAGTAAAGCAAAAAGGCGAGTCACCCTCCCACAGCAGCACTGTGAGTTACACCACAGCCAGTGCTTTGGTCTTGCTCCATACAACTCATCACTTCTGCCAGCCCAAGGCAGGCAAATCCAGCAGCTTTGGAGCAGCATCTCCAGCAAGGACATCCATAGTCACTAAAAATGTTCCTTGGCTCTGTTTTGGCCATAAAGATGCTCTAGGTCACTGCAGCTTGGCCACCACCGAGAGGAACCGGATGAGTGACTTAGAAAGCAGCTTCACCCCAGGGCCAGCACTGCTCAGCTGCTGCTGCCTGCACACAGATGGTGAGAGAAACGTGTCCTACAGACAGCCCAGCGGTCATCGGGCAAAGGCAGGCTCCAGGTCACCCCTGCAACAGCTGGACTGGAACAGGCACACCAGTAACACAGCTCCAACATGGACTGATGGCCCCAGGCTGAGTCGAAACAGGTTCCTGGGCCCCCAAGCAGGAGCGCGGGCAAGGACCCAGGGGAGGCCGGGGCCCATCAGTGCCCCCAGGGCCCTGACACTGGGTTGCTGATTAAATGCTCTAACCAGTAGCATGCTCTTCAGCTATGAGCTAGAATCACTTGGCAAGCTCAGGCTATTCTTCCTCAATGTCAGCTGGCTTAATAAATAACAACTTCTGATGAGTATTATTACTATCAGAATTATTGCCCCCAGATTACCACACACTGCAGCCTGCAAAACACTAAGTTTACAAATAAAGCCGTCTGCTGCCAGAAGTGGAACAGAACGACTCCAAGGGAGACAGCTCTGTTATCTTTTCCTGAATGCCTGGAGATGGCAACTGTGGAGTTTTGTTAAGGTGTAAGCAATTAACATACTGTTTTATTTAATCAGTAGACAGCCTGAGCGTGTTGCAGAGGGCTGCAGAGCTATCCCATCATGATAAGTCTGGAAAAAAAAGATGTTCTCTCACACACTGACACGGACACACTCTCTTTAAACCAGCAACTGCACAGTTTGTTTTGTTTTCAATCCAACACCTCCTTCTCAGGCCAAAGTTAGAGTATCATCCTAGTGATGCAAGCTGTGACTTACAAATCATTGGAACAATCACTAAAATATCCAAATTGCCTTACAAAATCCCTGCATTTCCAGCACTCCTGCACCACGATTGAATTAGGAACCTGTTTGTTTTGTGGTTTCAACCTAAACAAAAAAATGCCTTAATCACAATCCTCCCCTCCCCCTGCAAAGAAAAGCAGACTTGTTTTAACATTCAACTTCCTTTACATTTAAGACAAGATAGCTAACAAAGCAACCAAACACGGAACTAGGGACTGACTTACTAAGACACAAACAAGCTGTTAAGAGTCCTCAAAATACAATTTCAAACTCCTCTATGGTGTCAGGAAAAAAACATTGTTTACCTTAAGCATATGTTCTATATTGGACGAATTTCCATGCCTTCCTCACAGCTTTCATCTTCATAGATGCAATAAAAAATACACATAAAACGTAGCTTATCAAACTAAAGGACCCACAGGTACTACCTGTGACCTTCCACCAGGGAAAAGCTGCTTTTTAATCATGAAACACTTAGTGATTCATGTAACGGTTTTGCTAAGTGACAAAATCTAGAGCTCAGGTCATTTAATATGACCTCAAAGCAAAGTTCCTTCTACTGAAAATAGTCTATCTGAACATTATCCAGCCAATAGGCCTATCATGCACTCCAGACCTTAATTCAAAGCTAAAAATACTGCTTAGAGCACGTGAACTTTTTTATTTTCAGCTTTTCTCCAGCTCGTGTCTTAGAACCGATTTTCAGTCTTGTAAAAAACAAAACCCAAAACCCAAAAGCAACATAAAGAAAAATTAAATAAAGATGAGACCCTGAGCAACATTCCGTGTGCCTTTCTTGAGTGTTTCAGTAAAATTATGTTATGGAAATGAAAATCCTTACTCAAGTCTTACCTAACCAATTTTCCCACTCTAGAGAACATCCTGCAGTTTTCTACAGACCTCTGAAAGTCCTCAGCCATCTCCATCCAGACTGCTTTTTCAACAGGAGCTTACAGGCTCACAAAGAGGCACTCCTTTGATGCTAACCCAAGGAAGGGGAAATGAGCTAGCCACTGCTTGGTAAGAGTTAAAAATTATACTCAGTTTGCAGATGGAAGAAATAGCTAGCCCCAGGGATGGAGGGAACTGAACAGCAACTAAGAAATATGTTAACTGTGGTTTTGTTTACCACAAAGAAGGTTTCCTTTGCCTTTTTAATTTTTGTCATTTTAAGCCTGCTCTGGAGCCAATTTGCTTAAACAGTGCTAGAGAGATGATCTTTTCAGAAAATGTCCTGCTAATACAAGAAATAAAACGTCTGGGTTAGCTTTTCCTGAAGCTGATAATACCCTCTTTGAAGACTGTCACACCATACACTTTGTAAGAAGTTCTAATTATTCTTTATATATTCCTCTAAAAAGTCTTTATTGTTTAAAATACATTTCTCAGTAAAACTGAGCTATAACTTCTGGACAAGTTATGAGCTCCTAGTGATAACTTTTTATTTTGCCTAGATTCCTACTATTCTTTTTACTACCTAAAAGAAGACTGTGAAATAATGTCTCCATATTTAAGAGGAGAATCTCACCTAAAAATGTCTCCCAATTCAGAGTGCAAAAAAGAGATCTCACAGTTTCTGCTTTTACCTTTCAAGATTATTGTAAGTTAATTCTTTAAAAAGACATACTGATTGTTACCTTTACCATTGCCTATACGAAGGCACTTGCAAGGCTGAACTGCAGTATCATAGGCCAATTTCGGACTCAAATAATGGGCTTGCAGAATAACCCATGAAGGATTCAATTCAAATAGGAATGGCTGGGGAAGGGAGGGAGAAGGCTAGCCGACTTTTTTGTACCCCTCTTTTGCAGCTGAGGGTAAATCAGCTGATCGTTGTCTTCAGTGGTCCCTTCCAACCTGTATGATTCTAACTACCAAGTAACTGAATATAAATTTTAGTCAGGCATGTTTTCCTTGAATATTCATTCTTGGGCTTCCTGCTTCCTTATCACTGATTAACCTTTACATTCCCAAAGGTAGGTATTCAATGTGCAAGAAAGTTTATGGTAATCATAAGATCATCCCCTGAAATTCTTTACTGAAACTCATGAGATGGTGTTTACCTGACCCAAACTCTTAAGTTTGATGCAAAAACTTTTAAATTTCTTTGATGTCTTCTCCTTTAACTTTTATCAACAACTGCATGAGTCATGTCTTTCCTCATGTCTCCAATTGAGAAACTGAGATGGTGATATGAATCAGTTCACTTAACTTGGGCTCATTTTATAACTTTTTAAAAAAACACTGTACTTTCTCGTTAAACAACGATTTTCTAAATTGAAGCAATGAATTAGGAAAAAAAAATCGTACTGACAGTTCAGGTGGCATTCTCCACTAGATTCAGAGAGTTTTAAAGTTTACTGGTAGCTTGAATTCCTAGAGAATAGTTATTTGATATGCATATATTGTTTTGAGAAGAGGAAGACTTTCAGAAGCATCTCACAACTGATCTTGAGCCTGTTGGGCAATACCTCCAACAAGATACGGGGGTGATGAATGCCAATATAATCTTAGAATATATCAAAAAAGTTACCATCAGCCCAGAGGACAGTATCACCGGTTGCTTTGTTACTTTGAACACTACAAAGAATTCTTATCCATAAGCGAGGGGCAGATGAAGACATCCAGGCTGGATTAGGAACACAGAAGGAATACTGTACTGATCAAGGGAAGAGAGCTTAGAAAAGATATGAGGTCTTGCCTTCTTTAGCCTAACAAAATGGTGACAAAAATGACATATAATTGTTTCCTACAGCTACTGTAGGCAGCTAATTAGCAAGGAGAAAGAAGAGATATTTAAATTAAAAGCCAACATTGCACC
Organism: Platalea leucorodia; assembly: GCF_965183815.1. Taxonomy (NCBI): domain Eukaryota; kingdom Metazoa; phylum Chordata; class Aves; order Pelecaniformes; family Threskiornithidae; genus Platalea; species Platalea leucorodia. The sequence goes on along the minus strand of NC_138858.1, from coordinate 26,519,263 downwards.
ATGAACAAAATAACCGTGAATTGACTGTGAATACACTTAAGATGCAGGCTAAGAGATGATTTCTAAACCATCTGAAAGAGCAAGATCTGCAACAGCCTTTGAACAACAAAAGCAGAGGCAAGAAACATTCCTAGTTTTAAGTCAGAGGCTGATGACACAATGCAAGGAATTGCATACAACCTGATTGCCTGCAACAACAAGGGAAAAAACTCCGTTACATCGAATCCTTCGCATCCGAAGATCTGTACCTTTTTACAGTATGTTAGCGTACCTTCCAATCACCTCTCAGAAAGTATGTATTTAATAGCTTAAAGCCACCCAAACCCCACTGTTAAAACCAAGACACGCATTCTAAGTACATTTAAAATAATCCAAAAGTATTAAACATCAAAAATGCAGTTTCTCCTTTGAGCTTTACCAGCCCCATACAGACTACTGGCTGTATCCCATGCTTTTGATTATTAAAGGCAGCAGACAACTGCACTTATTACAAGTCTTGATCACGCACAAGATATCTACGTCGACTACATTCACAAAGTCATGTTTAAAGAACATGAAATACTTAGCCATTTATGTCATTCTAGACAAAGGCTAAAAAACAAGACATGGGGTATAAAGATGTTTATTTTGAATGTTAATATATATTTTTTTTTTGCAAAGTGTATAAACAAAGTAATATCCATGAAAGAAAGTTATTGTGAAACAAAACATGAAAAACTAAGGTCAAGCAGACCTCCCAAAAAACAAAGAAAAGGAAGAAATTGGTCACTTCACAGAGCACAAGCAAAACAGCCTCAGGAAATCCATATGAAAGATCTTTTAAAGAATACATAAATTCTGCTATAACCTTCACAGACCTCTCCAGCAGTCAAGCTAAGAGACAACACCTCTCTGGAAAATAATAAACACTTCTGAAAGTGCCTTCTCTTCTCTCCATCTCTCAAAACATTGTATTTTGCTATTTTACTATCAATGAACATTTTAATTGGCATTGGCCGTTTGCTTGCTACCAGAATAAACATAATGATGAACATGCAAGGTGAGAAGTTAAGGAACAGCCAACAAGGCAGTGAGATGGAGGACTCCCATTCCTACTCCTTGGAAGGCAGGAAAACGCATCACTACTAATCTCCTCATGTCTCACTTCAAGTTTGGGGGGCAACTCTATTATTTTCCAGAGAAAAACTATCTGAAGCTGAGTTCACAGCACTCTTAATACTTCAATATAATATGGTAAGGCTAATTTTAAAACTTCCAAGGAGGTTTAAAAGCTTCCAAGGAATCACTATAAACCCTGAAACAAGACATAATCTTGTCTATTTAATCAAGTTTGTCTACAAACATTGTAGGCTACAGTGGATCAAGTAACTGAAAATAACCTTATGCGTATAAGCTACACGTTTTAACAACAGTTTCAATTCTGCAGCAACTGAAAATGCAGATTCCTACTAGTAGGCACTATTTTTCGAGACCTATACATATATGAGAGAGGGCAATCACACTAGGAACAATTATCAATAGCCCTGTTTCCATGAGTTTTCTTATCAGTGATGAAGAAATTAATTCCAAGATCAGGAATCTGATAATTCCTTAAGTCTCGGTGACTGTCCAGTGCACTGATTCAAAATCATAATTCTGTAAACTTTGAAGCTGTAAGATCCAGAGTCCCTAAATACTAACCTCTTCTTGCCCCAAACTAGCTTTCTGAAGTAGTTGTATGGACTACCTTTTTAAGTATTTTTTCCAATGAAGGCTGAGGTTTAGAACACAACATCAGTAAGTTTTCTGACATAATTGCTTTCTTATGGTATTCCAGCAATTGAACATTGACTTGAAATCTCTTACAGGCAGAGCTGGCTAGTTTAAATCATTGCATTTGAAAGCACACAGATGATAGGCAGCTACTTTACCTCCCAATATCCTTTACAGCATCAAAAGAGCTCTCAAATAAAGAAAATTATACATATATACACAATCTCTCTTTCATATTCATACACATAATATATCCCAGCTCCATTCAGGTGGTCCCCTGAGGTTTTGGCTCTCTAGAAACAGTTAAATATCTGAAACAGACCCTTTTCTTCTTCATTTATTAGTACTGTTTTCAAAGGATCGTTCAGAGAATGAAGCCTAAGAAAAATGCAAATTTTCCACTCCATGCTTGACTAACAAAGCATCCAATCAGTTCCCACTGAGCTCCAGTTCATTTTGTGTCCACATGTAAGTGATTAAGAGTACATTGTTTGAAACTTAATTCCACATCTGTTCTTCTGTGGGACTTGGAAAACAGATGAATTTTTTTGACAATTGTTTGCAGAGTGGATAATCACAAGCATGTGTAATACTATCCCAAAGTGCAAGGGGAAAACACCATGAGTCTAAGAAGCTTTTTTTTGCTGAATGTTTTTGTTTCTTTTCTAAGTAAGATAAAAAAATAAGATGCTCTCAGATGGAAATCATTAATAAATGCTCGAGAAGTCATCTACTATAACTAGAAAGGCAAAGCAAAATCCAGCTTTTCTTCCTAAAGGTCATAATTTCATGTCCCAGTAGTTTACCCAGAGAACCAAAATCCATTTTATGGCCTGTCAGGTAACTTTTAAAAATCATGCAGAAGTGGCAAAATCCTGCAGAACTACAACACAGAAAATACATGGTTTTGTCATGGAGCTCTGCAGTTGTGAGAGAATGTTCCAGGCTATTATAGTATGAGAGTCAGCATCTTTTGAACGGATCACACATTTAATGTCTATTTTCTTTTGATCTCTATAAAATGCTAATAAGCACAGAAAGGAATAATAGATAACAACTCTTCACTGCATTTGCTAATGCCAGTGCTGACAGCATCAAAGCATACTGGGGAACGTAAGGTTAAAGAAAGCACTTTTTCCATGCAAGACACAGTTACACTAAGGAAATCTGCCACAGTTTGCTGTGGAAGCTAAATTCCACCTTTGCTCAAGAAATAATGGGACAAGTTAATGAAGAAAAGATCCACTGACAGCCATTAAATGCAACAAGTGCCTCCTTTGACCCAGTAAGTCATGAAAGCATCAGTGTAAATTTGCTCTGTACTTTAGGCTATTATCAGATACCAGGTTAAATGAACCTCTGGTTAACTTTTTTATTTATGGCCTTATGACACTACCTTGGACCTTCGCTTGACCTATACATATAACGAGTGCAAGAGTGACGTTATCTGCAATGACTGAGAAAGAAATTCACACGGAGGGCTTAGGGTAGATGAAAGACACTTTTTGACATTTATTTTATTTTACTTAATTCTGAGCTTAAAGTAACAATTAGTCATCTATGAGGACAAGTCAAAGAAAGGCCAACATTTCAGTTCAGTCACACCAAACTGATGACTCAGTCAAAGAAACCAGATATTGCTGCCAACTCCTACAATGTTACTGTGAACTTCCCAATACTTGGTGTTTTCTCAAAACTGCGGATTCCAGAGATATGCGGTTACCTCACATTGTAAAAGATGTTCTCAAACTTTTCTCCGCAGTCATTAGGACTAGAAAAATGGATGACAACAGAAGCTCAACAAGAAAAAAAACAACAAAACCCACACATCAAACCAAACCACTTTATTTGTAAAATAAGAAGAGTCATTATTTTTGGTCCTTCCTGCCCCCCGCCCCCACCACCACGCTGGTACTGGCAACAGTGGAAAGCAGGTTAAAGCTGGGTAGTCCCATATGTGACCAGTGCTGTGTCACCCCAGATGAAAGAGATGAAGAACATGAATGAGAACCAGAAAGACTTCCTAGAGTGAAAAAGGAGAAAAGGTACAGAAATAATCAAGTTCAAATAACAGAATGCTTATAATTTATGTAAAAAGAAACTATACAGATAAGGAAAAAAAAAATCTGCCTTCTACAGCAAAGGACACTGTTGGGTTCTAAAAGTATTCTGCTCAGCAAAATTGCTATCTGACATTACTTAATTAGGACTTCCATTTAAAATGCATAGGATAACCAATTGCCTAAGTCAGAAGGCAGAAAGACGCACTGCATATGATAATTATATATTTTTCAATTTCATTACCTAACTTAAAGAATATCACAAAGGGAGGATTTATAATGCAGAGCATGTGATCGGACAGCGTTGTGCTTTGTAAGAAATGTTGCTATGAAATCTGAATTAAAGCCACTGAAACATTGCTTGGCTAAGGATTAAAATACAACAAATATCCTTATTTATACATAAAAAGTAGGCAGGTTATGCAGACATGATTACCATACCCATCAACAAACTATAAACAATAATGACTTTGAGTTGTATTCTTTCATTTAAAATTATTTCATGTAAAGAATCACTGAAGGCTCCCTGCAAGTAGGGGAAGATTAGACAAGTCATTAACTGTCTGCAGAGAAAGATCAAGTGAATGAACAAATTCCCTCCTGCACATCCAACCCTGCTGAAGCCAGGACAGCACTGAAGCCGAGCGTCTGTGCTGCCGAGCAATGCGCCAGTCCCACGTGAGTCCGCTTACTTCAAATGTTGGGAAATGTCCCAAAAAAGAGTCTTGACTTTTATTCCATGTGCTACAGGCACTGGAAGAGAGGTACTTCTAATTTTTCTAGCTTGAGTACACTCTGCCAATACCACTTCCTAAAATACTACAGTAACACTGCCATATTTATACCCAAAAGACTACAAACATATATACTTTAAAGACTCCTATAGTTTTTTTTTCTGTTAGTGTGACCAAAAGGCTAAACGAAATTCAATACACATAGGAGTCCCCTGGGTCTCTTCCACTTTGTCCTTCCGTAATTGTACTAAAAGCTTGTCTGGAGTCTCTCTCAAGGCATCTGGAGTTGACACTTCTCCTATTTATCCAGCTAAAGAAAGGTCCCCTGCTTCTTCCCTGCCAATACCATGAAGAATCTAATGTATCAGCAGGGACTCAAAGGCTGAAACTCAATCCAGTATTTTCATAAAATGATTCACAGACTTGCACTGACTTTTTTGACTTAAGGGCAAAGAGTTTCTGTACAGCAATTTGGGGCTAGATTAATCCACTCATGTTTCCAGCAGTGGGGGAGGGAGGAAGACACAGAAGGAAATCCTATTGTACCACATATACTGAGGAATTTGTCAAATGCTCAACAACACTTCCACTTTTATTATACCATCCAGTAAAATAAGCATCAGCAAGGCTAGTTATTCTAGGTTTGTCTTTTTGAGAATGGACTACTTTGTGCTCGCTACTACTCTGACTTTTAAAAATTGCTTGCTTGTGCAAAATGGCATCTTCAGTTTCTTTGAAACTTGAAATGTCCTCCATTAACCCATCAGCCAACCATCCAAGTGTGCAAAACATGTATTTTATTTAAATTAAAAAGCCTCATCCTAGCCTTTCTGAAACAGACTGGAAGTTTATAATGAGTTTTTGTCCAGTTATATAACTGTTCAAAGTGAGAGAAAAAGATAGCTCTCAAAGATGAAAAGATGCAATGGAAAAGTAAAAAACAAGAAGATTCAATAAAGGCATTTCTTTTACTTCTCTAGTGCTTTTTTTTAGCCACCAGAAATCAGACAGACGTGCTATTCTTCTACAGACCCTTAAATAATATCAAGTCTTAAAGAATCTTAAACATCCTTTTCATTCCCAGGGCACCCACTGTTAAGACCCTAAAATCTGTCTTCATCTTCCAGATTCTGAATCAAGGTCAAAACCATATCTCAGACAGTCAGGATTTGTAAATTTCAGCTCATCCGAAATATTTGACATAAGCAAGAAACAGGTTACAGAGTGTAATCCAGAAGCACAGCAGAAAATAAACTCATTGTACAACAAAAACCTTGGTTTGCATATAATCATGCATTGAGTGTGGACATCAGAAAAGTGACGTGCACGTAACAGGAAGACGGTTTCCACTATCAGTAACAGAAAGTATGTATCTTCACAAGTCATAGGCAGGACAGATAATTTCACAATCACTGAATGCCCAGAAAGGATACCAATGCACTAGAATAAACACTAAAGTTTCTGCAACTCTTTCCAGTTTTCTGGAAACAAAGTTCATCCAGCAAAGGCTATTCAGGATTGCACATCCAGGTACAGGGTTCTAGTTTCCACATTTGGCAAGTCATCTAGAGGAAATGCTACTTTAAAAAAATTGTCAATTAACAGTACCTGTCCTTTCTTTGTCTTCTGAATACTGTATATTCTTGTTAAAAATACTTCACATGCTAACACTGGTTTTAAGGATAGTATACTCATAAGTACACTGATGAAAGATTCCTAATGATTAACTCAAAAATCTAACTGCAGTAAAAAAGAGACACAAAAGCTAATATTAAATACTGTTAATTTCAGGGTGTATATTCCAGGCACTTGTAACATTCCTCTCAGATATTAATGTGAATTAATAACTCTTATATCAGGTTACATGTCACAGTACACCTATAATGTAAGCCTATATGCCTATACCAAGAGTCCTTTTTTTGTTTTTATCCTACAGCCTAAACAGTTTGCTTTTCATGAAAGACAAACAGGTTTGGATGACAGCATACATCGCTATTAAGCTTGGCTCTCAAACCTTTGTGCTTAACATAATGGCTTCCTGCACAGTCAATCAAAAGCATCTTGCTCCCGAAACAAATATTTTTTTAATTACTAGAATCAAAGATCAATTAACTAAATGCTATTTAATTTTCTCTAATCATCAACATTATTTTCTTCCTAAATAACATATAATGTTTCCATGATCACACTACAACCAGGCTCCAAAAATATTTATATGTGGTTTTAAAAGCCTGATCAGGGAAGCTTCTTCCCGGTCAGTTTGGTTGCCTCAATCATTCCTTTTGACAATATTAAGGATTACATGGACCAGCGATCAGGAACCTGTGAGGACAGGGACTTAGTTTCACATTGCCTTTAGTCACACTTGGTATTTTTTTTTTCACGTTTTTATTGAGTAATATTAAGATGAATATCACATTTGGCTTGTTAGAATGTGTTGCCTACAATTATCAGCTAGCAAGGATGAAATTCAGAGGCAGCTGCTGGTATTGAACAAGGAAAACAGAAAGCTTCTCTTTCTGCACCTTCAAAATCAGAAGCTCTGTGGAGTTTTTGGAAAATTTACATTTGTTTAAAACCAAAGTTGAATGTTAGGCTACAAAAAGTAGGTTCTTCATTCAAATAAGTATTTATGACTTTCAGGTTTATCATAGCATTGCCATCAAAATTCTTAGTAGTGAATTTCTTTTAGTTCCTTTAAAGCTTCAACTTACATAATCTTATTAACTACCTACCACTGAACAAGTAAGTGATTAACATTCAAGAACCCTACGACTCTGTGTCTACCTTTTTTGGTCAAAGACTTTATTCCAGCACTAGGGTCTTACTGGTTGAAAGGCATAGTCCTGGTTATTGAGAACTTTTTAGAGTTTTGTTTAATGCCTGCTCACATTCAAAGAACTGAATGCCAAGACAAAAAACTGCTAAAGAGTGAAAAAAATGAAGAGCCCAATAGGCACTGTTTGAAGATGAAGGTAAAGTGTATCCTCTGTAATCACAGAACAATGCATTTAACCTGGAAGCTGTTCTGGATCTTCACACCTGGACAGTGATCCAACACTACAAGGACAAGACAAAGAGCTCCTCAATAACAATGAACTGGCTGGATGGGAAGGCAAAAATGCCCTTCAGCCAGGTAAAATGTAAGCTGCAGTACTAAAGAGCCTGTGGCCAAACAACTCCTCACCTCCACACTAGCAGTCTGGCCACAGACAGCAATTATTTTTTTTTTTCCTTTTCAGCTTCATGAAAAACCTCCATTTCTTTGGGAATCTTATCTTAGCCTGCTAGGGATGCAACTCCCATTTTTCTGCCCGTATGGAAGGACAACCTGGTTCAAAACTTCTTTTAAACATTAACTTTGGACTAATATTTTTCAATTTGTGGCACAGATGATCTAAAGTGGAAACATCCTAAGTTAGTATTTAGACAAATTGTTAGAAAAACTAAAATGGGAAGGAAAAAAACAGTGGAGGTGGGAGAAGATGCTTTAATTACTCATAAAGGTAAAGAGGAGCAACAATCCTTCTCTTCCCCATTTTGTGGATGCCTGTATAAAACAAATTGAATGCTTTGTTGAGATTATAAAACAGAAGTCCTTCTTATAAAACTCAGCACAAGATGATAATTATGCTTAATGCTTTCAGCAGAAAACCAAAACAACTTTGAGATTTGTGCAGGGAAGCTGTGAGGCCAACCACGAGGCCAAAATACCTTTTCAGTGTTCCAATGAAACAAAAACAAAGCAAACAAACAAACGAAAAAGCTTTTATGGCAACTTTCTATGCCACATTTATGCAGCAATCAAGTATGACTTTAAAGCGACCATTAACATAAATAATAAACAGTAGGAACTGATATTTAAGGCTATTGCCTAAGCATAAGAAAACATGAAATTCCTACTAGTGCTTTTGAATATAGTAGAATACAGCTCTCTTTCCTAATGAGGCTATAAGCAGTAAAGAGATGAAAGACACTCCTTAAAAGAGGAAGGAATAAAAAAAATACCTTTAGTCCCTTATAGTTTACATTACTTAATGTATCTACAGGTTGTGTAAATTACTACTACTCAAAGCAAAGCATTAATTCCTAAGGGAAAGCATGAAGGGCACACTTCCTTCGCTTAAGTGTTTTGGGTAAGTAATATGTTTACATTGCCCCAAACAGCTTTTGAGTTCAATAATTCTACCCCCTTTTACAAAATAAACACATTCCTGTATTCAGTCAAAAGGATATCTGTAAATTAAGAGTATTTTCCTGGTTCAACACAATGTTAATGGGATTTCCATTTGTTTCCTGTTTGAACTTTAAGGAAGGGTTTTTCTGATAAATGCATCTTTGTTTTTTCTGAGTATTACCCAAAAAAAGTTAAGGAGTTATATTTGCCAGACCCTCATCCATGTGAGTGACATCAGATCTATTCACAGACCTCCACACCATGAAAATCCATCTGGCTGAGATGTTCTGATATGCATATAGTTCACTTTATGGGCTATGCAGTTTAACACCTAGTATTTTCATTGTCTTTCTTCATGAATTCACAGACACACAAACTATACCACAGCTACCAAAACCAATCACAACTGGCCACCACAGCGATTTCAAAAGTATGTTTTGCCCTGAGGAACTAGGCTAGCAAAGTAAAACTGGTTAAAAACAGAATACTTGCAGCTAATGCATATGCTTTCAGGGACACACACATACCAGGTTAAATGAGAGATACTAGGTCAGCTTGCAGCTATTTCCCGTTCCCCATCCCCCCCCCCCCCAATACAAATACAAACCCCAAATGTTTACATTAAGATGAGATCCACAGAGAAGTTTGCAACTGTTCAATGTTTAAGGCCATAAGAACAGTCTCTGGAACAGAGATGACATCTCTACACTCTTCTCCTTGAGCACTATGAGCTAAATAATGAGGTCAGGGCCAGCCTCCCTTTCCCCACTCCACAAAGAGGGCTGTGTTCCCAGTTGTGCACTGGCACAGCTTCAGTGGAACCAGAGAGGGTGGCCCCATGCTGGTGACCCGCCAGCTCCAGCCCCTCTGGCCAGAGAAGGTGGGACAATTTGAACCATCCTGCAGAGACGACAGAAACACACCTTCACAGCCAAGTGCTCTAATGATTTGATTACCACACAGAGGAGAAGCAGAACAGCATCTTAATACTCCAGTAATTCCTTCCCCCGCCCTTTGCAAAAAAAAGAGTACAGTCATTTATCTGCAGGAAAGGGCTCCAGTCCAGGCCTCACTCCTGACGGAGAAAAGTGTGAAATATTAATGGGGGGCACGTTTCTTCCCCTAAACATAGAATTATTGAATAACAGAATCATTTAGGTTGGAAAAGACCCTTAAGATCATCGAGTCCAACTGTTAACCTAACACTGCCAAGTCCACCACTAAACCATGTCCCTAAGCACCACATCTACACGTCTTTTAAATACCACCAGGCATGGGGACTCCACCACTTCCCTAGGCAGCCTGTTCCAGTGCCCAACTACTCTTTCGGTGAAGAAGTTTTTCCTAATATCCAACCTAAACCTCCCCTGATGCAGCTTGAGGCCATTTCCTCTCATCCTATCACTTGTTACTTGGCAGAAGAGACCGACCCCCCACCTCGTTACACCCTCCTTTCAGGTAGCTGTAGAGAGCGATAAGGTCTCCCCTCAGCCCCCTCTTCTCCAAACTAAACAACACCAGCTCCCTCAGCCACTCCTCACAGGACTTGTGCTCCAGACCCTTCACCAGCTTCATTGCCCTTCTCTGGACACGCTACAGCACCTCAATGTCCTTCTCATAGTGAGGGGCCCAAAACTGAACACAGTACTCGAGGTGCGGCCTCACCAGTGCCGAGTACAGGGGCACTATCACCTCCCTGGTCCTGCTGGCCACACTAGTCCTGATGCAAGCCAGGATGCCATTGGCCTTCTTGGCCACCTGAGCACACTGCTGGCTCATATTCCAATGGCTGTTGACCAACACCCCCAGGTCCTTTTCTGCCAGGCAGCTCTCCAGCCACTCCTCCCCAAGCCTGTAGCGTTGCCTGGGGTTGTTGTGACCCAAGTGCAGGACCCAGCACTGAGCCTTGTTGAATCTCATAGAGCTGGCCTCAGCCCATCGATCCAGCCTGTCCAGGTCCCTCTGTAGGGCCTTGCTACCCTCCAGCAGATCGGCACTGCAGCCCAGGTTGGTGTCATCTGTAGACTTACTGAGGGTGCACTCAATCTCCTCGTCCAGATCATTGATAAAAATATTAAACAGAACTGGCCCCAACACTGAGCCCTGTGGAACACTGCCTGTGACCGGCCACCAACTGCATTTAACCCTATTTACCACAACTCTTTGGGCACAGCCATCCAGACAGTTTTTTACCCAGCAAAGCGTACGCCCATCCAAGCCGTGAGCAGCCAGTTTCTCCAGGAGAATGTTGTGGGAGACACTGTCAAAGGCCTTACTGAAGTCCAGCTAGACAACATCCACAGCCTTCCCCTCATCCACGAAGCGGGTCACCTGGTCAAAGGAGGAGATCAGGTTGGTCAAGCAGGACCTGCCTTTCATAAACCCATGCTGACTGGGACTGATCCCCTGGTTGTCCCACACGTGCCGCGTAATGGCACTCAGGATGATCTCCTCCATGACCTTCCCTGGCACTGAGATCAGACTGACAGGCCTGTAGTTCCCCAGATCCTCCTTCTGGCCCTTCTTGTAGATGGGTGTCACATTTGCTAACCTCCAGTCAACTGGGACCTCCTCAGTTAGCCAGGACAGCTGGTAAATGATGGAAAGTGGCCTGGTGAGCGCTTTTGCCAGCTCCCTCAGTACCCTTGGGTGGATCCCATCTGGCCCCATAGACTTGTGTGTGTCTACATGGTGCAGCAGGTCACTAACCATTTTCCCTTGGATTATGGGGGCTTCATTCTGCTCCCCTTGCCATAGACCATCTCAAGGACATGTAGTAGCTGAAACACACCTATGCAGCTTCATCCAGCACTTCAGCATCTTTGCTCTCGGAAGGAAGGAAGGAACATCCAGGTCTACATTTTAAAAATTTACTTTAAAAATAATAGAAATGCATTCTATTTTCAGAGCAGTATTAAAGCCCATGCAGACAGCTTGCTGCCTCTGGTTCCCCCCATACTTGAATGTACCTGGGGACCACATCAAGAAATCCATGCGTAGCCAAGATGCCCTGCTTGCAAGCCACTCCTTGCTTTTTGGAAGCTTTCCTTTTGCCTTGCAACCAGCCTTCTTCAGCTGTGTTTAACCCCTCAGCTGCAACATCCCTGCTCCCTCCAACAGTTGTTCTCTCTCCCCACACTGGCAACTCTCCTTCCATGACCACCACAGTTTTTAAAGGGATGTACCAATGGCTCTTATCTTTGTTCCCTTTCCTGTGGAAATCAGAATTTCTTGAAACTTTATGCCTCCAAACAGCAGCTAAGGAAACTGGTCTTATCTAGTGTGCAGTTCTTCCTTAGCTCTACCTACTGGGAGCCGCTGGATTAATCAACTCATCTATTCACAAACAGATGCGCTAGCTCATCCACCCCAGTCCCCTTGCAGAATCAACATGCAGGAAGGGGACATAAAAATAGTTACAAGGATATGAAGAGCTTACAAAACTCTATGAGTTTTCTAACAGAATCTTTAAATTGCACATAGATAAATTCCCCAGATCATTCGTATGTAAGCATTACTGACCAATTTAAAATCTTTACTTAAATGTATTTAACAGCTTAATAGTTAAGGTTACAATAAAAAGAGGGAGGATACTTCTTGCTATTTTACTTTCATAGCATAGTTTTAACCCCTGTTCAGATGGATGTTCAGAAAACAAAGGGCTTGGCTAAAGCATACATTTTCTAGAGTATTATTTTTAGCTTGCTTAACACTGAAGGAATTCACTACAAGCTCTCCATGGCATGGAACAATGTTCCCACCAGTCTCTCTGTTACAAATTAATGAAAAGCTGGCTGCTCATTCTCTGCCTAAAGGCATCCACCATGCACCATAAACTCAGTCATGGGCAATGAGGAGCAGATCAGGGTACAGCCTTCCCCAAGTAGTCCAAAGGAAGCTCTCTGCTTCACATTCATTGCAGCAACATGATCTCTTGAGCCTTCTACACAATTAATACTCATGTCCTCTCCTCTCATTACCAGACTTCTCCAAAAGTATCACATGTTCAGAAAAAATTGCGAAGTTCTCTGATCCTCTTTAAAGCACAGTATGCAGGACAATCACATGTATTTTTAACAGCCACACTCCACCACTGAAATGTAATGTTGAGTTTGAACGAAAGAATAAAAATCAAGTATTTGCAAAATTGCATCAAAAAGACTCCATGGTGGTCTTTGCATTAAAAGCCCTGCTCTAAACAAAACCTATAAAGCATTTTAGCTGTGTACTTTGGAGCAATGCCTAGAAACAAGGCAAAGACACAAAGAACCCGCCACCCAAACCACTGCTCTGTGACTGGTATTTATCAACAGCAAAGCAAATATAAAATTATAATATTAAATTACTTGGCTACAAAAGAAAAAAAAAATCACTAAAACAACAACAAAAATGTTATATATTCTAAGTAAATTTTTAAAAAGTGCTAAACACTGGTATAAGTCAACTGCTCCTGCATGTGTCAGTGGGAATAACTTTAACCTATTACTGCCTACTATAGAACAATTTAATTTTGAAACAATGAAAATACTAAATAGAGTTTTAATACTACATTAAATTTGACCTATTCAGCTTATAAATCTTGCCAGTCAGAATTCTCTGTTTCTAAAGAAAAGGGACATTTTACAATTTACAATAGAGAAGAGCCAAGGGACTGTAATAATCTAACTTAAATATAGTGTGAGTTATTAGATAATTGTATAAGCAATTTATTTTAAAAAACATGTTTTAAGTTATCATTTATGATCACTGGGCTGGAAAACATTAGCCTACCTGCCAAAACCTATGGTTTCCTTTTGACTTCTGTAGCTCAAAACAACATTGACAAATGTGCAAAGGAAAGACCCATAAAACATTTTCCCTTAATTTTAAGTTTGGTATTTCATAGTAGGCGACACTGGCCCCACATTTTGCCTGCCAACCTGGTCTTCTGCTTTCCAGCAGTCTTCCCTTTCCCCAGTTCACGTTTTTCTAAGTATGCAGCTCCAAATAACAGGTAGTAGACTATGACACGGTGTAGCGCAAACTTGCAACTTCTAGCCTAGAGCTGCAAACTGCATGTACATAGTATCCTCCATGTAACCTAGCAAGCAGTAAGGACAGAGGAGTCATCCATCTGATCCTTCTCACCACTAAGGCTCCTAATACAATATATGAAGAAATCACACAAAACAAAGAGAGATATTTCATCGACTTTTAGAGGAGTGAAGTCTGAATTATTTTAATTAAAATTTATAGTGTTTGTCTGCTAATGGAAAACTTGCATCTGAAATAAACCCTTATATGGTAAAGAATTCCTCAGCTATGGAAAACTAATTAAAGCAAGTAGTTCCATGAGCTCTGCTACTAATGAAGCTTATTTTTGTCAGATTTGTGCTTCACAGTCGATCAAGACTTCTGACAGGATGTTTTACAGTCCCTCCTCCAACTGGCCACCTGTTTTTGTAAAATAGAGGTACCCTGTTTGCTTTGAGAAGTCTGCCTTTCTGTTGATGGCTGAAATCAATCAACTGTACAAAAAAATTACATAGAGAAAGAAGCACCTACAGATCTCAGCCCAGATATCTAACAGCTAGGGGAGGACGCCTTGTAACAAGGCTGCACAAAAGACACTTGCTGTCAGGAAGGGCTATGTGCTATGCATGCTACTAACCCCCTAATACCACAGAATGATGCGGTTTCCTCCTAATACAGGAGTGAACAACTGAACAGGACACAGACATTTTCTTTGCCAGGCCACATGGACCATGTCCCACCAGCCTTTCTGCTGAACTTCCTACCACCGCCCAGCACCTCATGCTCAACACACTCACATTTAGCAGCACTGCAATGTGCAGCCCTTCCCACTACTCACTGCTCCCTAATCCTCCACACCACACAGTGCTACTATATGTGCCAAGCCTGCCGCAACGCTATACCCATACTGTCCTTTCCACTACTGTATGCCAAATATACCCTCACTCCTTTGTGCAAGGTCATAAAGGTGCCGCATAGCCAAAAGGGGAGTAACAGAGCATTTGATAAGCCATAGACAGGCACGTACGGCTGGCTGATGGGCAAAGAGAGAGGCACACCTGGACTGCCAGGGCACTTGAGCCACTTACAGGCTCAACAGATTGGGTCGCAGTTCAGATCCAACTCACGACCAGGTAATTAGATTTTTTTTTTTTTTTTTTTTGATCCAAAACCAAGTGTTTGTTATTTTAAATTCTAAAGTAATTTTGTTCCTATTTAGCTGAAATTTTACATAACATCTTGTTTCTCAGCCTCGCCAGCTGTTCATCAACATGTTTCTCAAACAAAGTAAGATGCTACAATAAGATTGCCTTCATTATTCTCAAATTTTTAGATAAAAAATAGAAGGAGAAACCATAAAAATACAGCTATTACAAGTGCTTTTAGCAAAAAAAAGACCTATGGAAATATCTTTATTAAATAACAGTAGCCACCATTAATGACTATGTACAGCATACAAATGGAGGAACTTCAGTAATATACTACTTGTGGAAGTTATCATCATTTTCAGACCTACAATTTGGTTCCTCCTTAATTTATACATGTCATCTAACCCATAATACATGAACACAGGCATTAACTGGTCTTCACAGAACCTCGGTTAATTAAAGACACCTTAACTCAGTTTTACTGGTAGCAAAGTAAAAAAACTCAGTGCATTGGCCACCAAGTGGATGGCGGTGCTTTCACAGTGTTGTGAGATTGACTCTTCCATCAGAGCACCGTTGAACCTTCCAATACCAAAACAACTGAAAGTCTTCAGCAAAGAAGAAAAATCACCAAAGAGAACAGCACAGAGGCTGAGAGAATGACTGATGTGTGGAGAAATCAACAAGGAACCATTTCTCACAACAAAAACTAGTGGGCAGCTCACTAAATGGCAGATCTGTAAAAACTGAGGAAATGCTTTTTCTTCACAATGTATACTTGAGTTATGGAATCATTGCAGCAAGACATTGGACACACAAAGCACAAACGGACTCAAAAAAGAACTGAATTCTTGAATGACAGACCCGCTGATGGTTATTTAAAACACAAACGCGTGGGTGCAACCTTTAGCTAAGGAGGTCCCTGAACCAATAATTAAGGGACCTAACCATGGGAAAGAATCACTATATATACTTCATGCATTTCTTAGATTTTTCTCCACATGCATCTTTACAAGCTGCCTTTGGAGAGAGTATGGAACTAAATGGACACTTGGCCTGACCAGAACATGGCTATTCTTCTGTTCTCATAAAATACTGGAAGACATGCCAAATACCAGATGAAGGCAGACAAACCAACAGACACAAAATGTACGCAGACATTAGACTCTTATTCCCCTCCCAGTTCACAAACAGCATTAATCACCATTTCTGCAAACAGCATGATATAATGTAAGACACAACAGATTTGGACAGAGTCACGTATAATTATTGTGAGAAACAAAAATTACAAGTGAGAAAAATGATTTTTCCTCTCTCATATGTGTGATTTCATTCGCTGCTGGGAAACAAGCCATGATTCACAGCCAACTCTCAAATAGGAAAACAAGTTAGGTACAACCAGATTTAAAAGCCGAGGCTGTATTCTACAAAGAGGTTAAATGTTGGTCCACTCTTAGGAAGTTTTTCCAATTCACTGGAAGTCAAGACTAGACAGGTGGACCCTGTATCTTAGGAATGCCCCAGCGCAGCACATAGATCCTGCCCAGTATAAGAAGTCATTTAGGCCAAGATTTCTGTTCCCTTCGTGTCTTAAATGTTACCGTTCTTTTGGTTAACTATTAGATTTCCATCGAGATCTACAGTTCCTTCAGATTTATCTGGAAGTCTGTAAACTGGCCAATCAAATCCTGCTACACAGGAATGGGCTGGTTCGGGGGGTGTTTTGGCGGTTGGTTTGTTTGTTTTTTAGTGTTATGGTACTTACTGCATAAGTGATAATGCAAGAAGAATTAGGTACAGAGGAATTTTTCACAACTTTTTCTAAAAATGAAGGTGATATCAAATATGATATCCTTTCAATGGGGAAAACAACAAACCGACCAAGATTTAATTTTGTCCTCACCTGTTTGTCATGAAATAGGATTTGGTTCTTTTGGACATAATTTGCTGCTCAAATTCTATTTGCTGCTATGCTCAACAGCCATCAGGAATGACAATACTACATCAGCCTGGAAAACTAACGTGACTCAGATGCCTGTAACAACTGAGATTCCCTGATCCCCAGTTAGGTGACATATGAGAACCTGTTCCTTTTAGTAAAGCAAAACAAAATCAAGAGGACAATACTTTTGGCACAACTACTTTAGTTATGAAGGAGAGTTAAGGGGAAACAAAACTTACAGATTGGTCCAAATGGCTGAGAATGACTCTGTCTTCTTTAGCCAGAGTTAACTCTACTCGTGTGATTATTAATGTCTTCCTGTTGGTTCTGGTCACAAGCAAGTCCACTGAAAAAATATACCACCTTACTGCTCTCTGGTGTAAGACTTTCCACACGAATGCTCATTCCTGTGGAGCTACACGTTGTTTCAAGAGCCAGTTAGTTTCCCTTAACTCAAGTTGTCCCTATACTAGTAAAACTATAGGATGAGCTAGAAGAGATTTCCAAATACCATCTCATCTATTGCCTACTGTGAGATACAAGCAAGTGTAGTTAGATCCTCCTTGATAATTTTTTGTGTCTAACCTGTTTCTGGAAACCTCGCATCTCAAAAGCTATTCCACAACATCTTTAATCATCTATTTCAATGCCTAACTATGCACACAAGTGAGTTACTAAGAATATGTAGAGGGCTAAATCACATTACAGAAGCACAATATTAGGCAGCTGCCACAGAAACTTGCATACCTAAGACAGTTCTTATTTTTCTATTATCCATCCCAAGTCATACTACTTTTTTTCTGCCCTCCTCTAATGGAAGACAGTATGTCCTATGAAGCTTTTCACATCTCATGACATGCCTCTCCCACAACCCTTGTTTTTTTCCTATGAGTCAAAACAAAGCCACTTCCTCCAAAATTTTCTTGCATATCATATTTATTACACTTTATTACAGCTGCTGTATACAGTCCTCTACCTGAGACCTCATCAGTACTAAGCAGAGAATAACAGCTATGCCTCCTTACATGTGACATTCCTTGTTCATACATCTCTGATGATACTTGTCCTTCAACTATAAACCCCAGGTTTTCGTGGGCTAGACTACTTTAGCTTTTTATTCCTCTTTCAACACATAGGCAACATAGCAAGCTGTACTCACCTTTTGGAATTTCAACTCATTGTGTTTGGACTGTCTCTCCAAATTGTCAAAACAACTGCTTTTCAACCAACTTTTTTCCCACATGGGAACCCCTTTAAATTTTCCAGTGGAGCCATAGGACCCTGTATGGTGAATTTAGGCCTACTGATAATAGGCTTGCTTTTGTTAGTTACCCTTCATGACTCCTTACAAGCAACCAGTGGATTCACAGGGTCTACAGACCACAGCTTGAAAGTCATTTACCGTCATCACTCTGAACTCATCTTGAATTTCAACATGCTAATGCAACATCCCAGCTTGTTGCTGTCCACAAATACATTCTCTGTATTCTACTAGCCAAATGCCTACTAAAAATACAGAACAAAACCAAACAGAAGATACACTGGACCTATCTGAAATGCCCTCTCAGTTGTCAGTGGGCCATTAATGACACTCAGAGACCTTTTCTCAACCACTTGTGTGTTCACTTCACAACAACTTCATGTGGAGTTTCCCAGCCATTTACTATGAATGATGTGTGAGACAGAGTCAAGAATATCACATGCAGTCACTGCATGAAAAAATTAACTAAGTCAAAATACCTCATCCATCTACCACTCATCTTTTATCTACTAGGCTAGCTCTACTGCCAAGGAAGGAAATTAAAATTGTCTGACACAGTTTAATCTTGATAAATCTATATGGCTTGCTTATCAATGTTATTATCCCAGAGGTGCTTATAAAGCAACTGTTTATTAACTTATTAAAAAAATGTGTGGAGA
This sequence comes from Platalea leucorodia, assembly GCF_965183815.1. Lineage (NCBI taxonomy): Eukaryota > Metazoa > Chordata > Aves > Pelecaniformes > Threskiornithidae > Platalea > Platalea leucorodia. The sequence continues at coordinate 26,500,517 of NC_138858.1, read as the reverse complement.
TTAAGGTTTTGTTGACAAGCTTATAATTCCTTTCCTCTTTAAGGTTTTATTGACTGGCTTACAATTCCCTTAATTTTCCACCTTCCCCAGCACCCTAAAGAAAAGGAAGAAAGAAAAGGGAGGAAGAAAAGGGAGGAAGAAAAGGAATATAGTTTTACATTTGGCCTTCCCCATTCCTCTGAAGAATCTCCTCCTGTCCTCCCAAAGGCCCTCTGAAAAGCTGGACTAAAGAGTCCCTGACAAAGAGGAGAAGGATGATGCCAACTTTTTGGTTTAGCAACCTCCCAGTTCTTACCTGAGCACAGTAAGCTATTAAAATCAGTGAAAGAGCAAGGTAAGTTAATCACACAGGAGCTTAAATAGTACGCTGAGGTCTCTGGAGAGGACAGAGAGGAAAATGATGAGAAATGGACTTTACTAAGGGTGACTCCTGACCATCTAGATAAAAGAGTTTCACTAGTTTGCTGCCTGAGGGGATATCAGTGGTTCAAATGTTTAAAAAAACAAAATAAAGATAGTAGGAAAAAAATAGCCTAAGCCACTAACATAATTGCTTACCTTCAAAAGCCTGTTGAGGGCAATAAAACAGACTGGTTCAACAGATATTTACCAACACATTTCTGAACAACTTAGTAAACCCCTTTGGCCAGATTTGGTAAGCAGGGGCCTGCTTGGGTGTTGCCTTCAGCTGCACTGCTGGGAAAGTGCAGGAAGCCAGTGTCTCCATCGTTCTGGTCTGAGGCACTCTTTATTGCTATAGCAGGAGCCTATTGTGCTAATGGAAATCCCCTGTTAGCTCTCAATTGCAGTCAGCACTGTCTCTTTCCTGCCAAGTTTTCCCAAAATGTGAGTGCCTAAAAAAGGCCTGTAGTTAAGAAATTCTCCATGAGACTGAGAAGCAGCTCACCCTGTCAGGGACAGGAGAGACACAAGCCATTCTGACAGCCTGTCAGGACACAGAGAACGCAGCAGGAATGGCAAGAAGGCAATCTTTTTTTCTGTACCTGCCTTGAAGTAAGTGGAAATGTCAGGTTACCTAGAAGGTAGGCTGAACACTGGATTCAGCACATGAAGACGACGTTACTCCACTAATACGTGTCAGTATGCACTAATCAGTTAAAGCAGCCTGCCAGTACTGCCAGAAACAACACTACCATATGTGCACTAATTTAAATATTGGTCACGCTAACCTATTTAGCCTTCAAAGCACATCAAAAGGTGCTTCTCTTTTTTTTTAATTGAAGAAAAATTAAAGAGAAGGAAGTTTTTAAAGAGAAAGAAAACCAAGAGCAAGAGACAGTGATCAAAAACTATGTCCCCAGTTTACTCAGCACAGATAATTTGTAGCATTTATGCACTATGGTTCCAATCTCCATCAATGCTAGCTACCGCTACAGATGCTCAGTTAGGTTAACACACGCATCGTAGCTTCAAACTTACCTGTAGCCCAGAAAGTATAATAGTAGAGTCAGTCCCTTTACCAGTACCCATTCATCAGTAAAATATCCATACTTATTCTTTTAGCTTGATCAGCTTGGGGCCTGTGATATTACTTCTGCAGAGTTACTGCACAATTTCAGTTTGCTGTGTTCAAAGCATATATGGGACTCAAGCAAGTAGAGGCCTCACACTCACATCTTCTGTATGCTGGCAATACAGTGATGTTTCTCATCAGACAGTAGAGCGCTAGAGCAGTTAAAAGACTTACCCAAAACCCAGTTAGAAGAACTGAACTGAATACTAGCATACTAGAGAGAACCACAATAACATACATGGATGAAAGAGGACTGGATCAGCACATTTCTTATCCCTTACTCCTGACAAATGTCCATGTTTCATTAATTAAATTCGGAATTTGAAATGTGTTTTGCCAGCAGTAACTTTTTATACCTTATCATTCAACAAAGACTTGGCTGAAATCAACCATGCCTTTACCATGACATCTTAGAGTCATTCAGAAACACAGCTGGCAAAGATTCTTGATCCACATTGGCAAACATCAATTTAGGTAAACAGGAATCCTTCCATTGGGACTTGGATCAAAATTTTACTGAACAGGATCAAGGTTATAATACCTATACTGGACTTCAAATACACTGCACTGAATTGAACAAATTCTTTTTGATTTATAAAGTTACGTATTAGCAGAAAGAAATAACTTTTCACAGACATGGCAGTTGAAGGAATTAGATTGGGCAGTCTCTTAGCAGTTTAACAAAAAGAGAGACATACTGACTGGCTGACTCTGGCTGATCCCTTCTTCAGGAGCGACGTGCTTCCACTGATACGTCGCCGGGTATGTCCATGTAATAGATATACATCACACTGCCTCATCCGGTTCCTTCAACTATTATGTACAGAACTAAAGGTAACACAGGGATGAGCTGTAACACACCTGTCTAAAGCACAGCATGAGGAAAGGCAAGCCAAATATTTAACTAAATTAATAGCTGTCTTTCTAGTAATTTAAAAATATGCACCTGCTATTCACATGACAACAAAACATCCCAGAAAAGAAAAATGGTGCCTTGACCCACAGCCCATTCCATGTTTTCCTCTTCTACAATATATAGCTCTTCATTATGTATTTGTTTGTACAGGACTTAAATAAACACGTTGTTTAAACAGATCCTTCAGTCTAGAAGGATGGTTTATAGCTCCCAGTTTAAACAATTACAGTGGTGCAGACTTGACTAATGGATTGCCTTAGCAGACCTTAACAATTCACAAACTTGCAGAGGAAACATCATAGAAGCAAAAATGCCAGTGTTTGAACTAAACAGCAGCAAACTGAAGAGTAAGCATCAGCATCTAGTTTTACTTCATAACAGTGATCCCAACGAATACAGCAGTACTCTTCCTACAGATGTTCCAAAACCAGTGCTAATTCCTTGTCCTTTTTTAATGCTAGGATCATTTAGTTCAAGACAAAAACACATTTATCTGAGCTGAAGAGAGGGGAATGTTTTAAATAGGATTTTGCCAGACAAATCCTGTTTTCAGATACATAAAACATATTTATTACCCCGACTAACATACATTTATGCCACATATGAAGTAAAGGAAACTCATGTCATTAGAAAACTAATTAACATGTTTCTAATGACATGTTAATTCATGTCAATTCATGTCATTAGAAAACAAAACATGTATTTCTGAACTACACACCTTCCCTTCCCAACCTCTCAATAAATTCAGTCTCCATCATTATTTTTTTCTGGATCCCAAGTTTTAGTACTGGTTGTCTATGTGAGTACTCTAGAATAGCACCATAACTTGTTTTATCTAAGGCAAATGAAACTATATACATACATATGCAGTGGATATGTTACATCCTTACAAAAATAAACCAAAAGCTGATAGCTCCCCTTCAGAAAAATAATCTATCTTTCTTCAAAAAGAAGAAAGGAATATACTTTTGATGATTTCAACAATACAGCCTGGCACCATATGTTTCATTTGTGTTGGTTTTTTTCCTATTTTTGTTTTTCTTCCCTCTTGAAGGACCAGAGCAAGCTCTATTATGCATGGATTCAGAAAATACAAGTCAGCCAAAAGTCACAGATCTCTCAGGATAGACATGTCCATCTGTCATTTCACAGCAGGAGAACAATAGCAGCTTCAATATAGACACAACAAGCTCACACAATCCTTACACAGCCAGACAGAAAATCTGCCTTAGCTGATAGCTAGGTGCCTTTGAAACTCCAGACAGATGTTCCTGTGTAACACCAGGATCAATTGCCGCTTCCTTGTCTCTGTATTTTCAAATTCCTTATTTGTTCATAGCAATGAAAATACAGTCAGTTTACTGCTTGTAATCTCTGCAGAGCTTTGGGAAAATCAGATTTCAGAAGAAACAGAACTCAAGCCATAGAAGCACAGAGTACACTATTCTTTAATCTGCAATTTTTCTACTCTTGGGGCCTATTTTAAAAGTAGGTGAACCATAAAGCTTGACAAAGACTGTGCTTGTATTCGTATAATAATTTTCTAGAGCTGTGCTCAGCAGCCTCCAACGATCTTCATAAATCTGTTTAACAGACAGCATTGCTTCTCTACTGCTGAAAAATCAACTTTGATTTTTTAATGATTTATTCCATATCTGTAGATCTTGAAAACAAAAGTTCTAGACAGAAAGAATTATTTGTTAAATACCCTAATTTAATCTTTAAGTGGCTAAGCAGAAAAATTGGCAAAGCACTGGTTGCAGTTCAAATAGAAGAAAGTGTTATTGATAACACTCAACCAATTTACATGTCTAAAAATAATATCACCACGCCCATCTGTAAAACTTTTGTTTCGGTAGTATATGTTGGCCTTTTTTTTTTCTGACAATGAGTCTCATTGGGTTTTAATTACAGCAACTTTGCAACACTGGCTCCTTCACAGTTCCCACATTTTCCAGAAGTAAACAAACGCCTCCTTTTAAAACATTAGGATAGGTGCCAGTGTCCTGTGCCCTACTGTAAAGTTTGCGTCATTGAGAATAAGCTTCTAAAACAAGTTTGACTGGTAGTAACTGAGGGTACATTGGAAATGTACACTTTGCAGTACCTTCAGAAGTCAATGTTGGGATTTAAAACTAAGCAAACCCCAAATTAAGCAAAAGAATCTCAGACATGACATAACTCTACAAGATGAAGGCTGACATGTTACCTTGTAAAAACCTCACCAGTTTTTGCTCAAGAACACTATCATCTCCATTTCCTCTTTTCAAGGACCACAAAGACAGCAAATGGTGACGGTCCAGGAAAGGAAAGAAAATAAAGCAGCTTGGGAAGGAGCAAGAATAAAATGCTCAAAAACCGAAGATGGAATGGAAGTATATGCATATTACTTATAGAAAGTATGCTTTATACAACATTTGAATTCCAAGGGTTTGCTTCAAAAATTTATCTGTGCCTTTCAAAGATTTCTGGAAATTTTCCAGGCTCTGGATGCTAAGTTTTCCTTACCAAAATCATTCCCCTTTTTGAAACTATAAAGCAAACTCATTTTCTTTTGACATCCCACAAAGATGTAGTTCAGTCCCACCTAACTAGCAAAGGCAATTAATCATGCATTAACTCTTAGTCCTTTAAAGTTTGCTGGGTAGGAACAGTATATAAAACTTCAATAACGACAATCTCAGATCCCAAGACAGAGTATGTATGTCACAGCAGGGGAAAAAAAAAGGCAAGGAAAACTCTTTTAGAGGGTCTTTGGTTTACTTTGGTTTTGAATGGCAGGGGTTGTTTGCTTTCTCATCTGTGTTGAAGCCTGGAACAGCCTGAAGCCATGGATAGCACAGATTGAGCAGGAATAAGAGTGCAGCTGGAAAAGTCAAAAGGTAACAGCGAACTGAATTCCTCACTGTTAAGCAACAGAACAAGAGTTAAACCTGCCCCAAAGGAAAATTAAATCTGAAATACCTGCTTTTCACTTGTATCCAAATCTGTTAATACAGTTGGTCACTTTCCTTGTACATCACCACTTTTTCTGAAGCAAAAACTTACCTAGGAAAAATTCTCAAATTCAAATAAAATCTCCCAGTAGAGATGCAGTAGATCTCAAGATACAGCAAGACATTTTAATATAGTGTTGGGAGAAATGAAGTCACAATCTATAAACTGCAGGGTTGGAATTAAATTTGTACCTTAAGGAACCATTTAATGCTGAGATCCTCACAAAGAATACTTTTCTTGCATGTGTTAATATCATCAGTATAATATCATCATGCTTTTGCCCAAAACTCTCATAAAAAGTCATTAAGGTTATGCTTCACGTGTTCGACACGGTATTTAACTGCTGGACTTTACATAAACCAGTACAACACTTGCTGACGTCTTTTTGGAGCCTAGCTCAGCAATGCACCACATCATCCAAACACTCCTTCTAAATCCACACAAACCCAGATGGAAGCCTGCTATTCACCAGGAAACTCTTTCTGCCAAGGTGCATTTGCAAAGTCTATGTGTTTTGTTAAACAAACCGAAGAGCAACAATTTCTCCATCCAGAAATGTACAAAAACAGCATCAAGGGCCACTCTCTCTCAGTCCTATCTTCCATTCCATTACGGGTGGCCACTGAAATGACGAGTAAAATTAAAAAAATCTTATCCAAATACAGCCTTTAAAAAAAAAAAAAAAGGGCAAAAAACCCCTACCAGTTCCCACTGTCCTCACACACTGGCTGGCAGAACAGGATTATCATTAGCAGTTTCCAGATGCAAAGAGACTGATTACAAACTCATTGGCAGCACTCATGATGCGCTACGTACTTCCATCCGGCTGCCAGAGCCGCTCTGCCCACTGGCACATTCACATAAGTGCCAGTCCCTCTTCCTTCATGTAAACGCAAGAAGTGTGTGGACAGTTCACAAAGCAACAGGAAACTTTGATTCCTCTGGCACAGGGGAATTGCTCTGCAGATCAGGAATAACTGCAGCTTTCATAACAAGCGTTGACGCACTCACCAGCACATGCCTGCAGGAGCAGTGTGACACCTCAGTTAGAGGCAGGTAAATGGAGCAGACCCTCAAATGCCCTTCACCTGAACGGATTCAGGGAGATCCTTTCAAGCAGAAGTTGCTCTCTGCCACCAACAGATGCAGAAGTGGACAATCCCCACAGCAGATGAGGACGTGGAAGGGAGACATCCACAGCCACCAGATAAATAACTCAATCACCGAGTTTGTCTCTGCAAGACAGCAAATATTTTGATAGGTCTCAGGCAGGCTAGGCTTTATTTCTGTGATATCACTTACTCCTTGCTGCCGACAACTGTGTCTTCCGTTAATGTTTTTCTAGGGCATAGCCTTGTACCTGGAAACGCTCATCTTAGCATGGCCAGCACCACGTCTCCCAGTCACTCTTCAATCGAGAGTACTATGTACGGGGGCCACAGCACCACAGCTCTCCTTGTTGCGTAAAGCACTACTTCGATTTCCAGGAACAGACCAGCTTATTTTCCTCTTTCCAAAACTAACACTACTGCTACTGTAATGCTGGAAAAAGAGAAACCCAGGGGAGAATCAAACGGCAACGGCAGAAGTTGTGAAAACAAAATGGCTTCCTTCCATCTGTGAAACATAACTGCTGGGGAGGGTAAAGGGGGAATGCTTTGAAGAGGAATCTCCGCATTAAGAATTTATTTAGATGTGTCAGACAGACAGTGTCCTGCTGTGCTTGTCCCCAATTATCTGGAAGTAGAAATAAGATGGGGAGCAGATTGCAAAGCTTTGATCTGAAGTGGAGCAAGGCTGGTTTCATATCAGTCATGTCATGGCCTTTACAGACAGCCAAGGCTGAGATCTGTTCCTAAAACTCTCATACATCTTACAGTCTCCTGTACCCACTGACCTCCTTTGATCAAAATGATGAGTAGCCCCTTTCGCACCCAAAAGGAAAGCATCTGGTAGAAGAAAGAGGCCTGCATGTAACCCCAAGGCTGCAGTTTCAGGAGCAGCCAAACCAGTCTGAAGGTTCCTTGCCACCCAAAGAGGAACATGACAGAGGCCTTCCCCCTACTGCCCTCCCTTCCCACTGCCCTGTGCCTGGCCACTCAGTCCCATCTCCTTCCCTCCCTTACACCAGCACGTGACAGACCCTCCTAAAAAGACACTACATTTAAAAGCCTGGATATTTTTTCTCTTGAGCTCGTCTGGGAGAGGGGAAGAGGAGGGCTGGTCAGGAGCAGAGCCAGGATATGCCCTCACTCAGTTCTGGGGGATCTAGACACTGGGCCGCTCTCAAGACTTCCCTCTTTAGGTACCATTGGAAAAGGTTGCTTCATATGTGGGATTTTAAAACATCTCTAATTTGCCCTGTCTGTAATATTTTTTCGTGTATCATTTGACAGGAGTCATGCCCACACATTAACTTTTTTCTGATGACTCCAGACATCTCTGCTTTCTATTAGGACTGCAGTAGTGAACAAATACTCTGCCTTGGTAATTGCTCATGCTAAGGCTTTCTGCAGTCATGGCAGAAGATAAACAGAAACCCTTTCAGATTTAGGAGACCTACCTAAAAATGTTACTAGCTTGCTTGTTTGTTTTAATTGACTGAAGGGTACAACAGTTTAACATGAACAAAACCATTTTCTTATTGAGTAACACAAGCACAGTTAAGTTTGTAGCACATTATTTCATTAAAATAAAACATCTGTGAATTAAGTAACGAGGGTATGCTAGCATTATGTGTCCGAAATACTTTAACACAGACATATTCACAGGACTTTGTGCAGTAACCAACAAATGGATGTAGTTTACAAATGTGTGCATAAAATTATCCCATTTCAGGGACAAAAGCACATTTCACAGTTCAGTTAGAAAACAGGATGCTTCCATGGAGTATTATACCTAGTGCCTGCCACTTATCTTTGTTTGTTTGAGAAAACAAAGTTTAAAGTATACGATAATAACTGCTAATGTTTTACTGACCTACCTTTTTTAGGATACTTATTGTTACAACAAAACACAAACCAGCATCTTTCACTTCCACTATGCAAGCATCCAGGAACTCCTAGAATATGGCATGTATTTTAAATAGCAGTTTAGAATTACAAGTGTAATTAAAGAACAGGAATTTAAATGGCCTAAAGTTATCCACCAGTTAACAAACTAATTTATCTGACCATATCTGAACATGTGTTCAGATCTGATCACTTGAAGTATGCCCCAAGTGATAAAGCACTTCTGTTGTGCGATTTTTAAATCTAGAGAAACAACGGTTAAAAAAATCTGCCTGCTTACCACTGTTTTGAACATCAGCAGAAGCTCTTCAATGGTCAAATGACCAAATAAGCAAACAAAAAAATATTTGCCTCATGCCATCTGAATACTCCCACTTAAAGGAGAGTGCCAAAATGATGACAGGCTAAACTTGATACCCAAGCTTCACTACCGCAAGGGTCGATACCCTCTGAAGCTAAATTCTCTCCTGATAAGACACATCAAGAGCTGGCCATTATGGAAAACAGACCTTTATCCTTGTAAGTGATAACAAAGTAAATTGTGACACTGGAGGAACCTCCTGTCCCAATCTAGATAAAGAAATCTTTTTTCAGATAAGATTTCATTTGCATCATTCTTTGCAAGCAAGAGAATTGGCAAGCTCATGTCTTAAGAGGGAAGAGATTTTACAAAAAAAAAAAAAAAAAAAAGAAAAAACCCAACACCCTCCTCCCTTTTATAAAGAATTTCCAAGCTTTCAAGAACAGCACCCAGTTATCACAAATTTAACGCAAGTTGGTAATATAAGTACAATAGTTCTTGTAACAGATGAGATAAAGACACAAAGATTCCTCTAATTTTAGGAATAACAGAAATGTATGAAGTCATACTGCACAGAAGAACAGGTATATTAAGAAAAACAGTGTAAGTAGGATAACAGCACTCAGTCCAGCAACACACATGCCATGAGTGAACCACTGGCCACAACTCATGCAGGAGCAGCTCAGTGGCACTCTGTTGACTACAGCAAGCTTCCTGAAACCTGCCTGCACTGGATCCTGTTGGAAATAGTGGGATGTTTTAGCTCACTGGGTCAGAAGGCATTCTTCAGTTATGTTCCTTCAAGATGGTCAATATCCCAAATAAAAGGGAAAAAACACTCAAGAAAAGGCCATTCTGCATGCCTTTAGCAGAGCCCCACTTCTTTGCTCCTACCCAACCACAGCAAGACTTACCTTCCCAGAAAAGTGTTTCTTTTTCCTGGATACAACCAGCCTCCTTACAAAATAGAAAAAAAAAAAAAAACAAAACCCAAACACTCCTTTTCCTGATCAGATGCCAAACTAACCCGATCCTTTTCTTTCTAGCTCTCCTCTCCATGTCAAACTCCTCTTACAGGTGTTGCAGAGAAAATCTGACAAGGCCATAGTTTTAATTAATCCTCATGTGGCCAGTATACTACTTAAACACTAAATACAGTGAAGCTCAGTTCTCATAAATGCAGGATAAATCCAAAACAGTCTCCAACATATTCCAGATTTTAAACCCATCCACAAAAGAGCTGGTTTTAAATCAAATTAATGCACTTCCAATGCACATGTATTTCTGTGTCTGTGCAGCTGTCATCTGCATCTCTACCAAGCAAAGCTCCATGGACCTTTAGTTAACTGCATCAGTAACTTAAAGTATTTTCAAGGGCGGGGGCAGAACACAGCAAAAAAATCCCACAACGCTTCTCTGGCAATAACATGAAATAAAATTAGATCCCACTGTGCTTCAGAAAAAGTTCTCTTAAACCCAAGAGCCCAGTCAATAAACATTAGTCCCTTACATCAAGTCTAGCTTATAAATGATCAAGCTCTAACAACCCCCACCCCACTCTAGAGGGTCAGATAAAATCTATTGCTTCTTCATTGGCAAAATATTTAACCAGTCTGAATAATCACTTAAAGAGAAGTTAACCCCTTGATTCTATGTGTTTAAACATTAACATTTTCAGTCTGCAGAAAGTATAAGCCAGTTAGCCTTAAAAAAACTATTTGCAGCCCGTTTCCTTTGATGTGGAAATATATACAATAGCCACTAGCAAATGGCAATATTTACACATGAAGTAACTTTTTTTAAGGTTTACTTTAATTATAAGTAGGAACCTGGTGGTCTGAATGCTATTTCTGATTCTTTATGATCCAAGAAACTAATTTAAACCAATTTTCTCTATTAAAGTCTTTACAATCTTACCTAACAAAAAATCTCTGAAAAATTTACCTGATGAAACATTTGAAGTCAACTGCTGGATAAATCTCAATTTCTCATCTACTGGAGAACACAGTTCTTTCTTACATTTCTTCAGGAGAGGATAACCAATTTCAGAAAACAAAACTTTTTTTAAAAAAATCCATTTCTGACAATCTCTTTGGAAAAACTAACATATATTAGCACAGATCTAAGTAAACATTATTAAGGAAGCACCAAAAGCAAAAGATATGCTAGAGAACATGTGAATTTTACCTTTAATCCTAGCATGTTTAAGAAAACCAAGGTTAATTCCCTTTGATCTATGATAAAAAGCAGTCAGGGATAGCGAGCAGTACATCTTCTACTGATTTTTACTTGAGCCATTGGTTTTCAGCTCCTTGGAAATAATCAAGCCTTGAATATGAGGAATTTCTCATGGTGATAAACACAGGATACATCACATCACATACTTCCAAAATATACTTACAAACTACCATGTAATTCCCTTCTTCTGGTGATACCATGAGTGAAATTTTCAAACACAGCTGGTAGTTAGGTGTGTAAAGGTAACATCAAGTTGCTTATGCTGGCACCTAAAATTAGAACTGGGAGGAAGTTAGCTTCTGAAATACGAGTCTAACGAGGCAACAGGGCAGCAGCCAGCCCGCCCGCCCGCCCAATGGCACTGACAGCTGGCTCTTTGTTGCGCTGGAGAGCTTCTTTCACCAGCGCCAAAACATGAGCGCTCTTCACATGCAGAACTGTACCAGGAGCCCAACACCTGCCTTCATCACCAGTCACAGACAACAACCCAAAATTCTGATTAAATCATGAGATGGATGTGATGCTTTACACTCCCCAGACTCTTTGGACATTTTATGTTGTTCATATATTTAAGAAGTCATCTAAACCCAGTCATACTCCTAAGCACAGGGATGAGAAATGATAAGTCCCCACTCCTGACTGCAGGCACAACTCCTGACCGCAGGCACCAGCTAAAAAGACCCACAGAATCAGGTTCCCTCAACCATTTTCTCCTTCCTCCTGGCTCTCTTACTCTCAACATGAGTGGGTCAGCTTCAGTAAGAGGGGAAAATCCTCCAACTCCTGTCCCTTCGACAATTCTGTATCCTGGAGGTGAGGACACACCACTCAGAGGTGGTGACCACACACGGGTCCCCCAGCCTGCAGCGAGATGTGAATACAGGTCATCCATTTTCAGTGCAAGCACCTCAACTGGCAGGCAAAGGGAGGTGACAGCACTACCTCTTTAACCAATATGCTGTGGGACTATGGGGCAGGGCACAGATCTTTTACCTACATATGCTGAGGAGAGGATCCCTCTCCTCAGCATCAGTTGGTAGAGATGACCAGTACCCACCAGCCAGGTACCACTGCTCCAAAGGTAGGAAGAAAATGAGCAACACTTTCCACAGGCTAATTCTGCAAGCCTCACCATTCCCTTGGAGATCTCTCGTTCTTTCTACTGTCTGTACAAACACTGCAGGCTCTAAGCTCAGGTAACGTGAATCAGGTGCCAAATTTTTCAGCTCTGCATGGGATTTGTACACAGAGTTGCTTTGAAGTTGTACCCAGCATTTTTATGACTTAATATACTGGTATATCAATTTCTGGCAGAATCTTAAAGCAAGCCATTCTGAAAACAAATTTATGGAAGAAAAATGAGTCAAGGGAGAGAAAGATTCGGTTTCCTTTTACATGCATGACTCATTTTAATGATCATCCTGCAGGCAGATCAGTTAATTGCTGGAAAGAACCGATTATTCACTCCTTTTCTTATTAGGTAAAAGTCATTGCACACTCAGACTGAAAAATTATAACATGAACTAAAACCAGACCTTGCTTGATATTTCTAGCATTTTTACTTTATTTTGTATTTTTACTCTATTTTCAAACTATTGTTTTTGCAAAATAATGGTAAGTCTGCATTGCTCAGGCATGTTTTTAATTTGCTTTTTTAACATCTGAAATCAGTTACATCAGCTAATAAAGCATTGTACTATCTATTTTTTAAGCTAAGTATCCAGATGTGTCTCTAGAAGTTTATATTTACATCAGTATATTATGAAGGCTTTATTTCACAGCTTAACTCAGTACACAGAATTTTCTTCAAAGCACCACATCAGATCAAGGTTCGTTTTTATTTTACTATACCATAAGGGATCTCAAACAAAGCTAATTTGGCAGGGAAGGGCAAAAAAGACAAGAATTTTAATTGCTTTTTTGGGTTGGGTGTTTTGTCTTCATTTGGGTTTTTTTGTGAAACAGCAAGTCATGCTGGAAAGAAAAGACTGAAAAATCAAATAGAGCCTTGGCGACATGGTAAGTGCTCAGCTAATGAGATCATGCCAAAACCAGCACCTATAATAGATGTACGATAGAATGACAATGACAAAAGCTCCAAAAAAGGGTCTTTCCTTCTGGCCTGAAGGAGTCATGTATTGCAGCTGGGAAGACACCTTTTTTAAAAAAACATCAAATACACATGTTGGTGTTTCAGCCTGGAAATAAGACATGGCAGGTATAAATAAAGCAGTCCCCCAGCTGCCACAGTTTATTGTTGAAGAGTAATATATCTAGAGAAATTATTTGGATTTACAGTCATTCTCAATTACACTCAGGTTTCAAGAATGTATCATTTCATACAAGCGAAGTCTCCAAAAAAGCATTCAAGCTTGTGAAGGGAAAAACTCTATGCCACAGGTTGCTGTCAAGGTAAGCACTAGTGGGGTCCATCTGGCCAGCTAAATGTGGCAATACTGCACTGATGTGTAGGTGACGGCGCTGCTGGAGGAACTATCCCAAAACAAGCTCAGCAGGGTAGAAAGCACATCCAGACATGCACTGGTGATCCTGACTGACATGAAAGCAGTGCTGCAGCTCAGCCAATTTCAATCACCGCTAACCTTTTTTTTTTAATTTTTTTGTCAGGACTTTTTCTAGAGTTCTCAAAGTGCAACACCTTAAGAGACTTCAGTGTTCACGAGTACTGTACGGCGCACAGATTAGCCCAGAATCTGACATATGAAAGCCATGGTTTTGTCAGATGGCCTCTATGCAAATACACAGAGCCAGAAATATAGCTAATCTTCTGACCAGCACATAAAATGGGTCCTGCACCTGGGTCAGGGCAACCCCTGGTATCAGTACAGGCTGGGGGATGAAGGGATTGAGAGCAGCCCTGTGGAGAAGGACTTGGGGATACTGGTGGATGAAAAGCTGGACATGAGCCGGCAATGTGCACTCAGAGCCCAGAAAGCCAACCATATCCTGGGCTGCATCAAAAGCAGCGTGGCCAGCAGGTCGAGGGAGGTGATTCTGCCCCTCTACTCTGCTCTGGTGAGACCCCACCTGGAGTGCTGCGTCCAGCTCTGGGGTCCTCAGCACAGGAAGGACATGGACCTGTTGGAGCGGGTCCAGAGGAGGGCCACAAAAATAATGATAGGGATGGAGCACCTCTGCTCTGAGGAAAGGCTGAGAGAGCTGGGGCTGTTCAGCCTTATTGTGGCCTTTCAATACGTAAAGTGGGCTTAAAAGAAGGATGGGACAGACTTTTTAGTAGGGCCTGTTCCAATAGGACAAGGGGCGATGGTTGTAAACTAAAAGAGGGTAGATTCAGACTAGATATAAGGAAGAAATGTTTTACAATGAGGGTGGTGAAACACTGGAACAGGTTGCCCAGAGAGGTGATAGATGCCCCAACCCTGGAAACATTCAAGGTCAGGTTGGACGGGGCTCTGAGCAATCTGGTCTAGTTGAAGATGTCCCTGCTCATTGCAGGGGGTTGGACTAGATGACCTTTAAAGGTCCCTTCCAACCCAAACCATTCTATGACTCTGTGATTCTACGAAATAGATTCATACCTTATGGAGCTAGAAAGGAAGGACTGCTATGTAACTCAAGACATATGACTTCTCAATGTTGAATTACAGTTTATTTTTCAGGGGGAAAAAAGTGTAATCTTGATTCTAATCTTTCTTACTGACACCTTAAACCAAATAAATACACTACAGGGCATAGTTCTCAGTCCACTATAGATTCCTCTGGCTCTTCTCTGGTCACAGTCAACATCAGCTTTGATTCATGGACATTAGCAGGGTATTCCAGTAGCAGTTGTACCAGTGCCAAATACATGATATAACCTCTACTTCTAGGCTGAGCACCTCATTTTTAATACCCAGGAATCACACCAGTCCTTTCTGGGCATACTGCGATACTGAGAACCCACGTTGAGCTGATTATCTGCTGCGAGCCTCTATTCAAAGTTGACACATTTCACACAGAATATGCCCGTGGGAGTTACTCATGTCTCCTATCAGGATGACTTTGACTTCAGAATTGTCATTAACCAGACTTGGCTTACCAGCCTAGCCACATCACTATCTCTTTCTGTTATTTGTCATTCCACTAATTGCTGTATGTCATTGGCAGGGAAAGGAATGATTTTGCCATCACTGATGATTTTTAAATTCACATGGAATGCTCTTTTTGTGTTGCAGCTCAAACAAGAATTAATTCAGAATTGTCCTAATGCCTCCATTGCCCAGGAAATCAGGCTGCCTGACCACAAGGGTCCTTTCAGGCCTTGCAAGCTCTCATTTTGTGACTCTTCAGAGGTTGGCAGGAGTAATGTGATTTTTGTTTTATATCACCAATAAAAAGATCAGTGAGGAGCCAGCAGCTTATCTGCAAACCCAGCTAAACAATGACAACTCCATATTTACTGTTACGTTAGGCACCTGTCATTTAGCCAAGTCAAAGCTGATCCTTTGATTTTGCTTTGTTCTACTTCATGAACAAAAATGGGTGTTGAAAGAAAATGCTTGACCTAAGCCTATTACAGCTTTATCCATCAACTGAACTTGTCACTTCATACAGAAACATTATCAAGTTAATTTTATCAGTTATATTTTCCACAAACCCATACCAGTTTGTATTAGTTTTATACACTTCTTCCAGGGCCTATTAATTCAATCCCATCATAGACAGCACAATGTCCTACCCTAAAGCCTGTCTTTTCCAGCATTTTCATCCAGTCCACCCAGCACCTTTTCCCTGGATGAGGCAGAGTGCGATTTTCAGGTAGCACCCACTGCTTCAGGAGCAAAATATTGCTGCCTACGATAGCCTCATGTGGAGGGTCAGGCTGAAGCTGCTGGCGATGGGAGCCAGTGACCATTTCTGGGGTACCACTGCCCATCACCATCAATCTGCTCTTACCTCCTCAGGCAGCAACAGCAATCTGACTGCTCAGGGCTGACAGCACAGTCCACCCGCCCATCTGTACATCCAGCTGTCTTCCTAACCTCTCCTCCCAGCAGCCCATAACAAAACCCAGATCCAGCCCACAAGTCTGTGTTGTACAACATTAAGTCATCGCATATAATCTAATAAACTAGAGACAAAACACTTACGTCATATTCTAGTCTCTGTAACTTTTCCAGAAGTAAAAAAAAAAAAAAATAAACTGGGGGGAGAGGTGGTGAGGATGGGGATGTAAATAGCATTAACAGAGCAGGGAACTCACTGCTCAGCTTTTCCAAATTTTCTGGATGCAGTTTCTTTGGCCCTGGTGGTTTTAAAGGATGCTGTCTAATGGCTGGTGTTGCTGGACTGGAATCTATTTTGTTATAAACCTGTGAAAAGAGCTACAGTGCCTCTTCCAAATTCAGAACAACACTATCTAATAAAATCCTTGCTCGTTTTGCAGTCATTTACAGTTATACCATTCTGACTGAGTAATGCACCAACTGTAATGCTGCAGTTCAATTTGCTCCTCATAGAATAAACTCAACAACCCTGAACACAGTGATCAGGACAATCACACCCATCGGGCAGAGTCTTGGTTTCTTTTAAACAAGATTTGTAGCTGGCTCCTCTTCAGTGTCCAAAGACTGAAGTCACCTGTGAGGTGAAACAGGAGCAGACTAAGTTCTGAGAACACTGATTATTATCCCACCCTAATAAATTAAAACACAAAGGATTAGTGTAAAAACCAAACTGTTATTTTTGTATATTTGGAACCTAATAGATATACTGTGTGTCCTAGAAATGAACAGACATCTAGAGTTTAATAGGTGGCACTGGAAAGCATTCTGAGTTGCGCGTCATGGTGGGCAAAGACATACTCTGTGAATCTCTTAAAACTGAAAATCTACTGTATAGCTGCATTCAGCAGCTGGAGACCAGACTTCGGGACCCAGAGGCCCTCTGGCAATTCTGTGCTCTCAACTAATACACAAAGAAAGTGCCTGGATGTTCCTCCAGAATTTTATGACAACTGAAAACAGGCATGGGGCAGTTGCTGCTGAAAAAGGGCTTTAACAGTGACTACATCAGCTATTCTGGACTGGGGTTTTTAATTAAATTTCCAGCTTACATTTTGCATTTCTGCACATACAGAACTAATTTCTTCTCATCTATGTGATCTTGAGTATATATACCATGTATAATCTTGATGGGTGGAAACCATACATTTCAATTCATTTCCTCTTACCCTGCATAATACCTCTATAAACTTAAGTCAGATCCCTACTGGCACTGCAGCACTATCGCTGCCAAATGGGTAGTCTGTCTTTCAACACTTTTAAGAAAAGTAATTTTCTTTCCTTTTAGATCAACAGATTTGTATAAACTTAAAATACAAATGTATAGCTAAAGGCTGTCTATAGCTATTTCGAGTTATTAAAATTCCCAGCATCAGTTCCTGTTATAATTGATGCTGGTATTTTCCCATAAGGTTAGTAAGCAGAGTTTTATAAAGGAATGGAAGATTACATCTCTGAAATGCCAGTCAGCTTCTGAGACAACTTTAAAAAGACCCCAAACTCTCATCAACGTGAACTCAACACTGCATAATGGCTTTAGAAAGAGAAGCTCCAGACAACATTAATCAGTAATCAGTCCTGAAGATAAACAGAAGTAGATACAATGTTCACAGCATTATTTAACATAGTCTGGATCCTTTTTTTCTTTTCTAAACCCCCGAACTGGAAACTGTGTTCTATCACACTAACAACTACAATTCTCCTGAAAGCACCTGAAAGTATATCATAGGCAATTCATGGTGTAAGTGTTATCTAGGCTTACTGTATGTTAAAAATTGGAATTCATGTCTTCAATGCTATAGTAAATAAACAAACAAACAAACAAATAAATGGAACTAGGCTTCTGTAAGTGGCTGAAAATTTATTTTCCAACGCAGTTTTACAGAGGAAAATTGCTATTCACCAAGTATTCAGAAAGCCTGACCTCAGCTAGGTCAGCATGATCAATTCCAGCCTCTTCTGAGCAAAATCAAACATTTCTCAAGCTGTGTCGAGCTATTTCCTTCACAACCCTCTACAGTTGAAAGGCAGGGCAGCTCTGCGAAAATGGTTTAAAGCAACAGACAAAAGATGAGTGTAAGCTTTTCCCTTGGCCACTCTGAGATTAAAAGCTGATACAACATAGGTAACATGACTCACAGGTTCAGTATGGAAGCAGCCATTGAATGTTTGGAGACTTTTGTGCCCTGTTTGTTTGGTATCGCATGACCACCTCCCTGTACTGGACGCCCTCTCCAAAGCTGCTGATATGCAGTCTCAGAACTTTCTTCTTGTATCAAAGCCAGACGAACCATAAAAAAAGGATAACACCACTGTGATGTATCCACAAGAAGTACTGATGTAAGCATGACAATTTCTTGCTCACTGATCACATTCTTAAAGGCACATTTGTATTTCAGGATGGAAAACGAATACAATTTCAAGAGTTGTCCATCAGGTATGGGAGCCTAATGAGATCTAGATGTCAAAAGCTAACTAGAAGTGCCACAAAATGGGACCATATGCCCAGAGTACATGAATGTGCACCACACACAGGGAGAGCACATGGAAAATACGTTAGCGTACACAGCGCATAGGTCAGTGTGTCCTTCATTGATAACAGCAATGATCTCTTAAGTAAATAACATCTCTCTCCTTTCACTATTATCTGCACTCATATCCTTTTCAAATGCTCAACATAAGCTTTATTAATTGACTAAAAGAATAATAAATACAGGCTCTGAGGAACTGCCAGGGGCAGGAGATAAAATAATTCAAGGTACTAAAGTGAACATGGACTCTTTTGAAGCAAGTATCTTCACTTCAGCTGAAGTAAGACCAACAGGCTCCCTTTAACAGATATGTTTTCAATACAAAAGTCAATATTTGAAATTTTATCTGGAAACTGACACCACCCAGACAAGACAGCTCAAATTTCTGCTGCCCTGTTCCTGTCAAACCAAAGGAAACTTCAATTTTCAATCTAATTTTGCACTTTCATCTGTTTATAGGAGGTAAACAAAGATACTATTGGAGCCTGTTTTAGAATAAAACCAAATCAAGTGTTACAAATTTACAGAAATGGTTTTAAATTATGTTAAAAAAAATTCCCTAGCTATAAATGAAAGACCAACTGATACTGTACATGTTTTACTAATCACACAACAATATCCCTCAGTTATGTTTCAGAATACTGAGGTTTCATAGAAGCACTTTTTCTCAATAGCAGCCATGCCAGAATACAGACAGTTGAGGATTTGGCTGCTTCTTTAAAAGTCAAACAACTCAAACCATTCATGCATTTAAAAAGCATAAGTCAATAATGTGATGAAAAAATAACTGTAAAAAGAGATAAGCTAACTTCGCCTTTAGAAACTAATTTTGTTCATTTTTTGGTAATGTTCGTATTTTTAAAGTATCAACTGTAAATGCACAAACTAAAAATAAAAGCAGACAGAATCACAGAAAGCTGTCTAAAATTGTGAAGTATTCAAATGCCTCATAAACTTCAAAATTTGCATTTACCATAGATAATTAACTTAATAAACCACACTTCCTGGCAGTGTGCCACAACCCACCTCTTCAGGAAACACCACAAGAATGTATGACTACAATGTGGTTGGTCCCCGAATTATCTGAAAAGTACATTGTGAGCAGTACTTATTAATTCATAAGAGGGAATTTAGTTATGAGATTTTGGAAATGGGATGAAAATAGTTCAGCTGTTCCTCCTGTTCAAAAAAATCTGCATTAACATTTCCCCATTTTTTTACAGCAGAGGTTGTATTTGCTTGTTTTGTTCGACGTAGTTCATTGTCTATTGGTTACTGTATTGGGTTTGCCTGGCAAGGTAGCAGGGGGACTACAGAGGTGCCTTCTGTGAGCAGATGCCAGAAGCTTCCCCCATGTCCAATAGAGCCAATGCCAGCCAGCTCCAAGACAGACCCTCCAATGGCCAAGGCCGAGCCCATCAGCCACAGTGGTAGAGCCTCTGGGATAATATATTTAAGAAGGGGGAAAAAAAAAAACCTGCACAGCAGCAACTGCAGCTGAAGAGAGGAGTGAGAATATGTGAGAGAAACAGCCCTGCAGACACCAAGGTCAGTGAAGAAGGAGGGGGAGGAGGTGCTCCAGGCACCAGAGCAGAGATTCCCCTGCAGCCCGTGGTGAAGTCCATGGTGAGGCAGGCTGTGCCCCTGCAGCCCATGGAGGTTAATGGTGGAGCAGATATCCACCTGCAGCCCCTGGAGGACCCCACGCTGGAGCAGGTGGATGCCCGAAGCAGGCTTTGACCCCGTGGAGAGCCTGCGCTGGAGCAGGGTCCTGGCAGGACCTGTGGAGAGAGGAGCCCACGCTGGAGCAAGATTGCTGGCAGGACTTGTGACCCCATGGGGGTCCCGTGCTAGAGCAGTCGTTCCTGAAGGACTGCACCCTGTTGAAAGGACTCATGCAGGAGCAGTTAATGAAGAACTGTAGCCTGTGGGAAGGATTCACGTTGGAACAGTTCATGGAGGACTGTCTCCCATGGGAGGGACCGCACGCTGGGCAGGGGAAGAGTGTGAGGAGTCCTCCCCCTGGGAAGGAAGGAGCAGCAGAAACAACGTGTGATGAACTGACCACAACCCCCATTCCCTGTCCCCCTGTGCTGCTTGTCGGGGGGACAGGTAGAGAATTCAGGAGTAAATTTCAGCCCAGGAAGACGGGACAGGTCGGGGGAAGGTGTTTTAAGATTTGGTTTTATTTCTCATTATCCTATTCTGATTTGATTGGCAATAAATTAAACTAACCTCCCCGAGTTGAGTCTGTTTTGCCTGTGACGGTAATTGGTGAGTGATCTCCCTGTCCTTATCTTGACCCATGAGCCCTTCATTATATTTTTCTCTCCCCTGTCCAGCTGAGGAGGGGGAGTGATAGAGCAGTTTTGGTGGGAACATGGCATCCAGCCAGGGTCAACCCACCAGTTACATTTAAAGTTTCCAATGAGAGGTTTTATAAACCATCTCTTCACAACATCACATATGGAAGACGGGGGACTTTTTTACCAGCTGTACCATCCCTATCCAAAATAGACAAGTTCTCAGCATTTGTCCATGCTTTTAAGATAACAGTGACTTCCAGTGAGCTTGACCTAAGAAAAAGGAATTGCATGGCTATGTCTGGTGGACATTTGATGAAACAGAGCATCCACCCTTCTGATTGGAAATTATGGAGTTTTTGATTCTTGGAGAAGTAAGGAAAGGGGTCTGCAAAACCACTACCCTGAACTTTAGAAAGGCAGACTTTGGTCTGTTTAGGAGTCTGGTTGACAGAGTCCCTTGGGAGGCAGTCCTGAAGGGCAAAGGAGTCCAGGAAGGTTGCAGGTTATTCAAGAAAGAAGTATCAAAGGCGCAGGAGCAGGCCATCCCCATGTGCCATAAGTTGAGCAGGCGGGGGAGAAGACCGGCCTGGCTGAACAGGGAGCTTTGGCCGGAACTCAGGAAAAAAAGGAGAGCTTACCACCTTTGGAAGAAGGGGCAGGTGACTCAGGAGGACTACAAGGATGTGGTGAGGTTATGCAGGGAGAAAATTAGAAAGGCAAAGGCCCAGCTAGAACTTAAACTGGCCACCGCCATTAAAGAGAACAAAAAATGTTTTTACAAATATATCAGTGACAAAAGGAGGGCCAGGGAGAATCTCCCTCCTTTGTTGGATGCGGAGGGAAACTTTGCCACGAACGATGAGGAGAAGGCTGAGGTACTTCATGCCTTCTTTGCCTCAGTCTTTAATAGTCAGACTGGTCATCCTCGGGGTTTTCAGGCCCCTGAGCTGGGAGATGGAGATAGGACGCAGAATGAAGCCCCTAGTTATTGAAGAGGTGGCAGTCACCGACCTGCCCCTCCACCTGGATGTTCACGAGTCCATGGGGCCAGACGGGATCCACCCGAGGATACTGAAGGAGCTGGCAGAGGAGCTCGCCAAGCCACTCTCAATCCTTTATCAGCAGTCCTGGTCAACCAGGGAGGTCCCAGATGACTGGAAGTTAGCAAATGTGACACCCACCTACAAGAAGGGTCGGAAGGAGGATCCAGGGAACTACAGGGCTGTCAGCCTGACCTCAGTGCTGGGGAAGGTCATGGAGCAGATCATCTTGAGTGCCATTATGCGGCACATGTGGGACAACTGGGGGATCAGGCTCATCCAGCATGGGTTTATGAAAGGGAGGTCCTTCTTCACTAACCTGGTCTCCTTCTATGACAAGGTGACCCACTTAGCGGATGAGGGGAAGGCTGTGGATGTTGTCTACTGGGACTTTAGTAAGGCCTTTGACAGTGTCTCCCACAGCATTCTCCTGGAGAAACTGGCTGCTCACGGCTTGGATAAGTGCACTCTGCGCTGGGTTAAAAACTGGCTGGACGGCCGAGCCCAGAGCATGGTGGTGAATGGAGTCAAATCCAGTTGGGGGCCGGTCACCAGTGGTGATCCCCACGGCTCAGTGTTGGGGTCGGTCCTGTTCAGTATCTTTATCAATGATCTGGATGAGGGGATTGAGTGCACCCTCAGTAAGTTTGCAGATGACAGCAAGTTGGGTGGAAGTGTCCATCTGCTGGAGGGTAGGAAGGCCCTACAGACGGACCTGGACAGGCTGGATTGTTGGGCCGGGGCCAACTGCGTGAGATTCAACAAGGCTCAGTGCCGGGTCCTGCACTTGGGTCACAACAACCCCAGGCAAAGCTACAGGCTGGGGGAGGAGTGGCTGGAGAGCTGCCTGGCAGAAAAGGATCCAGGGGTGTTGGTTGACAGCTGCCTGAACATGAACCAGCAGTGTGCTCAGGTGGCCAAGAAGGCCAATGGCATCCTGGCTTGTATCAGGACTAGTGTGGCCAGCAGGACCACGGACGTGATAGTGCCCCTGTACTTGGCACTGGTGCAGCCGCACCTCGAGTACTGTGTTCAGTTTTGGGCCCCTCACGACAAGAAGGACACCGAGGTGCTGGAGCATGTCCAAAGAAGGGCAATGAAGTTGGTGAAGGGTCTAGAGCACAAGTCTTAGGAAGAGCTGCTGAGGGAGCTCGGGTTGGTTAGTTTGGAGAAGTGCAGGCTGACCTTATTGCTCTCTACAACTATCTGAAAGGAGGTCATAGCGAGGTGGGTGTCGGTCTCTTCTCCCAAGTAACAAGTGATAGGATGAGAGGAAATGGCCTCAAGTTGTGCCAAGGGAAGGTTAGGTTGGATATTAGGAAAAACTTGGTCACCAAAAGGGTAGTCAGGCATTGGAACAGGCTGCCCAGGGAAGTGGTTGAGTCTCCATCCCTGGAGGTATTTAAAAGATGGGTAGATGTGGTGCTTGAGGACATGGTTTAGTGGTGGACTTGGCAGTGTTAGGTTAACGGTTGGACTCGATGATCTTAAGGGTCTTTTCCAACCTTAACGATTCTATGATTCTATGGTTACCGTAAGACATATAGCTTCTCAAATATTCAGTCGTAAATAAGTATATGTATATACACTCATGCAATCAAAATGTATAAATCCCAGTTAACATAACAGGTACAGCATGATGTCTGGCTTCATGATTGGCACGTGTCCTCTGGTCACATGGCCACGCATCTGCAGTGGACAAATACCCAGTCCTGCTGCCTGGTGAGACTGTGGAGTCCTTACAAGTGAGGGAGATGGGGGCAGGATACAGTTCACAGTTCATCCAGCTCAGTGCCCTCTCTCTGCGTCTGACTGATGGGCCTCAAGAAAGAGAGGAGATGGGAATGACAGGCACAACCACATTATTACAGAAAACAAAAAAGAAAATCATAAAAGGGGAAAAATAATGGAAAACATGCCAGTTTAAACACATGAAATGCAAAAGTTTTCCACAGATGGAGAGTGAAAGGGTTAACTACAAACCTACACATCTAAGTATTGTGGTGACCCCCCAGTTTCTGTATATTAAGGTCAATAGTCAACGAATATTTCCATCACAACTTCTAACACAAGTTCAAGACCTAGTGAACTTTAGCACTAATGAAGCTAAAGTTCATTTGAAAACAAAACAAACCAAACCCCACAAACTGTTCTTAGAAACTGGAATTGGGGAACAGACAGTCTGGTCAGTCTAGGTCAATGCAACAGCAAGCATTGCTTTCTGAACAAAGCATCCTATTTAATTTTATCATATCTGACTAAGGCAATTTTTGGTATCTGACAGGAAACAGTTCCAGAGAAAATTATTTCAACACACAAAGTAACACTGACACACAGCTCACATTGTCTTCATTTCAGCCTATTATCACCTTGCTTCTTTGGCCTCATTTCACCACTGCTTAACAAAGCCATTAAGAGTAGTTTTGTTTTCCTCATAAATCATGCCACCAATCCTTTGATCCTTTTGACATCTTCTTCTTAATTCCTTTGATTCTGTCAACATCTTTTCATAACAGGTACCTTAAACTGCCTGCAATTCAACCAAATGTAAATGTACTCCAGGACAGAGAGGCACGTTATAAAACAGGGAAGAAACGCTTTTTCTTTCCCCCCTTTCTTGGTCCATAGAATGTTTTTGCAGACAACTGGAACAGGTTTTTTTTTTTTCATTACTATCTCAAACTCAGTCAGATCTTATGTATTTTCCCATTTTTTTAAATATTAACAGTTTCGAGGTTTCTCAGGCCCGTTTGCTTTTTAGTTTAAACTGCATAGCTACATAGTATTAAATAACATTTTTCAAGATAAAACTCAATATAGTGTTTTTCCTGCTGATATTTCATTTGGGAGGCTCAATGAAGGAAGTTTAGGTTGGAGATTAGGAAAAACTTCTTCACCGAAAGGGTAGTCAGGCATTGGAGCAGGCTGCCCAGGGAAGTGGTTGAGTCTCCATCCCTGGAGGTACTTAAAAGATGGGAAGACGTGGTGCTTGAGGACACGGTTTACTGGTGGACTTGGCAATGATAGGTTAATGGTTGGACTCAATGATCTTAAGGGTCTTTTCAACCCTTAACGATTCCATGATTCTATGATTCTAAGGATGATACTACAATGTCTACCTCTTCTGGTATTTTCTCAACAGATTCCTGTCCTCAGGAATCATATATTAGTTCTGCATGACAGTGAACTGGGAGTTCTAAAAAATCATTTATGATATCACGTCAATTGTGGTCAAATAATACTTTTTTCACATGTCCAATCAAACAAAATTAAGACTCTGTGTGTGTACTTAAGACTCAAAATAGATCTCAAAAGTTAACTATGTAACAAGCAGTCACATTATTATAAATATTAAATATCATAAAAACTGCAACACACAGCCACTTGCTTTTACAGTACTTTCCAGACAGTGCATGTGTTTAAAAATTTAACTGTTCACATCTTTAAATAACTATCTACCTCGTGCTGGAACAAACCAAAGCGTAGGTGGCGAATCTTCCAGCTGAGCTGAGCAAAAACATTAGTACACAGACAAATAAGTGAAAGGGAGCCAAAATAACTTCCCTCTAAAGGCAGAAACTCATTTAAGCATATGAAAAAACATAATCATTAGGGAAGCTAGTTTATCTTCTGTTTCTGAAAGGATATAATAAATAACAGACACAACTATAGTGTGGGCCACGTCCAGGAAATCTGTGAGGTCTCTTGGACCACACACTCCCTCCAGAAAGTCACACGTAATGATGAAGGAACTAACCCACTCAGGGCAATGCTCAGATCACTTACATATGGCTATAAAAGTAGAGTGACATTCACCAAATCGTTACCAGCACCTCAAGAACTACTACCACTGCCAGACTGAACACCAGCTATCTCAGTGGCATTTGAGGATGCAGGAATAGCTACAGGCCTCTGCACAGGCTTGCACCCCCAAATAAATCCAACATGACAGGACAAATTCATTTTTAGACAAAGTCTTCCATTGACAGCTTCATTTATTTTTTTAAACTTCAAGATGCAAAAGCTTTCAGAACTGCAGAGCTCTCTGAGCCACAGTCAGCAACCACAGAAGCGGGTAGAGATCGTCTTGTGCCAGTCTACACGTTACAAACATCCAAACCTCCATGCAAAAGGGAAAACCAACTACTTCCCGATCACGTTAAATTGCAGGAAAAGGAATATGAAATTTTTCATTCAATGGTTGCTTCTCCTCCAACTGGCTGACAAGTGAAAAATGTTTGCCCTTTTTAAAAAACAAACGTACCCTATCTTCAAAACAAGATTAAATAGGAGCCATTAAAAAACTTGGCTCTCAGCAGAGCCATAATCCAGGGGGAGGGACCAACTACTGAATCATTTATTCCACTGTGAGAGCATGTGAACTTCATAGAAAAAAGGAAAAAAAAAAAAAAAGAAAAAAAAAATCAAGCTTCTGCAGCATAGACAGGTTTAGACTGACTATAGCCATATATAGTAATTTTCCCCTTTAAATCCTTATCTCAGTCAAATGAAGACACACACACACACAAAAAACACCTAAAATAAAGTATGCATGGAAAAATTAAGATTCAAAGCTTAAAATGTGGATCAGCCTCTACTCACTAAGGACAATGCTGAGCAGCAATTTTCATTCCTCTCTTGGTTCATAAACAAATACTATGTTACTCAACCATTAATGGAGTAACAGCATGTGCATGTTAAAACAAAAGAAACATTTAATTTGAACTAGTTAAATCCAGAGCTACTAGGACATATAACTCATCCAGGATCAAATAATTTAGAGTTATATGCAAAAACAGAACAGTAGTGTAGAACAAAGAGACTTTAGTAAGTTGCCAGCTGCAAACAGCAGACAGAACCAGTGGATATATTTATTATTTTTTGAACAGGACACTAGCTTCACTGCAAGACCAGCAGACAGACTATTTCTATCATCTAGTAATGAGATAAACATAGATTAAGAGGTACGCTGTTTGCTTCTCACAAGCAAAATCAAGATGTCTGTGGCAATCCAAAAGACAACAGAGCGCTCCCTGCCCTGAGCGAGGAAGCTCACAGAAAGCTGTTGGGGAGAAAGGAGAGAGCTGCGGGTTTTGCCCGGAGGAGCCCAGATTTTGGAGTCTGTCTGTTGAGCCCTTGCATCTACCCTTGCACTGTCACTTAGACCTTCTGCCTGCTCCTCTCTTTACGAGGACAATGCCCTGTCCACAGGACTCTTCTAGGCGCCTATGAATATGAAGCCAGTGCTTATTTGTTAGTATTTCATGTAATGTTCTTAGCTGTTCTTATCAATTACAGTTCCTTTAGAAAAAACAAATCCTTGACCGTACCTGCTTCTTCTCTGAATAAGGAGATACATAATGATGTTTTGAGCTTCTGAGGCTTTGCAGGAAACCACGGGAAACTACCATTAAAAACAAAACACTGCTTTCTAAGAAGGAAATGGGAAATAAGCTTTATATTTTTGAGAATTTGACTGAGGAGGGGTACATAATTGTCTAAGTCAGCCCACAAAAAGTAAGTATCGGATAATTTTGTTTCCCCTTAGATTGCCAGCTGCTTCACCATGCTACTCAATGGGACTGTTAATTGCCCATTTTTCATTTACCAGACCAACATCTTCCTGAAATGGGCTGTAACGTCTGAGGATTTTAGACATAATGTGGAGTATACTACATGCGTTTGCAAAGATGGCTACACATATACTGCTCCTCTCAGCTGACGAATGATGCCTCAGCCCAGACGGACAGACACAGGTCTGATGCACTGGATTTTAATTAACCAGTGATTATAAATAACCTTTCACATTATCAGATACAGAAAACCACAAGTGAGTAATGACAGCATTGATTTTGATCAGTCTTTGTTCAGTCTTTCCAGTAGAGGAAAGTACATTGGAAAGAGACATACTTGTTTTCCAAATTATCTGACTTGTTTGAGGCAAATCTGAACTCTTCATCCTCACTGAAAAAAAAAAATTGTACTCAATAAAATAATATATTCTACTTAGTCACAAGAGCAAGCATGAATGGAAAGTGAAGAAGTAAAGATCAATGCCTGCAATTGTATACTGTCCCTTGGCAGAGAACTCTATGGCTATAGATAAGGATTCAGAATGAAAAACTTCAAATGGAAGATTTGTTAATTGGTTATTAAATTATTTTTTATGATGACATTAGAACTTCTTGTGCATTTGAGACAATTTCTGACATCTTTAGGAATCATATAATATAGAATGAAGAATAAAATAGTGTCTGACAACTTAGACTGGTATGCCTTACTATTATTATTATTACCACACTCAAAATTTTAAGCATGATTATTGCATTATTAGGAGGAAAGGATGGTAGTAAAGACTCCTTTGGATTATCATGTAATTAATGATCTCTTTTCCATAATCTGATCTCCAAAAAGAGTGTTTAGCAGTTTTCTCCTAAAAAGTATGGTCTGGTTAGATAAAAACTTACAAGAAGAATCACTATCATAGGTACTACGTCTGAGGTCAATGATCAGTCAATCGATTGACTGACAGCTAGATACAAGGCCATTTTTCTTTTCTTTCTTTTGCAGTATAACTCAATAGCAAAAGGCTAAATGGAGAAAAACCATTAAAAGGATTTTCTTTGGACTGTTTTCACAGATTGTATCTAAAGTATGAGCCCCTCAGATGTATCCTGATTCTCTGGCAAAGAACCTTGCACTATTCTTCAGCTAAAAGGTAGGCTGTAGGTATCTGAACAGTAGCGTCATGTTACCTGACATACTTCTCAGTATAATCGGTTAACGACATGGCCGAACCTTCCCCTGTCCATACAGGAGGGGTGTTTTAGTCCAACAGAAGAGCTGGCGACTTCCATGTCTAAACAGAAAACTTCTCTGCCTTTATCAATTCCGAAATACCCAGCTGTGATGTTGTTGACTATGACTAATTGCATTTGGCATAGCTTTAATAAACCTTCAGAGAGAACTGTATTTGCTATATGCAAATACATCATCAGTTCAAATATTTGCAGGTATCAGATGATGATATTTGAGGATGAGAATACTTCTGGGTTTTCCTACAGTTTATTCTTAAGGTAGTCATAAAACAATTCTTCTGTAGTAACATTAATTAACATCCACTCAGTGTGCAGAGATCAAAGTAGCTACTATATACAAACATCCCAACAATAACAAAACAGCACTCAGTTATTTACAACAAACTTCAATAGTCTCACCTACAGAAACCCAAATGTTGCCTTTCCTTCCGCACCTCCAAAGGCACATACTTCAATAAAGCCCCCTTCGGCGTGTGAAGTAAACTCTACAAGTTTCAGTAGAGTCAATCCACTTCAGCAGCAGACATGGGAACAGACTACAAAGGCTCAAGGAGGAACTTCCCAATACCTGCATGATCCTTGCCTCTTTAACCCAGCCTCCACTGGAGCAGCACAGGATACCCTGGGAACTCAACCACCGGTAACGTGGAACGGTCTAATACCTGGTACAAAAAAACCCTCTATGGCAGTATAATCACTGCACAGGCTTTCCACCTCTAGCAAAGCTACTTTTCCCCCATGCCTCAGACCACAGAGAAAAGGAGGATAAAGTTGCTTATTTGGTATTACAAGAATAGAGGAAACATTTAGGTGGTAAGACATGAAGAAGCCTGCAGATAAAGTCTGAAGTGAAAGGCATTGGTAAGTTAATCCCCATAGCCACTTTAGAAAACCCAGTGAAAGTGTGTTAAATGTATTAATACATGACAGAAAAGTAAAGAATGCATGTGCAACACATGGCTGTGTCTTCATTAATGCCAGATTACCATCTGGTACACTACCATCTGGTATGACCACCACGCAATACAGATTTACCGCTGAGCAGGTGCAGACACAATCCCATTTCTGTCAAGTTTGCCAGAGCGCAGGATGCTGCATTCATGCTGACTTCACATCAGCTGAAGGAGGACTAACAATACCTGATCTGGCATTGTCAGAGTCATAGAGAGATGAACAATATCTGACAGAGCAGAAAACCGACTAGTACAAGGCTAACATTAAAATTTGGGCTGATGAGGTATGTTTATGCGAGATATGGTTATGGGGTTTTGATCTGCTGCTGAGTGCCCTAAAGATGTACCTTTAAATCAACACTCACTCCAGTAAATCAGTGTCTGTGGAATAATAAGTAGCACAGCATCCTCCTCCCTCAATACCGCTCTGTCCCCATCAGAGATCTAAGAGCTTTCAGTCTTTAACTCTGCAGGGAATCTCACGTATTTTGTGTTCATGTCAGTAGTTAAAATGTATCTCTAGCAAAGGGGAGAAGGGCAGAGAAACAAAAAACTTCCATATTAAATACAATTTCACACACGCGTAGGAGAAAATAAATCAGAAAAAACAAGTTAGGATTACAGACATAGCTGCTTAGATTGCCTAAACGAGACAATATGTATTATCTCATCTGGCAGTTTAGCATGACTGAAATGAAACATAATTTGTAGTTGATACCAACTGCCAGGAGACAGACAAATGTTCATGGTAATTTTTGTGTTTTGTTAAAAATGTACTTCTGTCTTAAATTATAAGGAAAATGAATAGGAATCTTTCAGTCTACAAAGTACAAGATTTGCAGATGCTACCCTGAGCTGCTAACTCACAGCAAAATGTGTCTTGAGTTTTTACAATTTAAAAAGGCAAATCTAAAATTATGCCAGGTCAAATCTTCTACCCAGTACCCCTGTTTCCAAGAGCAGCCAAAAGCAGATATCTGGGGAAGAGGATAAGAATAGTGTAAGCATTTAGTCATACTTTCCCCAAATACTCTCCAGTCTCCAATAATTTGCAGCTCAGGGACTTTCAAAGCCAAGGGTCATGCTTATGTATTTAATAATCCTCGACAGGCTTTTTCTTCCATTCATTTTGTCCAGTCTCCCTTTGAATCGGTGTAAATTTTCAATATCCACCACATCCTGTGGAGTTACACAACTTAATGATACGTGCATGAAACAAAACTCCTCTTTTTGCTGTTCTGAACCCAACACCTGCTAGTTTCATTTCCATGCTCATTAGTTCTTGTACTGGGAGAGACAATGAACAACTGATCCCTATCACCCTCGCCATGCCGTTCATGTTTTTATAAAACCATCATTGCATCCCCAGTTGTCTCTTCTCCTCAACAACTTAACTGTTCTTCGTATGGAAGGTGTTACGCATCTCTGACCGTCCTTGCAGTGGACAGAAAAAGCAAAATATGCACTTAGTCTTTCTACTATGGCCTTGCCTTCCCTGAATGTTCTTTTTATTCCCCAATAATCTGTCAGCCCTACAGACTCTCTGTAGCAGACTTCCTGCTCCTCGACTTATTCCTCAAACTCTTTTCTAACCTGCCTTCTTATGGACATTTAATTCTGCCAGAGTTTGACCTTTCTGTTTTCCTCTTTCACACACAACTTGTACTTTTTTAACCACAGCTACTACCCCTGAAAGTGCATTTTTTCAACGGGCTTTGATTATACAATGAACTAGTATTAATATTATAAAAATAGACAAGAATGGAGGCCAACAGTTTCTTCTGAAAATATTTACCTCTATCACCTGTTACCTCTATCACCTATTAATGGTAAGACTTGAGGAGAAAGGAGGTTTCCCTCTGAGCATTAGTATCGGCCTGAATTGCGTTCCCCAGTCCACAGGACTACCAGGAGTCTGGTGAATTTTTCTTTCCACAGATCTTCAGTACACATGGCTAATTTAAATCACTTGCACTACAAGGAAAATACTATGCCCTAAAATTTTCTCTCTCCTCTACATTTCCTTCCCTGAAAAGGATCAATATAAGCAGAAAAAAGAGAATTAGTTAAAAATGTCTTCCCTTATTTTAGGTAAGATTTCTGAAGAATATTTGTTTCAGTATTTTTCAGGATCTGTATGATGTGATAAAGTAAATTGTTCTATTACCACACAGTGTTAATCTAGAAAAGGTAGCATGTTTATTGGAGGAAAAGATGGGAATTTAAAATGACAAACTGGAGGAATGACCTGAAAAAAAAAAGTCATCTTCAGTAAGAACATGTGCAAGATGCTACAGTTAGGCAGAAATCACCAGCTACAAAATGATCAGTGAGAACAATGTCTGAGAACATGTGTACTTGGATGAGATCTGGTGGATCACTGCCTGACTATGAAAAAGAGTCACAGTGCTCCAAAAAAGACATGCATCGTGTCAGTAAGTATGAAGAGTATCCCATTCCATCATATTCGACATCATTAAAACCTCAAGTGGAATACAGTCTTGACTTGGATAGAACAAAATAGATGTGAAGTAATGGAAGATAACCCAAAGCAAAGCAAGAAGTATAACTTGTGTACAGAAAACAGCACCTGTGAGGTCAAAGAATTGAGCTTAAAGAAATAGCAGGCTGTGATAGTTAAGAAGAAATATAATAAAACACATTCTAAGAAGAAAAACAATTATTTGCTTTGTCCAAGACAGATGCAGGATGAGCAGTTATGTTGTTAAACTGCAACAAGAAAGGTGTGAATCGGATAACATGACAAGAAAATTTTCTCATGGCATGAGGATGCAAGGGAGATTGCTGAGTTCCTTAGAACAAATCATAGATGACAGATATGGATGATCCTAACCTGAGGCAGATCAGTGGACTAGATGACTTCATAAGGCCTCTTCCAGTCCTGTCTTTTTATGAAGAGACCTTGAGACCTTGAGACCTGAGGCAGAATCTCTTCTTTTCAGTGATTTAACACACACCCCCCCCCAAAAAAAAAAAAAAAAAGGTGGGGGGTTACAGGGCTGCCTTGGAAAAAATGACATTACGAACAACCTACTCACATATAAACTATTCATTCAGACCCTTTCCCTGCCCAACTCCAAGAAGCCTGTGGAAAGAAAGGAAGACTAGCAACCAAGAGCTGGAGAAACTGTGCTGAAAGCATGGACTTTATTCTCTGACCTTCCCCAGACATTCTTTAGATGTGGCTTGGAAGTAGATGCATACGACATACTACTACAGTAGCACAATGCATATGTGCATGTGCGACACTCCTGATGCACCCTGAAAGCAACAGATTGCTCATCTACTGTGCAATGCATGCAATGTGCAACAGAAAAACAAGGTAAGCTCTGCTGAGGTGAGTTGATCAAGCACCAATGAATTAGAACATTCTTAAGGCTCTGTTTTAGACTGGACTTTCACTCTGTCACGTTAACATGTCCCATTCTTGCACTGAGCAAGCTCAAGAAAGGCTGGATATTTCTGTACTCTGAATTCAGCTGCGATGAAAGGCAAGCTCTAATTCAAGCTGTCAGGGCTGTCATGGAATGCGGTCTGGGTCACTTAGATATAAAGATTGGTTGAAGGTAATTACACTGATTTTATGCAGTCATGATCATGACTAATGACTGAATAAACATGTATGCGCAACACAAACCTCATGCACATTTCTGCAAACTGGATACCTCTGCTAAATTATCTAGCATCTCAGCAGAGCAATCAGCTGGGCAGTCTGTGGAAAATCTTGCATGCCAGCTGTCATGTACTATGTCTATTAGTAGCTTAAGGAAAACGTAAAACAGAGAGAAAAATGAGATCTTTGTTAACTCTTGAAAGGTAAACCATACCAGAGCAACACTGACCTGAGAAAAATCAATGCAGAGAGAGAAAGGAGACATAACATTGCACAAAACTTTCTACTGAGCATAAAACTCATTATCATGCCAAACCTGGCCCACTACTTAATGTTTAACTCCTAAGTTAAAACAATTTTCCAAAAGCACAGAAACAAATCCACAAATATGACTGAATTTAAAATTAACATATGTGCAACTAATCTCAACATGTAAAAACTATACAAGAATATGTTACTATACTTAGGCCAGAACTTACATTTGAAATTGTCTTGTAAACTTTAAGTTATTCAGGACTTGCCTGTGCAGAATGATGCCCAGGTTTTATCAGATGTCTGTTCTGAAACAGAGTTACAATTGCTAAAATTGTCACGATGACCACATATACTTGCTGCCTTATTTTGTGAAATAAGCGAGTTGCATAGAAGGCTGAGTGTGCTATAGTATTTGTATGAGATACCCTCCACTGTTTGTATTACAAGCACAATTCAATACATACTATTCATCAGTACTAAACTGTTGTACAGAAAGATGCTGCCATTCTTTGCACATAAAGAACTCTCTTGAGAAATTCTGTACAAATCTTGCTTTAGTAAACTCCAGACATCTGACAAACTGTACTCTTACCTGCAGCACCTTCTCTTTTACAGGTACTTTACTGCAGGAACAGTAACTATATTTACAGCACTGCATATATCTTACTTGTTTAACATTTCAGGAAAAAAAAAACACCACCCCTATATATGAAAATGTTTTGTTACAGCTTTCCCTCCATGAAATTACTGTTTGCACATGATATATCAAAGCAACATGCACACACTAAGAGCCAAAACAAGAGTACATAACCATTATAATAAAGCTTCTCTCAAATGCATTTGCCAGCATATAAAACCGGTGAGGTAGCACCACCATGCACTTTAGTGATGAGGTCAGGTTTTGACAAATGAAAGTTCAATGAAAACTCCGAAAAACCTATTTACAATGATCCCAGACATAAGCCTTGCAAGCTGCAATTCACTGACCTATGTAAACTGATTTGGCTTTCAGATAATCTCCTGGTGAATACTACTGCAAAATCTATAAACACAGATGGCACCAACTGGCACCCTATCTGCAATCTCAACAGAAGATCAAATACAGAGACCGAATTTATCCTCCCACATCACAGGTGATTCTTTCCAAACAGGTTTAAGGGATTATGCCTGGAAGCTGAACCAAGAAAGTTCTGTCACAGCTACCCAAAGTCTCAGCCACCCTGAGAAGCTGCACTGCTTGAATGAAGCTGGTTTAAAAACTGTGCGGCTTTTAATAAACCAATACAACATTCAGTTCAGACCAGGCCCAGGTTATAATTGCTACAATTATCATGTTGACCATTTCTATTAGCAGCAAACTCACAAGATTTTTTCTAAAGCCCTGTAACAGAAGAACCTACTGGGGATCAAAAAGAATCTTGCAAGATGAAAAGGCCAACAACCTACAGTCAAACTTTAAAATAAATGTCAATTGTACTATTAAGCGTATTATACGATTTTATCTACAAAACTTACTGTTATTCACCTAGAACACAGTGACAGCATCAATATTGTTATCAGTGAATTGTCATAAACAATGCATGAGAATACGTAAAACGTATGCAATGTCAGGTGTTAGCAAACACGAAGGTCAATTAGTGAACTCTAAAGCTAATTCAAACCCAAGATATTTTCACTGGTAAGATGTTAGATACCATGTATAAAACATGAATCTAACAATACCTCCAAAGTCTGTAAGATAATAAGACAGTATTAAGACAAAGTAATTTGAAATGGAGCATTGACACCAATGACAAAGGAGGCTGTACAGCTGCTTCGGCAATATTACTTTGTTAATCGTTTCTGAGCACTAGAAGCTGTATAAAGGTGAAAACTAAAAGATCTGAAAATCAGCTTCAAGTAACACTTCCTTCTGTGTCTGGGTTCAGTTCTTATAGTCCCCTCACTGGCTGCAACACAATATGACGCTTTCTCCAAGACATTTTTTCCCTCTGTTTATTTCATTTTCATGGTTTATGATTTCATTTCCATGCTTTCACCATGGGCCTCAAAGAAACCCTCAAAGAAAACCCCAACCGACAACATTTAAACCAATATAAATAAGGAATGTTTTAAGGAACAAATATTGCTGCGGCACTCTGCTCGTGCAGCTTAAACATTCCGCATTCTCCTTTGAAGAGCTCACATCTAACTTCACTATACAGCTCCAAGTTGAGAAATATAGTATGATTATAAGGACCAGAAGACAAGGAAAACTAGAGAAATTAATTGCTAGCAACAGACTGCGATTTTTTTTTTTTTTATTACATATACTGAATCAGAAACTGGATCCTACTGATTGTGTGAACAGCACAACAGTCTCTACATACCTTCTGCTCTGATTTATTTGTGCTCAGTCATGGAAAAGATAATTGCCCAATTGCTACATATATTCCCTGAGTTCAGAATTTCAGATATATTCCTGATTCAGTCACATAGATCAGGCACATTTGCAGTCATTTGCTTGCTTTTGCAGCAAATTTATAATTTAATTATTTTTTCATGGTAGGTTTTGATTTCTTTGGAATTACCTTCCACAAAATTGATTATTCTCTGATTAACTGGTGTTGAAATGCTTATCCATGTTTTATGTCTGACCTCCCGAACTCTAAACATAGGGAGAAACAAAGGCAATTAGAAAAATTCAAGATCTCAGATCAGTGGTAAAATATTTTCCAAAATGCATTAACTACTTTCAATAATACAACATGAAAATGACTGAAACTATTTGCTTTACTTAGAAGATTGTTCAAAAATAAAATAATAGAACTGTTGTTTACACAGCTTTCAGAGTATCTGACCATACCTCCCCAGCAATTTTAAAAGACAAGTGATAACAACACTAGTTTTTTACTAGTGTTAGTACTAGGCTTTACAAAGGCCCTACATTCAACTTAATTCCAGTTCATTTGTATGTAGAACGACAATTTTGGAAGAACACACCCTGTTAGTTCCACATTTCCAGGTCACATTTTAGGCACCACAACCCAGAAGAATCCTGTCAATTTTTTTGAAAGCTGGAAAACCAGAAGGGAGAGATAATCTAAGCAAAAGTCTTTGGCATCATTTTAACAGACTTGTCAGCTATAATCACATCAGCAATTGTCTCTGCATCAAAGAAAGGACTCTGAGAGCCAATAACACCTTCCAGTCGCTCACTACCTCTGCCCTTGTTCCCAAGTGAGTTCAAAATGTTGACACCCCAAATGATTTATCCCCTAGGCAGAAAACAGAGAAATGCGAACTGTTGTGGGGGAAGGCAGGCACCGAAAACAGAGAGGAAAGCAGCAAATGGGATGACACAGAAAGCCCCTGTTCATGGGGAAGGAAGGAACAGGGACACAAAATGGCTTCTCTCATTGCCAAAAGCCACCAGCAGTTCAGAAGTTGATCTTTGCTCTCCTCTCCGCAGGCTGGATGGTGCCAAGGGTCAGCCAGCAAGAGGAGCCGTGTGTGCTTGTGCCTGTGCACAAACGCACACATGTGCCTAGGAAGCGAGGACAGTTAGGGACAGCGCAGCAGCCATCCTCACCCCCCGCCTCCCCGAGCTTCACCAAACAGCTCTGGGACTGCTGCATGGTGACGGGGAAGCTCAGCCACTTCAGTGGGGGCTATTCCCATGCAAAGAGACTTTTTCCTTTTCCTCTTGTACTGATAAGATACTCAGGGTGAAATTCCTAGAAACTGGTTGCTGCCTACAGTGGATAATCAGGAATCTTACACCAGCTAGGAGCTGCCATCCCGTGTTCAACACATCCCCTCGTTGCGACCACCGCTTCTCTTTTACTGGGGAGCCCTCCAACTGGTACCAAATGTCTGACAAAGGAGAAGCTTCTGGAAATACAAATTTTGTTAAATAGTACTTGTGTTCTTTGCACCACTCAGAAAAATAATGAATCCTCCTTTCCATGTAATTATTCTTCAAACAGTAATGTCTACACCATACGCAAAACAAAACATTGGATTTCTTGCCTGGTGCCAGCTATACGATCACCTGCAGCCCAACTAGGTTCTGCTGATGCAATAGCATACAGCACTTAATATGTCACTGTCCAACTATATTACAGAACACCACAAGCAATTTTCACAGCTACAAGCTAGAACATGGAAAAGGAT
This sequence comes from Platalea leucorodia, assembly GCF_965183815.1. NCBI lineage: Eukaryota > Metazoa > Chordata > Aves > Pelecaniformes > Threskiornithidae > Platalea > Platalea leucorodia. The sequence continues at coordinate 26,462,804 of NC_138858.1, read as the reverse complement.
CACAGCAATTACTGGCTTCCTTTCAGTCTTCGCCGGCAGTAGTCCTGATCCAAACTTAACCAGCCCAGCACAATCAAGAGTGACTTAGAAGATGTGGAGGAATATGCTCTGATTAAATAGGTTAAAAAAAGGACTATAACATTCTCATACAGAAATGCTGAGTCCAGTCCCAGTGATTTATACTCTTAAAAGCAAATGACACACTACTGTTATTTGTCTGACATGCGGGTACATCATCACGCAAGCATTTCCCAGAATGCTTAATAAAAACAGATGATTAACTGAAAAAAGATAAAGTGGGCAATTTCCTACATACTGATTAAACCCACTCCATGACCCAGACAGAGAAAACTTGTGAAGAAAGTAGCGATGTGTTTAAAGCTGGAGTGGCTGCAACTAGCATACGAGATGAAAATCAAGGAATGGTACCATGACTGTGTCCGAGATAAAACCCTCTCGTTAACAACAGTCCTAACAGAGCAGACTGACAGTCTGTCTATATCCTGCATCTAACAACGAGTGGGCATGGAGAAAATACTCAAGAAAGTGCCAGAGATCAATTGGGATTGTATTTTTGTAGCATATTTTATTCATAAAAATAAATTGGAACATTGATTTTAGTACCACTGACACTTTCTAATAAGCCACTCCTTGTGCGCAGCATATATTTAGGCCTCAATGAGTTACAGCTCTATAAGGTTTCTGTGACCAAAGCAAACCCGCTGAAAACAATGGGGCTCCTTGCAGGTGTGAGCTTGTCCAGCCAGAACCCACTGCGGGACTGGGACCAAGCAGGCATTTTCATTAAGGTATCTGTAATGGTGTCTAGGAATGTTTCCCTAAGAAAGCCAAACCTTTTAATTAACATATATAATATTTTCTTCTAGCTGAGGCCAGCTAGAGCTTTTTAATTGTATTCAGTTATTCCTAATAACACATCTCTCATCAGGACGCACATGCTCGCAGCGTCTCGTCTGCTTACTTCTGGCTCAGGTGTAAACTTACTGCGACAGAGCAGCCCAGCTGCTCTGCCACCAGGTACCGGCAGCGCGGGCACTTGTCCGGGCACAGCGCTGCCAGCCCATGTTGTTTTACTTGACGTTGCTCCAGCGCACCCGCAACTTCTGAATTATGGGATTCGACCTCAGCGGTGTGTTACCGCCTTCCTTTGAAGAGATGCCCTGAACTACCAGCAAACCTTCACAGGTAACTTGTGCCACCTACTTCTTGCCCTTTCCCGAAGGGCCGTAAGAAACACGATACCCTCCCCCCCCGCTCAATAACCGAGCCCAGAACGGCGAGAGGAAGGACGAAGGCGTCGGAGGTGGGACGGCGCCAAGGTGAGCTTTGAACCCTCTCTCCCCAGGCAGCTCGGGCTGCAGGGGAGCAGCCGCCGCCCGTCTCCCCGCGGGAGCGGCCGCAGGTGCCGCGGCCGGCGGGTGCGGGCCTGGCTGGGGCAGCCCTCCGCCGCCGCCGCCGCTCCTCGCCGCGCTCCCGGCCCCGCACGAAGCTGCCAGTTCCGCCCCCGCCGTCCCGCCCGCCCCCGCCCCGCTCCTTACGGCGCTTCCCGCAGGAACGGGACAGGCGGGAGCGCGGCAGCCGCCCGCCGCCCTCCCCGCGGCGACCGACACCCGATGGCAACCGCGACCGCTCGGTGCTGCGTACGTGTGCGCGGGGCGCTCCCCGCCAGCGCCGCCGACGCCTGGCCGGTGCCGGGCGGCGGGAGCCGCGTCCCGCCGGAGCCGGCTGCTCGGCGGCACCTCCGCGCTGGAGGGAGCGAGGGAGGGACGGAGGGAGGCAGCCCGGCGGCTCCGGGCGCCCCGCCGGGTCGCGCCCTGGTTCCCCGCCGGCCCGCGGGGAAGGGGCGACCGGGTGCCCCCCCGCCCCGCCGCTTCCCTGACGGACGCAGGGCGGCTCTCGCCGGCGCCACAGCCCCGTCCCCTGCCGTTACCTCCGCGCCGTGCCCCGTCCCCGCGGCGGTTTCCCGGCCCGTCCTGCGGCTACGGCCCCGGCCCGAGGGGAGCTGCCGCCCGGCCGCCGCACGGGCGATGAATGGAAAGGCGCCCAGCCGTCCCCGTCCTCCCTCCCTCCCCCTCACAACTTCATCGGCGGCGGCGGCGCCGCCTCACCTCCGCCGGGCACTGGCGGCTCCTCCGCGCTGGGGCTCCGCTCCCGCCGCCTCCGGCCCGCGCCCCGCCGGGCTCGCCCTCCGCCGCGACCATGCACCGAGGGAGGAGGAATGGGATCCCGGCGAGCGCCGACCCGGCCGCCCCCAGCCGGAGGGAGGGAGGGAGGGAGCCGCGGCGAGGGGCGGGGAGGGACGGGCCGCGGCCGCCCTGCCCTGCCCAGGACCGGCCCCCTCGCACTGACGTCCCCCGCTCTCACGCCGCCGGCCGCGACAGGGTGCCCCTGCCCGGCGGGGGGGCGCCCGGAGCGGGGCCGGGCGGCGGCGGGACGCGGGGAGAGAGGCCCCGTCCGGCCCGCTCTGGGCCCCGCCGGCAGCCGCCGCGGCGTGCCCGCCGGTCGGTGTCGGAGCTGTCCCAGCGGGCGGGCCAGAGGGGGCAGCCTCTGGAAAGAGCCCGCATAAAGGCGGACCCGCCATCCTGGCGGTTCAAATACCCAACGGCCCTTCATCGGCCTGCTCCCGCGGGGCCGGCGGAGCAGGGGCGACCGGCAGCGCCAGCCCCGGCGTCAGCTCCCGCGCTTCTCCTCGCCGTTCCTCTGCCCCGCTGGACCTGGTCGCGGAGGGCGCAGTGCATGGAAAGCGGGAATGGCAAATACCAACTTCCCCTGTTTCCAAACATTCCTCTGGGTCTAGACCTTCTGAAAAAATACAGTTAATACTTGTACAATTTACATTGCAAGAAAACGTCTCAAAAAATGTCCACAAAGCTTCTGTTTTCGAACTTCTTACCCTCAGAACAAATAATTTCCCCATCGGTCTCCCTTTAAAATTCCAGTTAACACCCTTCCAGTTTCAAAGCAGCACTCTGATGACCCAGGCTTTTCAAGAACTTTGTGATTTCTAAAGTGTCTTAAGATGTCTAATGCTGAGCACATACGTGTCTACCAGCAGCGAAACTCATTTAAAGCATCTGCAGAGAAAATTATGGTTTAGGCTCGGACATGTCTCCGCGTGCCTCTGCTATTCCCTGCTGTTGTGCCTTCGTGTAATATGCTGATAGTTGCAAGTGGATGACAGGTGTCTAACTTCACACAACGTCAGCTTCACTTGCTGGATTGGAACTGGCTGTTGCAATAGATAAAATCAGCTGCTAAGTGGGTCAATAAAATAAATCACTCTGGGTATCTCAGAGACATAAATGAAGTGCTACGCCAGTGCAAAACTTGATTTGCTGCAGCTAAAGCTGTCCTCCTCCTGGGAAAAAGTAAGGAATTCTCTTTTCACAGCTATCAGAACGATATCTTTCACAAACACTGCATTTACTTGAAGCTATGGTTTTGGGCTGAATTACTCTTCCACTCTGATGATACAGAGGGATCAATGCAGGCTGGCCCTGCTGACTGCTTGGGACTCCAAAGTCTTCAACTGTGCAAGGGCACACTCCATCTGACTGGGTCCAGTTGCTGGATCCGTGCCTTTTTAATTAGTGTCTGCTGCTCAGAAAACCAAAAGTAGTTTCCTAAGTATGTAGGTTTAGGAGGAAGAAAGAAGCACAAACCCCCAAGAATTATGTTCCTGTGGCACAAATATTAAAAATATACACAGCTATCTACACTTACTGAAAACAAAGCATATGCTTTCACACCTGATTATTGTCCAAACTTGTATCCTTATGTTACTTTTTCCCCTTTTTTTTCTGGACAAGTCATCAAATGAAACATTTTTAAAAAGTTTTATTAGAGACATTTTTGTTTGTTCCCATTAAAGACTCTGAAAATTCATTTTCTACAAAATAAGGGTGTCTTTGTAAAGCTGAACTCTCCGTGACCTCCGAGAGCAGCTACTTCAACATACAATAGGAGACAACTCAATAGGCCTGTCCAAAAATAAACATCTCTTTAAAGAATATTTTAACCCTAGAGACTTCACACAAATAGAGCAGTCACAATGTTACTTGGTAATACAAAATTAACGTAATAGACGTATTAATTTTCAAAAAGCTATGAGACCTTTTGCATTCCAGTTTTTGAGTGCACTTCAAGCTAGTCTTCATAATAGATGGCTCTGCTACTTTCAGATCAGTGTTTTCCAAAACAGATAAATGCCCCATGCCATTTCAAAAGTATATGTTAGAACCATGATAGTCCATCAATAATAACATGAAACCAAAAGGTATAAAACCTGCATTGCAAATATTCTTGTAGCAAAGATCAGTTTTCTCACTGATCATCTATTAAATCCTAAAAAGATAAAGTGAAACGCTTATTAATTTAATAAAGCTTACCTAGAATGAAATGAAATAATTATTAATGCATCCCTGCTATATTCATTTATGAAGTTTACTTCTAAACATACACACCCATGTGTGTCCAAACCACATGTAAGTCTCACTGCAATTAACAGATGGGATAAGGAGTGATGTTGTGATGGTTGCTCTGGATCCAGTGGCAGCAGCAGCCTCTTCTTCCTCCTTCATTAATTGTTTAAAAATTGTTTGATATTTAAAAATACACAGCAGGAACAGTTACTCAGGAATGCTTACACAGTCCTGCCATCAGTTAGCGCTTGTGTGCAGGCTTAGCCATTGGATAAAGTAATTACTAATGGGAATGATGACACCGGATAATAAAATGATAACCCACAGGACACTATGATAAAGATTTTAAGAAACCAATTACAGACTCACAGGATTGCATGTAATACAAATGGCAACCATGGCTTACATTTGAAAAGAAAAGATTTTAATTTGGGCTATCAGATTGTCTGACTCCATCGGCTGCTGTCTTTTCCTCAGCACAGATTGTTACAGATGATACTTTTTACCATACCACCCTGGATGCAGAAACTTCTATGGAAAGCTCGGTGTGTCAGGTTGTGGGCCTGAATGACTCTTGGGGTTAGAAAACAGTCACGAGCGGGCAGTTTTTACTAGGAGGGAGAAAGCAGCACTCTGAAGTCCCCTGATCCAGTCCTGAAGGCCAAGGATTGAGACCCAGACAGATTTAAGCACAGCATATAATTTTCTTAATTTGAAATGCTTATTTATTTGGAATTGGTGTGACGAACTTGATGTTTCCTTCTATCGCAGTAGCGAGGTTTTAATGCTAACTAATTACGATATTGGCTTTGATGTGCAGCTCTAAACATTTTTATTTTGATTATATGAAACCCAACTGCACAAACAAATAACTCATCACCAGAACTTAGCACATATGCATTATCCAAACAGGAAACGGAGACGTCAAACAAGCACACTTTGGATTAAGTAATATATGAGATGGAAAAGATGATATAATGGTTTTTCCTCTTGCTCATAGATCTTCCCAAGCATTAACTTCGTAGGCATTCATTTGTTTAGACAGTTTTCCTCCCTAAACATTAGTTTACTTATAACCCCAGATAGTGATACGTGACATCATTTTGACTGATCTATTTAAATTCTCCATGGACTGTTAGAATGAAGGATTATTTTACCCTGAAATTTCCTGAAGTTCACCTGAACAAATACAGCCTTGGATGTGGCCCAAAAAACATTCTCTGAAGGTTATAAGAATAGAATATAGACAGGGCAGACAAAACAGGATAGCAGAAAGTAAAACCAAAGAGCCTACGACATCCAAATAACTAGCAAATAACATATAGGTTGGAAAGCAGAACAGACGCTATTTGGCTCAAAATGAAGTTCTCGCTCAGTCTGTGAACAGTCACTGGAAACTATTAAAAATATTGGAGAAGATACAAAAATGTCTATATGGTGCCTACAAAAATCTAAAAATGAACAAAGGGAATATCATGTATGCATACTGCAATTAGAAGAAGTAGTTAGACTAAACAGCAAATCAATCTCAACTTTATAAGCTTCAGATATATTCATATTAGGTTTGTTCCCTGATTGTATTTACTTTCCTTGTTTTTTTTGAAGTGGCTGCTGTTCCAAAATCTTCTCACTGTGGAAGACTGGAATAAACTTCAATATTCTATTGAAATGAATGGTCTGACTATAGAAACACACAGGAAAGAATTTTATTGGAGAAAAATAATGTTGGAAAAACAATGCTAAAATTGGAACTTGTCCTAAGAACTCCAATGAAAATGGAAAGAGAGGAGTTAAGGAGACAGAAAATGGTGGGAAATATACAAAAGAGAGGACTCAACTCTGGAAGAACTGAGTGAGGGCATGGGTGTTATTTTATTGTGTTTTTTTTGTTCTTCTACCCGAAAGAAAACTAAGATGTAAAACATCAGCTGAGATAGATCTCCAAGAAAATGTATCTTTCTCATGTAATGCTTGTTTTTGTTTACAGCTTCAGAAACTTCAGTTCCTGTAAGCACTTAGTTATGACATTTAATTTTTCAGTAGTTCATTCCTCTACTGTCAACCAGTGCATGGTGTCACAGACAAGAATCTGATCCCTCTTCTCTACAGCAAGGACAAAAAAAAAAAAAAAAAAGGACATTTGAAGAATGGGGAAACCCATCTGTTACAACTTGTTTTACCATAGCTGGTAGGAACCTTGGTCACGAATCATACTCACACTGTACTATAAACACAGAGTAAAATGAGGGCATCCTGGCCAGAAGCATCTTACACTCTAAGCAAATCAGACAAAAACCCCAATGCCTAGGCACACACAAGCAGAAGGATGCTGAGAACTAAATAACAACTACTGATCAGCATTTTTGGCAGAAGTATCATTTTAAAAAACAAACAAACAAACAAACAAACAAACAAATCAATTATCACAGATTGTTTCTAATATAATGGACACTTTGGTAGCAAATGAGAAATGAGAAAAGGCTGCGGTTAAGTTGAAAAGAACATTCAAAATTATCACCTTATGTAGTAGATAATAAAAAAAGGGTGCAACAGCATCCTGAGTGGACAACAGCAGTATCATATTGAATCAATCAAGTTCAGAGAACAAGAATTTTATAGTTCAGATCCAAAGTTTATGTGAGAGTTTTAGCCATGGATAGACAGAAAATATACTCTCTCAAAGTTATTATGTACAGAATCGATGTACAATATCTAGACCATCTGCATGTGAGGACCCAGGGAGAGGATCAGTGCTGACTGGCAGAAAGCATGGAGATGTTGTCTGCAGAGAAGAAGCAAATGGGAGGAAGGTTTGGAAGGAGAGGCTGGGAGCTGCCTTTAACCATACTTAGTTTGAATTGATGGCTTAATTCCAAAATATCCAGAGAGGTATCTTGAGGTTTTCATCTCTCCAGGAGAAAGAAGTCTAGGATGACTCAGGAAAGTTAGTTTAATAGCATGCAGATTATTTTGATACTACGAATAAGTAAAGGGGATGAAGGACAGAGCTGCTTAGAGCTTCCATGGTAAAGTGATGAAGAAAACACTCTTCCAGACATGCAGACCAATGCAAGGCAGCAGCACGCATTCATCAAAATAAAAACCAATTGAAGGAATAAGATCAGTTAAAACAGTGTCTCATAGTCTGAAACCTTTAAAAAGAAGGCAACAGGAGAAGTGATGAAGGCCTTTGGTGGGTGTCAAGAGATATCTATTGACCCTGGTTGAGTTTTCTGAGGTCTCACATTCCAGCTCTGAATCAAGCTTGGTGTTTTGGGGACACTAATTGTAAACTAATTTGGGACTCAGCCAGTGTGGTACAAGCAGGAATCCACCACTGTATTTTAAGAAGGCTGTAATTGAATGCAGACACTCAGGCTCACTGAAGGGATCCAGATTTATCACTGTGTCTAATCTGTACTTTTGAAACATATATTATTGTAAGTAGTATGAAAAAAAGCTGTCTAGCCAAATATATGTTGCCTGACACAACAGCAGTAACAGCTGTTTTATCTCCTTTCCCATAATTTGGGGCTTTAGGACAGAGAATATTTTTAAGTGCACATTGAGGCAGTAATTCATGGGAATTTAAATGAGCAGTATCCTTTCTACTGAACAAACTGAGACATCCATTAGGTATAAATAATTAAAGAGGCCGGGTTTTAAATATGACATTCATCTATTGAAATTCCCACATTAATACCCAGCTATGCTAATCTATTTCTCTTCTAATGTCTTAAAAATCTCTTTCTATGTCCTAAGGAGTGCTAAGAGAAAACATATACAGTCAAATGATTTAATGATCTTGAGCAGGATACTATGCATATAATATTTGAAATTACTATATCAACTCATATATCCAGTTGAAAAAAGAAACTCCGATATGTTCTTCAACTACTAGCTTATTTATCACACTAGGACTTGGTCCAAAATATCCTACAGTTCTGGCTGTGTTACAAATTATAAAAGGAAATAGTCTAGTGCTATTTCTAGGAATTACAGATCTCAAAATTATTTACTATTTTTCATTCATCAGTGCTAACATCATTAGAGATAGGAAAATCTCAGCGATTATAACACTGCCAAGTTTTTCAAAGCCATTTAAAACTGGAAGAAATTGCTTAATAATTTGAAAGATTCACCCAGACTATGCAAAGAAATTCAGCGAAACAGGCTTCTTACTCCATAACCCCAGTTCTAGTATAACTGCTTGAAACATTTTTCAGAATTAAAATGGGCATCCCAATGAGCAATCCTGCCTAGGGAATAACTCAACCATGATTACACTAAGGCTTCCCCAGCTCCATGTGGAGTGTCAGTGAGACCCAGAGCAGCACAAATCAGAGCAGTTACAGACACCGACTACTCCCACTGGCAGTTTGTGCTGCTTTTGGGCTCATTTCCACACATTCCCCTCATTCAACGATGGGAAGTTGATTCCTAGCATATTTTATGCTTATCTGGATGCTCAGGATTATACACACTGACCATGGCATTGCCAGGATGGAAGAGGAGGAAAAAATGATGACGCAGATTGGTTTTTGTTGGATTCCCCTCCTTTGTCTTGTTTGTCCTGTATTCTACTGCATTTCCATGCCTTGCACTCTAAAAAAAAATTCTTATAGAAGATATAATGATGCCTTCCAGCCCAGAAGTCCAAATTAGTAGTCTATCCTCATCTGCTTTACTTGTCAGCCATCTGCACTTTAGGATGTTTTTGAAATCCTTCCCCTTTCTTGTCTAATGTGGCTGTAGTTACACTCTTAATTTCCTTTTCTGCTCTTATCGCAAACGTATTGGAACCCTCCCTGCTTCTGAATATGGGTAATATGAAATGATCACATCCATCACCAAAAGGAAATTGTGTAACAGGCTCAATCTATCACATTTTTATTTCCAGACTGTGTAAAAGAAGGACGGAATTCTCATTTACATGTATACGGTTAGCTATACTGTCTTGAATCACACTTTCACCTTGATCCTTGTTTCTCCCTCAGAAGCATTTACTTTCTGTTTTGAAGCTTATTGACTGTAAAGCCAAAGTGGAAAGCATGCAGTCTATCACTTTTGCCAACACTATATATTTTGGTTAAACCAGAACTCCAGAAAGAAACAAAACAGAACAACAACAACAACAACAAAAAAAAACAAATGCAAAAAGAGTTGTTCTGTGTTTATATTTGAGCTTCCTGAGAAGTAACTCTTTTTCCATCTGCTTGGACCTTGCCAAAAACTATTCCAATACACTCAAGATTCAAAAAATTAACCTTTGGAGGACATATTGTACAAGCCATCTTTGTTAAGCAAATGTATTTAATTTTTCCAGAAGGCAGTAAGCACGTAATATATAATTTAAAAAATAACCTTGAGAGAGTTTTAGCTGCAAAATACCTGCAACATGCATCAAATATGAATTGAAAATAATACTGTTACAGGTTTAAGCAATTATCTCAAAAAAAACCCTGCAATAACATTAATGCATCCTTCACATCCCGTGGGGCTACATCAGGTTCATGTTTATGGCCTCACTAGAGTCCTAATCTGACGTGTGAGGTGATTGAAGAGATTTGGATGTCCTAAACAGCCTGGGTGGACACAACAGCATGTCTCTCCCAAAGAACAAAAGATATGCACGGTACATGCTGACATTAATTTGGAGACAATCGTTTAATGTGGAGGATCAAATACAGCCTATATGACTTGGAAGAACCTGGATCTTGCTAAAAGAAAAGAAAGATTTGTAAACTAATCAGGACAATGCCTTTTAAACTTGATTCTTGTATTTTTATTATGGCCTGTTTACTGACTCCAGCACCACCTCATACCAGGACACTTTTCTCTGTCAATTACTAATCACAATTAAGTACTAACAGTTACAATGTACCAATTTCCTTTTAACTGGGGAAATTACAGAGTATTACAATATAAGCTTCCTTGGGACATGGCCGTATGTTCTGAATTTTAACAGAAAATATGAATCTAATATGTACAAAGACATTGACGCTTGATACTTTAAAAATTCAAAAGCTTTTGAAATGAGATTTCATTATGCAGTGCAGCATACAACACTAATTTAAGACAGTTGGCCTAAACATTACATGCTTTCAAGGAGCGTATACTGAATAAATTTGGAAGAGTAAGCAACCATTTGCTTAAAACTAGCAAACAAACTTGCTAATTTTACATTATTTTGATGAAAACATGTAACCTCAGAAGTTGTTCAGAGAGGTCAAACAGGAGTCTAGATTGTTCTGGTACCTGAAGCTGGTAATGAAAAAGTAATGGAATTATTTTTTTGGATAACAATGTAAAGCCAAGTGAATGCAATAAACTTGTATTTTTTATGTAACACATTAAAGTGTTTGTCTGCACATAGAGCATAGTACTGCACGAAGTTTCTTTGAAAATATTATGCCTTTTCATTAAAAATGGCATTTCTGTAAAGTAATACTCTAAATTTGTATTTCAACTTAATAATAGCTTCTATTTATTATTAAGCCACAAACATTCATTCAGTGTTTTGGTTTTAAATTCCATGTAATTGAGCTTACTGGTTTTTAGTAATAAAGTGTTGTGCTGACCAGAATGCTGGCTAAAACAAACTTTTAAAACAAGTTTAATGACTGAGAAAACCCTGCTGAAGGAGCCCAATAATTAGGATTTATGGCATTTCCCTGTAGAGAGCATTGTCTTCCTCCAATTATTCACTGGAAGCTGAATCCATCACTCTGTTTGATACGGTATCTCTATATCAACTTTAAAAGAATGTGAAAATCAGCCTCAATATAAATAAATGAGACCTAAATAGGTGCTTTTGCTGGTCTAGAGGTTGAGGATTCTGGACCACAGGCTGCTAAACTTTTTTAGGGATCCAGCCCTATGCTAAAATACATATTTCTCACTACCCTTGGCTTTCCTTTAAAATAAAGACTGGCATTTTCGTAACACTTCCTTTTACCTTATTGCTTATTTACCCTTCGGATGCATATCTGTGTATGTTAGTATGGGAGATATGTTGGGATCTTTAACTCAGGCTTCTCCTTGCCACAGTATAAAAACTCAGTATTTGAATCCTTGTCTTAAAATATGTTGATGGCTCTCATGAATAAAGGTCATTTTTTCACAGCCCTTAAAATTATCTACACTGTAAGTACTACTGCACCACCTCACTATAAGGGATGTAAATTTCTCTTCTAGGCCATTAGTTTGAATTTGTGTATGTTCAGTGGTAACCCTTTCTTCTGATGACTCAATTGCCTTGTCTCTGTCAAATAATCAAATAATCTTATTCCCGTCTTACAGTCAGTTCTGACTGCACCATGAAACTTGTTTCCACAATGGCTATCTTTGTTAAAGACAGTTAATTCATGATCTCTTGGATCACACACTTACAAGCACTAAAACAGCCTTTTCTTTCCTCAAAGATTCTCTCACATGCTAAGTGAGTGTTGGCAAGTCACGCTGCATCTTTAACTATTTTGTGTGTAAGTAGAAAACTTTAAATTGCATTTTTATGTTTGTCATCTCTGTAAGAATTAAATTAGCTTTTCAAGAAGTGATGAATGAGCTATATTAAAACACAAATGAAAATGCTTAGATGGAGATAACATTAATGAAACACTACAGTCATTAGTCCAGGAATTCGTGCTTTCATTATTTGAACAGATAAGAAGGAATCAAAATAACAGCTTGGAAACCCAGTATTTCCATTTAGCTTCAGATGGTACTGATATTGCAAGGACACTGTAATTATTGAGAAAGATAAGGAAAAAGAAATCAGAAATCAGAACTGAAATACCACAACTGATTAAAAGTAAACATTGTTAATTATTATAATTATAGGACTAATAAACTCAAGAGGAAAGAGAAAGGAAGAAAATAATTACAGAGAAAAATAAGGCACATATTGACCAAGAGTAGGTTGCACAGTCATTAGTGCATGCTTTTCCCGCAGTACCAAAACATCCATAAAGAGCTGTAGTGAATGAAGAAAATTCTGACATGCAAAGCCAAAATAAAAGAAATTGCAGTTTCACTGTATAATGATCTTACTTAGCTATTACCTACACCTTAGGGCTTGGCACCATAGCCAAATTCAATAATTACACAGTACATCAGCTGCAGTTCACAAAATAATACCATGCTGGCCACTGCACAGTAATAAACCTAGCTAACTATCCCACTGAAACCTTTAAAATACATGTTTTTGCTAGGTGAGTTAGTTTTAACAAAATGGCAAATTTCAGCTTCCTTTTAAAGAGTTTTTTTCAGCCTTTTCTTATTTGGTAGCTGGGGCGTGGTTACACAAGAAAGCGATAGGCACATTTGCAAAGTCACTGAATGACAAGTAAGCAAAAGTCTTATCGGAATATCAGAACTAATTCAGCTGATGATCTTTCCTGGGACTCACATTTGGTTACAAATCGTTGAAACAGCACTTGGAGAAATTCCTAAAGAAGAAAATTCTAAGTATAATATAGTAAACCAAGAATTATTAGACCTCTCTGCTCCAATAAAGGGAAGCATCATGTTTGGTCTGGGAGTTCACAGCGCAGCAGGGACACGCTCAGTTTGCATGGTCACTCTGAGTGCTGCTGGAAGACAGGAGATGGTGCAAGGTCATTAAAAAATCTTCCCACGCAGCATTTTCAGACCAGGTACTACAAAGTGAAAATCAGGATTAAAGCCACCATTAATATACAGACTATATATTCTGGCTTTGGAATAGCAAACAAAGAAAACCCACCTCGTATGGTGAAGTGCACATGGCTTCCCAATGATGTAACAGCAGCAAAATTAACAAAACCCTAAGCTAAGGGTACAGCAGAAGCTTTTATGTATGTCCTCTACTTACTGTGTTTATGCCAGTCTTGTGGAGTCACATTTTTGGAACAGTCACCATTTCTAACAATTTAGATTCTTGTGGTTTTGGCTATCTGATTTCAATTGAATCATCTGACTTGGAGCCAAATCATGGTCTTTCCGAAACTGATTGTAGGCCAAGCGGACTTCAGGGAGCCCAGACAGAGTATATGCAGTAAAACAAAAAAGTGTCCTTTTTTTCTCTCATCTTTTAAATTAGTTATACCTATAATGGCCCAGAACCTCCATTAGTGCTATTATAAGCAGAATAAATTAACCACTCCCTCTTTAAAAAATAACAACCAAACAGCAAACAGTATTTATTTATTCATCATTTGGTCATAGAAAATAAAATCCAGTGAATAAATATTTTGCAACTCATAGATCTACTAGATAATTTGAATGATAGGTATCTTCCATTTTTCTTACGTAAATACAGAGAAAGAAGAACTGTAGAGTAACTCACAAGAAGAAAAATAAATATTTTTTTCCCTCTACTTGGGGAAACCCTCTTTATTACCAGAGAAATGGATGGTCTGTGCCAGAATTTGAACAAATAATCATGGCTTGAGGCAGAAATCCAAAAACTGAATAAATATGAGGAGGTTACACATTTACGCATTTAATGAATCATCTGCAATGTCCTTTGCCCCCAAAATTAGTTTACAATAGAATTATTCTGCACTTAGAAACTGTTAAAGAAGAACAAACATATTAAAGTGTTCAGCGAAAATAACTTGTAAACAACTGAATAAGTAAATCAAAGACTTGGGGTAACATGGTTGTACAGTAAGTGGAACTAAATTCAGCACCTTTATATTGCTTTATTTTTCTCTAAATGTTCAAACTAATAAAAATGAAAGATGTCTTTTTTACCCCATTAATACACCATTAAAATTCAGTTTCACTGATTATGATTCACCACCCATTTTTTCGCCAGTAATTTTATTTTAACTATATAAATAGGATTTCCTGTTGGCTTTTACTTTTAGTTTTTCTGATTACAGTCTTTCTTTGTTTAAATACAGCAGGCATTTATATCTCTAACATCTTCCAGAATGGTACAAAAAAAAAAAAACTACCAGAGACAGCGAAGAATGCATAAATGAGTGACCCTTAGACTCGTGAGTCAATAGAGAAAGTTGATATAATCCACCCTCAACAACAACAGCACATTCTGTCAACTCAGCTGAAGTTGCCAGTATCATCACATTTGCGATAGAGATACAATTATGGCTGGAAGATTCCCACAGCCCTGCCAGATTCCTCAAGGGGATTAGCACTTGTCTGATTGCAGTACACAACAAAGACATTGTTAAAATATCAGTGCATCAATCAGGAGGAATTTGGAGACTTTGAAGTTTAAAAAAATAAAACAACAGTGTGGGAAAAAGAAGCAGTTACAACAGTTAGGTGCAGTTATGTTCATCTGATTTAGTTAAATGACACACTCTCGTGACGAGAGTTTTATTCTTCATTTGTCAGTAACAAATTTAGAAATAACTTCCAAAAAAATTCATTAATTAATATCAATAGTTATTTGAAAGTACTTCAGCTTTATGTAATCTTTTCCCGCAAGGAAGAAACTAGCAAAATATAAAAGAACACTAATCACCATTAACCATGAGTCTCAGGCTCCTAATTAACAGAGTGCACAGTCTGAGACTGCACTTCCCTATGCTATTGCCCTTGTTCCTTCCTCCCAGCAGCTGATTTCAGATGGTGGTGCAGAAAGTCGAAGGTGGTGGCCCTGCTAAGAACAGGGCGTAGTAATTGCCAATGCATTCTCTTCTAAATCCCTCTCTGCTTTGTAGGCAATGCATAAATTTCAGCTGTATAACATTCACTTATAAGAGTGACAATGAACAATACCTACATCATTTCCTATGAGCATAAAGTCATTGTGCTGGAATTTACTGTTAGGACCTTTTTATAGTAAACACACAGAAATGTGCAGGCTTTTATTTTGCTGATTTACATGAATAGTTTCTGTCACTGTTTGGGTATGGATCCAAGCTAAATGTCACATACCAAAGGTGTGAACTACAGGGATGTACTCAAACTCAAGGCGTAAGAATTCACCAAAACCTTGCTATGACTTCCCAGGAAATTTTCACTAGCAGCAGGAGTGGACTTCCTATGCAAGTCCAGCAAATATCACAGTTTAAGAAATGTTCCAAAAATCAATATCTCTTCAAAAGCATCTCTAACAGATTAGTCGCAGAAGTGATTAACGATGCATAAATTCAATATATGCGGATGAAGTGCAGCACATATATTGAAAGCACAGAGAACAGCAACCAGAGATTTCCTAATACTGCTCTCCTTACTACATTTGTTCCTACTACAAAAAAGTCTTACAGAAGTTGGCACAGTTCCAACTGAGTTTGCAGCTTGTGTCATGCTTGATAAGTCTTTCATTGCAAATAATCTGATTTTTTTTCAAATAGCACTGAGGTCTTCCAGTGAAATCAGAGGGCATGCTGACACCAGCATGAACTTGAACAAATCCTAAATGAGAACAAGCTGCCAAAGCAACTGGATAACTTTTTTAGTCCACAGTCCATGGACTTTGCAATGACCATTGTAAAAATACATATCCATCATTTATAGCATCACAGAAAGATGAATAAACAGAAGTGATAGCAGCAGGTAAAACTGTATAGCAACGTGCTTGCTTGTGTTACAACCACATTGTACAACCGATGAAGCCAGTGGTCATCGCATGAGCAGGCTTATGCACTGTTAGGACAGAAGTGTGCTTGGATAGACATACTGTGCTCACAAAAAAAATTGTCTGTTTTTAAATTGTATAGCTGGCCTTAACCATCACCATATCATCAGCAGAGAAATAATGAGTCTGTCAGAAAGAAATTACAGACTGACAAGAGTTGAGTTACTCACTCTGAGCATGAAAAGATCCAATTGTTACCGCTACATAAATATGCAGAAGCATGCCACCGCCACATGCTTGCTAGAGACCAGAAAAAAAAAAATAGAAAAAAGGGACTAATATCTTTCTAATAACTGCATAGTACTTATTGGTATAAACTAGCACAGCTCAGTTGGCTACAGCAGAGCTATATCAGCCTCCTAACATGAAGATCTTGGCTCTTCTATGACTCTTACTATTCCTCAAGAGCTTGGAACAATAGGGCTGAAATCAGAGAAACACAAAACCATGAATTCTCAGTGAAACGTGCCTAACTAGATGATGTGATGAGAGCAGGAGCTGACAAGAGAAAGGCCAGGTCATGAAGCTTTCAGTTTGTACGTGCCAACAAATCATTAAAGGTGCATGAGGATTTGCAAATGCTACACGATTTGAAAATCTGTTCTGTCTTTAATTTTTTGGTTTACTGCCTTTGAGAGGAGAGGAATGAAGAGTGTCAGATTACAAAGTGGAATTCCTACTGCTGACCAGAAAACACTGGATTTCCTTGTTCGGACCCTAAGGGAAAGAACAGTAGCCACTGTTACGGCTTTTTGGAACTTGATTTCTAAGCAGTAATGTAAAGCTAAATATGGGCCCGTTTTATAACTATAGAAATCTACCACTATAGAAATCTGGGCTTTCTGTCTGTATGGGCTTTATTATGGGTCTACCAAAAGAAAATTCTAGCTTAAACATTTTTTGCTTCTAGGGTTTATAGTTATAATTTGAACTTTATGAAAAAACTTCTTTCATTTCCAGGTGTTTGTGCAGAAGGATGACAAAATGGAGATTATAATATTTTCAAGGCACTAGATTTTATTAATAAGAGTTTGTAATATTAGCAGGTCTGTTTTGAAACTGAAGTTCTATGAATAAATGTATGCTTGATGTCTTTCTCTGGAGTCATATCTAGCTAACATTTATTTTAAAGATAAACACAAAATGAAAAAACTAAAATAACATTAAACAAGAATAGGGTGTTTGTAATATGCATAGATTTAAAACCTAAGAGAGTTATTAACTGAGAGCATAAGTTTCTCTTCTTCCAACAGTGACACAGGATAACAGTTGTCGGCACATCACATCTTCAGATTACTGTTCAAAATAAGCCCGTAATTCCACAATAAATGTAACTTTATCAGCGAACAAGAATCAAAGAGTTTTCCCTGAACTGAGAATGTTTCCAGTTTATATCATAAACGGGAATCTTTAATTCTGGTCTACAGCTGGATTGGGCCGGTTCATAAAACAAGCTGGAACCGTGACTGCACTCAGGTTGAGTGACCAATATACTGAAGAAAGTTTTTCCAAAAGGCACCATTTTTGGCACAGCCTTGTCTCTATTTCTCACAATATCCTCTCCTCTCCCTCTTGTCATATGGGCAACTAAGACACACAGATGCTAATTAATCATTAATTAATTCAGAATCTTCTGCATGCAGCTTGTGGGCAAAGATCTTTCATGAACACTGCATTTACTTCAAGCTATGGTTTTGAGTGGAATTACTCTTACTTTTACTCTGATGACACAGAGGGATCTAGGCAGTAATCAGCTCCTAAGACAGCAGTGGAAGGAAACAAGGCTTCGAGGGTGCTGCAGTTGTGTGTGAATTTTGGGCTGCAAGTTATGGAGCTAAACAATGCCAGATCTCTGCTACATCTAGAGTTTTGATGATTATCAGTGTCTTATAGTCACTTATGGCCTGGTTAATGTTTAGGATAAAAGCAAGTGTTCCTAAAACATTTTATTTTATTCTAACGCACATCAGCAGTACATTTATGCAAAGCACAATAAAAATAAACTATGGATAAAACCAGCACTTACATATAAAAAGGGGCCATTACTTTATTTGAACACGCCATTAAACAAATGTCATTAAATCACATTAAGTAACAGGATGGATAGTAGCTGCTATTAAAAGTCAGCTTTTGCTAGCAGCTCGTGATGCTTACAAATATATTTCTATCGGACACAAGAAGAATGGCTGTGAAACAATGTTGTTACAGCAGCGTCTCAGCATCATCACTGCTTCTGAAAAAATAGGTGCTAATGCACTGCGTAACTTCATTTTGGTGTTTAGAACCAGAGACCCAAAATGTGAAATTTAGAAGTACAACAAACTTAGATAAAGTAAAAGCTTGCTTTGTTTGGATTTGGGTTTTGAATTGGATTCATACATATTTTATGTCACAAGTTATACATAAAATGCATAATTCATCAAATCGTACAAAACTCCTCAATAATATTTGTGGGTTAATAATTAGACTTGCCTCTTAACATTACACTCAGTCTTTACAGCCAGAAAGATGGCTTCTTGCAATTTTATTTGATGTTATAAATAGAATAAACATTTGCATAGAAAATCTTCCTTTTTGTAAGAAAATACTCTCCATTTTCTAGTGGTGGAATAATAATTAAAGAAAATTTTGCTTTTAGCCATTTTTTTACTATACCATGGCCTTTTCTTTATTATAAAGTAAATACAGAAAAAGGGTGAATTCTAAAAACTTTTCCATGTAAAACAACATACATATTAAATCCCTGTGTATTGTCAACAGAAATAAGTACCAAAAAATACTGTTGTTAACAAGCAATTATAACTCAAAGGTATTTCAGACACCTTATACCTGCTGCCTCTAAGAGACAATCTCTTGATCATTCACTTCTGTAAATGTTTCTTCAGAGTGGGCTACTTTCTAGGGCAAATATAAACAGAAATGCAATTGTTCTACTCTATTCCCTCCTACATCTTTCAAAATCCAGCTGGGATATTTTCATAAGTCTTCTTTGATATTACAAGTGTGCCTATTTTTTACTCAGCCAAAGGCTATGCCATTTCAGCTGTTCTGGATTTTTTTTTTCAGGCTGAATTTATGGCAAAAGAAAACTATCAGTAAATTCTTAGCCAGGCTTCTCCACTATATTAGTCTCGGAGCTTTAGCTAGAAGCAGAATAATGGTAATGTATATGTTGCTCTTATCCGGTTGTTTAATATACCGTGACCATGCTCTCTTCATTATAGAGTAAAGCCAAAACAGAACTCCAAAGGCAGGGGAATGACTTTGTTTCTACAACATGTCACTGCTGGGGCACGGGGGTGTGGCCAGACCAGTCTAATAGCCACCTTGGGATTATTTCAGACAGTACTCTATCAATCAAGTATGACTTGTAAAACAGAATATTTGAAAACAAAGCAAAGAGGATAAGAACTGAAGTGAAAATTCAGTACATCTATAAGGGCCACCGCCAGGGCAGCAGTGTTTTCATGGTTCTTGGGAGGGCAGTTATGATATTCACAGCCTTTTAAAAAGGCTCCTCTTACCACTAATAGACACGGCAGAGGGGAAAAAATTATGATCCTCCAGAAGCTGTTTTCACAGATAAACCTGCACTGGTGAACAACATCAAGAAAACAGTTTGGAGTCACAGAACTGCCAGGACTGTAATCTATAGAGAAAAAAAAAAAGGTATTTGTTACAGGGAGTTATGTAGAGTCAAGCTGTAACTGAGAGTATGTCTGCTAGAAATGAAGTCAAGCCTCTGACTTAATGCTCTCAACATTCACCTTCTCATCGTCCAGAGAGACCAGTTAAACTTTTTTTCCCGGTGAGGCAGGATAAATGTAAGGGTAACTTAAGGGCTCAGATGTCCTTGAATAAGCCATTTCAGAGCTTTCTATCCAATAAAAATTGATGACTTCTACTTCACGAGTGTACCGGGAGATTGTACACAATGAAGAAAGGCTCCAACATCCCTGGTTAACAGGGCCATCAAGTGATGTTCCCAGCAGAATTGTAGATCCCATGAAAGGATTTGGGGAGGCCACAGATGTCCTGATCAAAGTTTTCCATTCATTACTGTGGGCTCTATGCCCAAAACTACTCAACAAGCATCACTGAATACCGAACACAGCTTACTTTGTTTGTACGTGTATTCACTGCATTCTAACTCCCTGTTTGCTTGAAGAAATCACAAGAATGCATGGCACAATGCAAGACAGAGCTCTTTTAATTTTATCACTGTCCTGAATGCCAGAATCTGGCAGCCCAGAGCTGTGGCTTTGGTGCAGTACCTTGTTGTGGCTTTTGAAGACTCGTCCAAATAAGCACTGCATTCCTTAGATCCAAATCTAGTGATTCTGACTGTACTTTTTTCTAACTATAGTCCCACAGACAAAATATAGCTGCCTTTGTTGCTATAGAGTTTAGCCAGAATTAAGGGATCAACATCCGGTAGCTGCTTTGATGATGGCAGCTGGTAGTCACTTTTTTGAAACTTGGCAGCAGATATATCACCAACCTTTCCAATATCTCTCCTCTCCACCCTGCAAAAATAACACTCTCAGGAGGAACACTAACACAACAAGAACTTAATGCATCATCCTCCTTGCCTCTGCTAACCAACCACGGTATGCAATTACCACAAGGGCTGTCACTGAACCCGTCCATGGTTGGATGGCTGACTCACTCTGCCTGCTCTGTGCCAAAATGTTTTTACTGTTCCTTGCAGCAGTTCTGCTCAACGTAGATGAGCTCATACATGCACTATACGGCACCGGAAGAAATGTGAGAGCACTGGAATCAGAAAAAGCAGCTTGAGACCCCAGGGAACTCTCTACACCATATATTTAACCAGGATCTTCCCATATAACAACCCAACTTGAAACTGAATCAAGTCTACTGCCTGCAGCTGACAAAGACAGTAAGCTGAAAGAGTTAAAACACTCAGTTGGAAACTTGCTGGCAAAAAAATTGCTTAAAGACCTCCTGAAACTTAGAATTGGTGGGTTTTTCCCCCTTCTCTTAGGGAAAGCACTAATTTCCCATTGCAAATCTCAGCTTATTTATAGCTAGAGAGACACGAAACCTATGGGTCCACTTAGGGTGGGGCTGCAAAGGGGCTGCCAAGGGAAGGGCTGGGTTGTAGAAAGGGTCCTCTGACCCCTCCATCATGTCAGAGCTAAGGTTAATGTTATGAGAGAGACACAGCCTCGGGGTCCAGCTGGAGGGGGCCTGCAGTGGGCTGCCAAAGGAGCACGTATGTAGGAAAATTAATTCACCCTTGACAACTGCTACGTCTAGGAAATGGTTTGGTGTTCCTACGCTAAGCACAGCCCACACCTATGGTTATATTCTGGATCACCATGTATTGCTCGACATTATATATTTTTTCTTTGTTGAGTGCCCTTTCATTTAGACTGAGTTCTGTGTTTTGTGATTCACTCGCCTATTTCTCATTTGGGTTTCTCTGGCCCTAGGATTACAAACACAGCTACACATACAGACTGCGTGCCCTCGTGTGCCAGACTCCGTCACACATGCCATATCAGCGGCGCTGTCACTATAACCCCTTCGCATCAGGACTCTTTGGTAAGTCTGCAATAGGGTGGCACAGGTCTAATAGGATTCTCTGCGTAACCTCAAGCTCATTTACTGCTTCTTAAAGAAAACATGGAAGAGCTTTGGGAATATCCCTAGTAGCCTTACTACCATTAAACCACTTTGTCAGAAAGTAAGATGAGACGCAAATTCACAGAGGCCAACAGGGACTGCTAGTGGAGCTTCAAATCCACACAGACCACAAGGGTTTAAAATCTGGGTTCTTCTGTTCAGAGATTCTGAAGAGGATTAAACTCAGAGTTCCATCCAAGACCCATTTATCAACTTTAAGAAAGCTGGACAGATTATTTGCAGGCTGAATATAGGGCCTTTGATTCAAGAACAGGTCCAGATCTTCTGTTTTGCTTATAAAATTGTTCCTTCCTTGTTTGTGTGCATCTTTTTGTAAATAAGCAATGCAAAATGAGTAGCCAGTGTGAGCATTCTTCCTAAACTTGGTTACTTTTCTGAAGCTTAAATCATTTCTACAGTATGAAAATGAAGACTTTTGAATTCAAAATGCTCAAATGTTTGCTACATTAAGAATGAATCTTAACTTGGAAAGGGATGAAATGAAGTTTTATTGAGAGAGTTCAAAATGCTTGCATTTTTGAATGTTACTCAAGTAACCACAAAACATGTAAAGAATTCTTTATTTCCCCATTTGAAACAACTGAACAGTATACAACTCTTTGCAGATGCCAACCTAAACGTGTCAGCCAGATGGTTTTTTTCCCCTATCCCAGTTCAATTAAAATATTTTATGAAGGACCACCCATGGAAAATAATTAGGAAATAAAATAAATAATTATGTGTACTGTAGCCGAGAAAATAATGAATCCTTGGATTTTAAAATATAACAAGAGGAAATAGAGGGTGAATTTGATACCTACAGAACACAGTGACATGCCACAGTCTCTTCCTAGTGCATGAATTATATGAACTAGAGTATCAGCAAGATACTGAAATGCAGATTGTAGGACATAGAGAAAAGAAAACATATAAAAGCTCTGCTTACCTCTGAAATTAAAATGAGATGTTCTTTAATCTTTTCCAACTTTAGCCAAGGAGCTGACATTGATGGGAGACTCAAACACGTTAATTACTTGAGCTTTTACGAGTTAGCTGATGTTTCTTTCTCTTCAATGAAATTGGATAACAGCATAAAAAGAACAGTACCTGTATTAAAAATATCATTAACAAAAGTTCCCACTTCTGTGGGTAAGCCAACATCTTTCCTCATGTAATATGAGTGCTGAATGCTGAATGACACACAGGAATGTAGGGCAGAAATTCCCACTGCCCCCAAGTCCAGTCTCTTGTTATTGTGGCAACCACATCCTGTAATTGCTACTATAAACTAAAATGTTATATGTGGGTATTGACTGAGAACAGTTAGCTTTCTAGTCTTACATGTCTGCTTATGTAGACAGAGCACTAAACAAATACGCACTATGAAAAAAACAGCCAGCTCTTTCAAGAGTGAAAATAATGTAAATTCATTGGATCTACTTGCCTTACATACTGGGGAATGGCTGTCAACTTCTTCATTTGCATTTTGATTGCAAGAATAAATTAACCGACACATTCTGAACAAATGAGGAATGCAGTACTAAACAGATGGAATCTCTGATATTGGGATGATTTATTTCAAAAAGGCATTTGAAGGCCAACCTGTATCAGTAATGCATAACATACAGAAATAGTAATTCTAAAAGTTGCACAAGGTGATTTGACACCTTATTCTTTCAGAATTCCATATTCCAAACCATGTTACTAACCATGTGCTACATAAAATTAGGATATAAAACTTGAAGTAGCAGTACTAAACAGGTAAGTTATAAACTAGCATAAATCATTATATTGGTATAAAATAAATAAACTGCAGTAGTTAGGAAAGGGAACTGCAATGAAGGTTCTTCTGGAGCTACTGAAGGAAAATGCAAGCTTTGTCAAGGTGATGCAATAGCTTATAAAAAGGTTTTGTTGCTTACATTTTCCATCCCTTCCTGTGGTCAGCAAATAACAGAGCCTGAGCCTCAGTTATCATAAAGAATCTTCAAAAACTCAAAAGTGAAATGTTGCTGTGTTCTGAAGCCAAGATTGTCACAGTCCATTTGGATCTCTCAAATTTACAGGACAACATTTTATGAGCTCATTAGGAAAGAAGACAAACACACACATCAAACAAGGGCTCAATGCCCTTCGTACAGGGTAGTCTAACATGTGAATTCACTAATTCATCCCTTAATTCACGACGTTTCTAACTCACAAGTTGTCTAATTCATAACTCACAACTCATGCGCCGATAAGCAAAATACTTACCTAGCCAATGATAAAAGTGCTCATCCTTCCTCCCCCGTCAGGGTGCAGACCTCCTGTGTGTCACACTGGGAAGCAAGAAAGCCTCAGCAGTCTGGCTGCTGCTGGATATGCTTCAAAAGCCTTTTGGGTAAGCTGATGTATTTATACCTTCCAGCTTGGAAGGTTGATCTACACCATTTCCATAAGTTAGTGGATTCTGAAGGAGCTGCCAGACAATCAATAGCAAGGATTATGGCTGCAGGAGACTGCAAGCTGCAGGTGATAATGGCTGCATAATGGCTTGTAGCCCCTTCTGTGGGTTGCCTACTGTTGCTCTCACTTTGA
Organism: Platalea leucorodia; assembly: GCF_965183815.1. Lineage (NCBI taxonomy): Eukaryota > Metazoa > Chordata > Aves > Pelecaniformes > Threskiornithidae > Platalea > Platalea leucorodia. Next base: position 26,438,537 of record NC_138858.1, on the reverse strand, counting down.
CTTAATGGTACTGCTCCCAACACACATCAGGCCTTTGCATGAGCTGTGTGTTAGCTAAAATCTGAGCAGGAGCTGAGTGAACAGTCAAAAATGAAAGAAAGAAAAGCTTAAACATGTTTTGTGAAAGGGGAGGAGATATGATCAGGTATCAGTTTGGAGACCACCTTTGCAGAACATATAAATTGTTTTTGATATTTTAAAGATATTGGTTAATATGAAATTTGCTGAATGTAGTATTCTAAGAGCTTCTGTCACAGCGTATGTATTTTACCAGTGAAAATTCAAATTACCTGGAAGCAGGTCACAAACAAACAGATGATTCTTCACACAGTGTCTAGTTAAGCTGTGGAAATGTGCGATTGTGTGAATACCAACAGTTTACAAGGTATTGTAACGCTGTGCACTATGCCCATGGACCCCAATGGAAAGGTTGTGCAACGTCACTGAAGAGAAAAAAAATCACTGAAGGCAACCAAATACATAGAAGTTAAATCTCTGAGGCTCTGAGCAATTGTTTAGAAGGTCAGGGACAATCTGAAGAGCTTATCACATATGCTTGCCCTGGTCATATCCCGCTCCAACCATCTGCTTTCAGCCACTGACAGATGAATGGAGAAGGATATTGAACATTGGTCTGAAACAGGCTTCCAAAACATATCTATCCAAATCACAGAGAATACACGTTTGCCCACTATAGGAGTATTTTTCCTCCTAAACTATTTTTCTTCTTTCCCCATCTTCAAGGCTGAAGAGACTGAATGAAATAGAACAGAAAAAATACTGAAATAAAGGAGCAGAAGTGACAAAGGAGAGAGAGAAACATGAGGCTATTTGAAAAAAAGACAAGCAGCTCAACAGGCTTCTGGAGAGCTTTGGCTTCACTTCTACTTGTAGGAAAACATCGAAGGTGGAAAAGGCAGGCTACATTTAAGACACTGTAATGGAGAAGCAGCTGTATCAGAAAGCAGGAATTTCTGTTCATTTTCAGTTTTCTTAAGTTTCATCTTTTCCATGCTTTATCTTTCTATTTTAAAAAAAAAGCACAAATTCTGTCAAGTCTGTCTCTTCATGAATTTGTTTTCTAACAATTAGCACAAGTCTCCTGAGGGAAAACTGGGAAAAGGTGTGCAAAATTTTAGTGCAATTTATAGGAGTTGGTCCTGGAGCCAGAAAATAGGCTATTAGATCCCTGCTTTCTGGACAGGATGACAACTAGAGCTCTGCAGCCTGAGAACTTGGCTAAGGACACTGAGAAGCAGTACCAGAACTCTGGCCAGACTCCAGAGGTTTGAAAGATTAAGAGAGCTGGTGGGTTGATCTTGCATCAATTTGATGAGTAACCGAAAAATGTTGCTTGGCCTGGTTTCTTCATGGCTCAGAGCCCACTTCAGCATGAAAACAGCCTCTACTATGGTAATAAAGAAACAAAATCTGAGAAGAAAGGGTACTCACGAGGCAGGCTATAAAAGTAAGGTTTTGTTCACCACAGAATCATTGAGTAATTCATGCAGAAAGGGCCCTTTGGAGGTCACCTGGTTGTTCCTCACCACTCCCACCAAAGCAGGGCCAACTTCAAATTCAATAGGGATAGATCACATTGCTCAGGGTCTTCTCCAACCAAGGACTGAAAATCTCCAAGGATAGGGATGCCACAGCCTTGCAGTTTCCATATTTGACTAACCTCATGGTGAGATTTTTTTTTTCTTTTCTTGTATTGAATTGGAACTCCACGTGTTCCCTGTGTGCTTCTCATCTTTGTGCACCTCTGAGAAGAATCTGGCTTCATCTTCTCTATGCCCTCACATTAGGTAGCTGAAGATTGCAATTTCCCCTTTCTCTTTCTTCTCTGGCATAAACTAACCCATTTCTTTAGCCTCCCCTTGCTTGCTCTCCTCCCTGTGATCATCTTCATGGTGCTCCACTGGACTTACTCCAATTTGTCAATACTTTTCTTCCACAGGGAAGCCCAAAATGTGACGCCATGCTCCAGTGCTGAATAGAGGGGAAGAAACACTTCCCCTAATGTGCTGGCTGCATTCTCGCTTACATGGACCAACATGTGGTTGGTCGTCTTCACCAAGTGAGCCCATGGCAACTCTTGTTCTATTTATTGTCCAGCAGGACGCCTAGATTTTTTTTCCCCACAAAAATGCTTTTTATACGGTCATAGCCCAGTGTGTGTTCCTGCATGGGGCTATTCCACACCAAGTGCAAGACTCTGCCTTTGTTGAACTTCATGAAGTCTTTGTTCATGCATTTCTTCAGCCTGTCAAGATGCCTCTGCCTGACAGTCCTGCACTCCAGTTGACCACCACTCTCTACTCCAGTTTGATACATTAACAGTGAACAAGGATTAAGGATTTTGCTGTATTCTGGGAGGTTTTGGTTTTCTTACTGTGGGAGATTTCCATCTGTTCCCTTTTCTGGACAAAGGTGCATGTTAAAGGCAAAAATTATTATGTCAACTGTTGTAATTTTTTTCTATGCTGTACAGATATGTAACAGCTTCCACTAGAATTTTTCTCCTGGACAAACATGAAACCAAAAATCAGTTTATTCCACAAGATGGATGCATTCCGGATGTCCCTGCTGCCATGATTCATTGCAGCTATTTAAGAAAAGTAATCTCTTTCAAGGAGGGAGGCAACAATTTACCTGCTGCATTAAAAGCATATTCTGGACAAAGAATACTCGAACAACAGATTTATAATTTTACCAACATTTCACATACAATTGTTGGGAAGGCAAGAGTAGGAAAAGACTGAAGTAAGATTCCCAATCTATTTTAAGAGTACAAAATACTGAATTACTCAAGGAATGGGCTCACAATTAGCAATAGTTTAATAAACAAGGTAAGAAATACGTGACTAGGACCCTGAGTCCATAAACCATACTCTGCTACAGGGTTGTTTTTCAGGATGCAGTGCTGTGCACTATGCCCAAGGACCCCAAGCCCCAGTTGCTGCTGGATCACAGTGGGGATCTTCATCAGGGTAGAACACAGGCACTGAATGTTTATAATAATACTGAAGCCGTGAGAGCAGTTTTTTCACCACATGAGGATATTTTTCAGACAAATCATTTTTCTCTTCCGGATCATGAACAATATCAAATAGCCAAAGCCTCTTTGTTGGTGGATCGGATGACTGAATCATAGATTCATTGAACAAAGATGGTGGAGGGAACCAATGACTGCAGCCTGCAGAAACAGGAACAGACCAAGGGTTAATTCTCAGATATGGAGGAGCAGTGTGGAGACGTAGAGGTATACTGTAACTGACGAATTCACTAGGTCCCTTGACAAGCCACTGGCCAGTGACTGTTGCTACATCCCTTAACTCTAACCCAGCACCAGAGTCTCTCTAGTCCAGGGCTACCTATACAGGAGTCCTATTTATACAAAAGAGCTGCACCATTGGGATTCAAACTTCCATGTCATTTAATTGCGTATCAATAAATTTCATGGACTTTCTTCTTGGATTCCTTATGGGTCCCTATGGGTCCCTTCCAACTTCAGATATTCTATAATTCCATGATAGTTTTTCCACTACTGTGAAAGTCATTTGTATAAAAAATATTTGCAAAATGAAATAATATGTTGTTTGGATTTTAGAAGTGCCCCTTCTAGATTTCTGCATATGATCAAAAACCTGAAGAAGTTAGCAGAATAACTAAAAGAAATGAAAATACATTAAACAGAATCAAACTGTGTTTGGGGCAGGTGGGAGATATGACACACTGTACAAAAAGGAGTTACTTCATTACCTGGATATCCAGTTAGTAACTTCCATTTTCCATGTCGGATTGCTGCATGCATGGATATATTGAAAAGTGTATCATCCCATGGAGAAGAATTGCTCTGTGGTAAAGATGTCCTGTTGTCAATGCCAAGACCTTAATGAAACAGTAAACTAAGTTAGGTACATTGCATATGCATGAAGTAATTTTTAGAATTCTGTTGGAAAACAAAGCACTATCACTCATTTACTTTTATGTATTGGATAAAGAATTTGTTATATATATGTGGAAAGATCTGTGCTATGATTCACTGGATGTATTTAACTCAGAACTTGAACCGCACCCCAAAAAGTTACCAGTGGAAAATGTCACACCTGAGTCTGGATAACCAGACTCATTTTGTATACAGATATTATATGTGTATCTCATATACCTATATTAAGAATGCTCACAACTGGAATTGCTAAATTTGCTCATACAAGTGCCTGTATCTTTTGCCAGTTAGGAATATAGGATTGAAACATCTCCTGAATCAATGCTGCTACTGTTAATTCTCTTAGATCACTCTAAGGACCAAATCCCAGGTCCTAACTTGTATCCACATGCAGAGAGCTGTCTCTCTGGACTGAACTGGCTACATTCACACAGATCCACAGCTGGTCAGTGAAGTACTTCTATGGCATGACACAGTGTGAAGCATGTCTTCATGCTGTCTTTGGGAGAGTTGCATGTGACGTGGCCCCATATCCAGACACTGCAGAAAACTCAACTCTAACTCAACGATGTGCAAATTCCGTCTCAAAAGGAAACCTTAAGCTCCTTATAGGAGGGAGCTTAGGAAAAAATTAACATGCATACACCAGGGATGATCAGGAGACCCGTTCTTTATGGAGACCAGTAGGGAATCAGACAGACACTCCAGGAGCATCCAAATCATCTTGCACATCTGCTTTCATAAACAAGATAGGAGTTTAAGACATAAAATCTAGGAGTTTTATATTAACTGTATCAGCTGATACCTGTTTACCAAAAGACTACCAGAAGGCAACTCTATAATCAGACTAGAAATAAGACATCAGGAGGTGGAGAGAAACCAATGTTGATTTTCTAGCATCTTTCAAGAGATGACTTTCAATTAGTTTAGGGAATTTGAAGGACTCAACTGACAGATGTTTGCCACTGAAATGAAAAAGAGAATCCATGAGATGTACAATGGTCATGTGAGATCCAATATTAGAAGCGGAACTAGAGGTTTCTAAAAAGAGTAAATTCTGTACGTCACAGTGGGGCAAATACACATCTGATACAAGAGAGCAACATACAGATTGGAAAGAAAATGCTGGGACACAATTTCTCTATTTTTTATGAAGGTCCTGCTAAGTTTCTATTTTATTACTGGGCTTCACACTTTGAGTTAGTTTTTCTTTAATAAACACTTTCTGTGCATACCCAAGTTCCCTGTTTACATCAGATCTGTATAATGTTCCCAGATAAATAAGGCTATAAAAGGGGACTAATTGTTTAGAGTAGGCATACACAGACTGGGGAGGACTCAGCTCATCTTAGATCATGAAGCACTGAAGCTGATGGTAAAAAAACCCAAACCCCGATAAAACCAAGGAAAACTTCATAAATACTCCCAGAAGAATCTCTTCTGGAAGATAAATTCCCACACAGCCATGTGATGTCCGTAGCAGATATGAAACAGTTTAAAGATTAATCTTGCTTACTTTTCAACATCATTACATTATGTATTATTCTGTCATACTGTTTTCTACTGGGAATACTCATCTTTGCCATCTACTTTCTTAAAGAGCACAATGGAAGACATTCAGCAGATCAAAAACCACAACCATGTTTTTTAAACATTACGTCTCAAAATTACAATATTAAGGCTTGGTCTAAAGGAAAAATTATGTGAGTCTGCCTTTCTGATTTTAAGGTTTAGCATGGAGAATATGCTTCTGATTGCTGAGCTACAGTATGTGAAACCATAGTATTACACAAGATAAATTATTTAGAATACTTCAAATAAATAAACAGTACGAAAGATTGTATTTTTAGATATACTTTGCAAAATATCCTTAGAATGCCATGCATGAGACTTAAAATAAGATTCAAGAAGATAAAATAATTTAAAAAAAAATTATTTGGTCCAGGGAACAAAACCAAATTCCTAAACTAAGAAATGCTTTTACCAGAGCTTGTAGTTGAAGCTGTTTGGTGGAATATTATCTTTCATCAACATTTCTTGAAGATAAAAAGATAAATTCCCTCACGTTGAGCTATTATAAACAGAACTCTGTCACTCATGCTAACTCACCCATTGCAAGCACTTGTCTTGTGCCAAAGAAATGTACTGTCTGTTATTCAGATAAGCGCATTGCTTCCTAGGCAGTACAGGTCAACTTTTATCAGACATATCAGCCATGGAAAACAGACTGATGCTTGCTTGAATGCTCTCTACACAGGATATTTATAGGACTGCCAGGTTATTACATTATATAAGCACCAGATACAGAACTAAGATAAATAAAAATATTGCTTGATGTAAGTTCTCTTCTTCCCATCACATGACTTTCACCTTGAGCTTGGATATTCCTCCTCCTGCATTTACCTTACTTTCTCCTTCTCTTCAGCCCAGCTGTTAAGTTTCTATGTCTGTGTTCATTCTTCAGCTTCTGCTAGTGCAGGTGAAATGCAAAATGCCTGGGCAGTCTTCTCCCTCGCCGTATGAATTTTACAGAGATCCCTTTTCCAACTGGGCAGACTAAAGAAGTCACATTCTTTTTGTTTCCTTTGCAAGGTAAAACATTCATTCCCATAGTATCTAAGCTGTTTTTCTCTGCATGTCTTCTAGATTGTTAGGGTTTTTTTCCTTCTTTTTTTCCATTATGGTTGACCAGGCAATAATGACAGCCCTATGGACTAATTTAGCAGTCAGAGGACAGATGCCTTTTATTGGTCTGTGTAATCAAGTCTGCCTTCACATGCCCACATACTTTGCCTATAGACTTATATAGAAAAAATATGATGCTTTTGCTTGTGCAAAAAGGCTAGACATTTTAGGTTTCTGCTGTTTAATCCACAGTGTATCAGCGGCTAATGAAATACTAAAGCTTTGTTTTTACCTTAAAAGAAAAAACTCACAGCCTTTGCCATGAATTTTCTTGTTTTCAAACAGAAGCCACCGTTTCCTGAAACTCAACTTCAGAGCCTCACCAGCTGCCGTATTTCTTTTTAAGTAGTCTCTTGGGAAATGATACAACTTTTATTTGTTAAGAAAGCAGTGAAATTTCATTCAGATATTTATTTTCAAATATTGAATGCTACAACAAATTGATCTAAATATTTTAGTGTTTTGCTTGGAGTGTAGTTCACCAAAAAGTATTCAAATAGCTTTTATATCTCTATAGAAAAAACAAGTCCTTCAGAAAATGTTGCCCCTGGTAAGTGACTTCGGAGTTTATATCATATTTCAAGACCATCCTTAGCCTTAACAGCCTGAAAAACGGTTTCAGGATCAGATTTTAAAAGGAATTGAGGTGGCAAACTCCCCCTACCTGCAAAAGCAGTTTATTATCTAAATACTTTAAACGCCTAGCCCTTTGCCCTTTATGAAAACTTCAGCTTAGTTCTTTTATTTCCGTTATCATACATTTTCTCTGTAAACAGATATATACTCTAAATTAGGATGTAGAAGCCTAAATAATTTTCAATAGCTAATTTGTATCTTCAAGATACCTGATTTTTCAGAAGGCCAATGTCATCAACTCTGAAAAATCTACGCAAGTTGCTCAGAAAGCATCAGTCAAAAATGTTAGCTGCATTTGCAAAAATAATGGCCGTTTTGATAATTTGAATATTCCATAGCACACTCTTCAAGCAGGACATTGAAAAATTTACTACTGGATAAGTAAGTTTATAAGTAACATCCTGAAAGATCACCAGAGAGTATGTGGGACTTTTCTAAAAAGTGAACAATTTTTCAATGCATTAAGCTTTGCTAATGCACAAACATAAGTACAACAAAAGGGAAAGTAATGAACATGGGTGAAAAAAGCCAATCCTCACTCTGCATAGACAAAAGAATATGCTCTGAACAAGCTATTGCTATTTAGGGAAGAGTTTGTGAAGTTGTAATGAACAGGTACTGTTCAGCAGCAGTCAAGAAAAGCAAACCCAATATTAGAAGTGGCAAAGAACAGGACACTATGCCACCACCTAGGTCCTTGTTGCGCCTCACACGAGATACTGTGTGGTTTTGGTCCCCATGTTACAAAACAGACACAGAACAGCTTCTGTGTCAAGAATGACTAAATAAATAGGACTCTTCATCCTCAAAGATGAAGTGGAAGAAAAATCCATCGAGGATTCTCATATCCAAAATCACAACTTAAAAACCAGGAGCTCCATTAGCTGCAGGTTGTGGGGGACACGCAAGAGAAGTATATTTATGTGCATGCCCTCGTACGCTCCTTCCTATACAACTGCTACTCTCAGAAACAGAATAATGAGCTAGGCAGATTTTTGGCCTGACCATACACAAGACATGTCACCAAATTACTTTCAGTTCAGGACAAGCCAAATATTTTGTTTACAAAAGAAAGCACTATGTCGAAGCAGATTTATGCAACCTCTTTTATTACATTAATCTCTGTACGTACTGAACTGAAAGGGTCAAAACTTTCACAAAAGGGAAGTATAGAATCATAGAATATCTCAAGTTGGAATGGACCCGTAAGGATCATCAAGTCCAACTCCCTGGTCCTTGCAGAACTACCTAAAACTAAACCACATGACTAAGAGCATTGTCCAGATGCTCCTTGAACTCTGACAGGCTTGGTGCCATGACCACTTCTGTGAGGAGCCTGTCCCAGTGACCGACCACCCTCTCAGTGAAGAAATTTTTCCTCATGTTCTGAACTTCCCCTGATGCAGCTTCATCCCATCTCCTCGTGTCCTATCGCTGGTCACCAGAGAGAGGAGATCAGCACCTCCCCATCTGCTGCCCCTTGTGAGAAAGCTGTAGGCTGTGATGACGTCACCCCTCAGCCTTCTACAAGCTGAACAAAGCAAGTGACCTCAGCTGCTCCTCGTTAAGTCTTGCCTTCGAGACCTTTCACCATCTTGGTCGCCCTCCTCTAGAAGTATATGTAATTCAGATTCAGGTGTAATTGTAGTTTTACAAATACGTGAACACCACGAGTCATTTCTAGCATACGCTCTAGTTTACTTTCAGTGCTATTCTTAAAAGGAGGATTAGCATAAAGAAATAAGAATATTAATTTGTATTAGCAATGGCTTCCAGTGCATAGATCATTCTGTATCAGTGCAGATAAGTCAGTTATTTGCTGAAGGCTTGTTTTTCACTTATACCAGAACGTAAATCAAGGGTAAAGTAATTGAAATAATGGATTTACACCAGATTTCTACTACTGTGATTGAGATCAGAACCTGATACCTAAATTAATTCCTGCTTTAGTCATACAATTTTAAATTTAAAAAAAACCCGTACAATTTACAGAAATGTTACAAGATGACAGGTTTTGCCACACTGAAGAAGTTATTTGGTACATTCAATGCAGCAGTGTGTCCCAAGAAGTAATTAATAGCTGATGATTCAGAGTAAAACAGAAAAGATAAACCAAAACTGATTACTTTACCTAGCAATCTCTTCCTTCACTTCACTTTCTAAGCGTAGGGAAGATCATAAAAAATGATGCAATGTGCTTAGCCCTGTTTTTTTCCTCCCAGCCTTTCAAAAAAGCTCTTCTGACCTCATTGAAAATCCCATGTGTACTCCTGATTTAATACAGCATTTAGGTTATGTGGGTAGCTCTTCCAGAGGAAAAAAACTGTCTTCCTATGTATTTTTGCATATACTCACAATAGCCTTCTGCTTAACTCATTAATTCACCTATCCAACTGGGCAATGATTTCTGAGGGTGGAAAATAGGAAGAAATGTTTCTTCACATTTCTTCCCTGGTGATCAGTGTATGCTTGAGAATTAATCATCTATTCCTTGGCTCATAGAATCCTCGTCTATCAGAAACTTCACTAAAATAAAATACTAATTTATCTGACCACCATGAAAAAGACAAAAATGCCTGAAAATCCACTTATTTTCTGTGTAACTCAAAACCTTTTAAATTCTTCTACTACTGCTGTACAGCACAATAACTTTGTGACCCTTTGATGCCTGCAATGCTACATGGTAATAAAAAAAAAGAAGAGCTGTTCCAGTTTTACTACATTATACAGCTTTAGATGTCTTATCAGAAGCTCTCTACTCCTCTTCCTGTATGGGGCCTATAAATCCAACTTGTTTGTTTTGCTAAGTCTTAAGATGTTCCTGACAGGTTTCACTGATATTCTCTGAAATATTTAATAGTCAGTCAAGAGCAAATATTAAGAAACCCGCACGTTTTCCTAATCCAAGCAAAATCAAAAAATAGCAAAGACAACAACAAAAAGGCACTGCAACACAGTACTTAGTAGGTAGGCTGGAAAATTCAGATCTGTCAGCATCTTTGTAAATATTTCCTATTATTTGTTTCAATCTTTTGCTTTCCACCCTGCAAAGCAAATATTTCAAGTACCACGTAACCATAAGTTGTAAAAAAAGATTTAAGGATAGTCAACACCCATACTGTGTAAATTTGCAAGGGTAAAAAAAAAAAAAAAGGTACAAGCTGAACTTTTTTTTTAAAAGAAAGACTCATTCTTTAGATCAGTCTAAAATGTTTCTGTGGAAATATTTTATTAAATGTAATGAATTTCTTTAAGAGTATATTCATTTAACCTTTGCTAATTTTTAATCATAAGAAGGAAGAAGATAAACTGCAAATTTTCAGCTGAGATTCAGCTGAAGGAAGAAGATAAACTGCAAATTTTCAGCTGAGATTCAGCTGAGGGAATACATACTCTATATCGATATATATATGATATTTGCACAGATCTAATAAGCATAGATCAACTACTCTTCTCATTCCTCTATCTCTCCTTTCTTTCAATAAGACCAACTCAAGTAATTGGTAGAAACCTAAAATGTGAAGATACAAATAGACAGTACATCTAAAAATAAAATATTCTGCCTTCAGTCTATGATTACGATGATGAAAATTATCCATGTTGAGAAGAAGTTTTCTTGGCTGGTAAGAGATTAAAGAGCACACAGTTCTCTCTAACATGCCATTTAGCGAGGTCCCAACCACAAAATTTAAAGGGTCCAAAACAATATTGCTTGAAGCATGCTATATTTCTGTACACTGTGGTCTACAGTTCTAGTGTGCAGGGAGCCAGTGTTGGGTACTGGAGAGCAATTTTGGAGAAAGACAAAAGAATGTTAATTTATTATTTATTTGGGAGACAGAGCCCTGCCCAAAGAGTTAATCTAAACAGCCTAAGTGAGTGTCAGATTGACTATGCCTCTACAATTTTCCAATATCCTACACAGTAACAAAAACATTCTTTTATAAGCAGCTACATATAATCAGTGCCCTTTATGGACAACAGAAGCAAATGAAGTTTCTACCTTTTTTTCTTCATCTGCAAAACAAGGATGTTAGAAGTTATCTACCTTTTGCAGTATATTTCACAAATGAAAAAGTGAAAAATATCAGCATTCTCTATAGTTAAACTTTTATTTATGATAATATAACATAGCAGCAGATTCAGCCATATGACAGGGAAAATAAAATCACAAAAAGCTCCAAGCTTAATTGCAACCTGCTTGATGGAAAAGACTGAAAAGCATGCATTAAGAAAAGCCACAAAACACAGGGTGAATTAAGATTTTAGGTGGCTCACAGTCTTTACAGTGCAGATTAGAAACACATCTGAAACAAATAATAAACAGGTGCTACTCCTTTGCAGGTATAAAGTACATTTAACAGCTTTCAGCCAAAGCTGGAATATCACCAACATTTCCAACAAGTGTGTGTGTGCATTACACTACCTGGATGTCTAAATAGTTTGATACCTTGCAGTTTACAATGTATACCGCACAAAAGGATTCCCTAGATATTCTCTTAGTAACTAAAAATTATCTCTGTAGTTCTGAAGACTTCTATTGCAGTATAAATTTTGCCTGGCTATGCAACACCCCCTATCACTTACTTGGTTACTCCACTCCAATATTCAAATAAGAAGTAACAGGATCCACATAGAACTAAAGTTTGCTGCTTGTACCACACGGCCATCTAGGCAAGAAATTAAGCAACCATGTGACAAGAGGAAAGATCCTCATGTGGACAGAAAAGCATCTAATAAAATAGGCAATGAAAAAAGTTTTGATTTCACACTGGAGAGGCCACTATTGGATTCCTAAAGGAATTTGTGCTGGGACCCATACTGTTGAACATATTCCAAATGACCTGGAAAAGGGACTGAACAGTGAGATTACAAAGTCTGTGGATGATGATAAATTATTTAAAGCTGTCTGTAAAGAATGACAGAAGGCCTTTATGAGACTGAGTGAATAGGCATTAAAATAGGCAATGATATTTAACATAAATACAGGTAAAGAAGTGATGCACGTGTGAAATAACAATCTTAAATTCACATATAAAATGATGTCCTGCATGTCACCCATAATTGTCCAAGAGTGAAACCTTGGGATCATGACAGATTGAGCTGATGCTTTTTCACAATTATGTCAGCACTGGTCAAAGAGAAAACTGAGTACAAGGAATTATTAGAAAAGGACTCGTGAACAAAGCAAAAAGTTCTATGCAACTGGAAAACTGTAGTTCTGGTCCTCCCATCTCAAAAAGAATACAGTACAACTGAAAAGGTTCAGAAACCAGTTACAAAGTTGGGTGATGTGCAGTCCCCTGTGAATTAAAATCCTCTGCTAGATGTACATTCTGCTTAATTAAATTTGTATGTTCTTTGGAACTCCATAGATGGCTGCTTCCATCCCCCACATGACCAAAGGAAGGTTCTTCCCATCTTGTGTAATGTTGAGCCACATACAATCAAATAATCAAAACCTTACTGTTTTAATTGATAGGGGACATATCAATGTAACACACAGGCCAAATAGTTTGAGTGCTTACTACACAGACCTCATGAAGTATCTTGAGTGAAACTACATCGTCTTGGTAGTTGTTAGTATATTCAGCATGACTACAGTCTCTACCTGACCTGACTAGGCATCATCTACAATGTGGAGTGGCACTACTACACAGCACGTACCCACAGTGAGAAAAACTCAAACATCCTGAAACACTGGATGAGACATAAATTCTTTACCCAGGAAATTCATCGTCTGCTTTTGCCAGTAACAGTCATGTTCCAACTGGACTAGACTACATTCTCTGAACAAATATAATCTTGGCTACATACTCAAATTCAACTACATACCATTTTTTTCAATCACTGAAGATGTTTTGTGGAAAACCTCCATGTTATTCTATTGCTTTGTAAAATCTTCTTTTAATAGCATCTCAGCTTGTTGCTATCAGAACAGCGAGAACACCTCTCTAAGCTGCTGGTCCCCTGCTGTCCTTACCCTCATGTGGTAAAAGAGATTTCATTTTGTCAGCAGGCACCGCATAAGGCACAACTGTCACTAAGACACCGTTGCAATAAAGTCCTGCTTGTTTGCAAAGACTCTTCGGAGGATCATTGGTAGTGCTCATGTTTTCAGACATCTCTCTGCTAACGGAGACTGGAGAGGCACATGCAGAGCTATAGGTGTGACAACAGGCACCCATCACGGGATTCTGTCACTTATTCCCTCAGAGCAAGGAACATAGCCATAACAAGGTTGCATCACATCATAGCCAGAAGGCAAGAAACTACTGAACTGCAGAAACTAGTGCTTGCAGTAACTAGTGCTTGCAGTAAGTAAAGCTTGCAGCTTTAGGGAATGAAGTAGCACTTACGCATATGTCTAAAAAAAGATACTACATTTAAAATAATTCAGTCTTGTGCATACAGATTGTCAGCTCATGAAGACTGTCACTCCAGGAAGACAGGCTTTCAAAAGGTAGTGTCACCTCGCAATGACAAGTCTCAAGGGGATAAATTAGATGTTCAATTTTCTTTTTTATTCTGCTGATATTATACTCTGAAACATTACCAGTGATTCAAAAAAAGTTTCTTTACTTTGTAAAAATGTTTTTATTAGAGAGGAGTGAACAACTCTGTATGTTGCCGAGTAGAGTTCAGCTTAATATTTGAACCAAACAGTTGGAAAAAACCAGTCAGGCTACTTACACTAGAACTTAAAAGTGACAACCAATAACCGGTATTATTTTCATAGTAAGGCGATGCATATGCCTCCCTGCCTCTTGTGATCTGATTAGTAGTCTATAAAAACCACAGAGGAGATCCCCAGACAGAAGTCTGGGACTGGCGAACCGAAAACCACTCATATATGAAACCCAAACAGAAAGAGAGTATTTTCTAGTATGTTCATTATCGTCTTTAGAATCAACATACTACTTCAATCATCCAAGAAATCCCTACTGTATTCACCAGCTTCTATATATTGTCAGAAAAATGGTAATGGTATAATTCTCCTAGTGCTTCCATTAAAATAAATCAAAGGTTTTGCACATCACAGCTTTTGTTCTAATGTAAATAATTTGACTCTATTACCAGGATTTAAAACATGTACTTACATGATGCCCATTAAATAGAAAAGAAAGAAAACCCAAGCAGTTCAAAAATCACAGGTGATTAATTTTCTGTTGATAGACAATGCAGACTCCTTCGAATCACCGTAGCCTGTTTTTGTACTACAACAGCAGAAGCAGTAGGTAAAAAATCACAGACTTTCTTAAATATTATGGAACTCCACATAAAAATTACCATCATGAAAGCAGTGTTCAGCCTCCTAGAAATCTCACCACATGCATACACACAAAACCTGCATGATTGGCAGGCTCAGTGTCCCTTACTAATGCTCAACTGTGGAACAGCGAGAGGTCTGCTAGGGCTTGAAAAAACCCACACCGAAACGAATGGGAACCTTTCCATTAATTCCCGTGGGCTCTGGTTCAGACTAGTTAAGCATCAGTAGTAACAAACAAGGAATTTACACCCTACCAACTTCTCTTAATCAAACAAATGAAGCTAAATTCCCCTTTATCCATACAGTTCAGTAGACATACCGTGTTTTCCATGAAACCTTTATATGAAAGGCTTCCCCATTTGTATTCACAACAATCATTTCTGGCAACAACACATACATTTTAACCACCCCCCAAATTATCCCCAAATTAAAGTGATTCTGAAATCAAAACAAAACAAAAGTGCCAATACACGATTTACCAATTCTCAGAAGAAAAAGCTTAAGAAAATAATAAAAAAAAATCAGTAACAGCACACAATCCCATGAATGTTACCAAAAATTGAGGGTTACAGATTACCAGAGAAAACCGAATTCCAGAGTAATTTTCTCTGCTGCAAAATCCATGTCACTAAGCTCAGAAGTTAAGATCTAGAAACTGTTTACTTAAATATATCGCTCAATCTTCCCTGCAGCACTGAAACAGCGGAATAAAGGTAGACTTCAGGTAACAGGCACCCAAACATTTGATTCTTTATAGGAGCATGCAGCCAGAAAGGGAAACACAAAGTCGAGAAATGAACCATAACTTCACTGCAGTAAAACTCAGGAAGCCTCCCTATAACTTTTCTTTGTGGTCAGCGCTGCTTCCCACAAGCACAGCTTCTGAACTTTCCTCCGACGGCATTTTTCCAACTGTCCAATAGTTTCCTCCCTAAAGGAGGAAATTCTCAGGTCACACCAAAAGCCCTAGCCAACTGCATGCTATATAAATTAGTTTGTCCACTAAAGCAGTTAGAAACAGAAGCCAATTCGATGCTGAACTTATTTAATTTTCAGTAAACTGGAAATAAAGAAAAGGCTCAGACCAATTAAATGTTTAACTTCTACACACTTCTAATAATTAAACTGAAAACTAAGGGTTGAATTCACATGAGGATGTATCTGACAAAATGAGACGTCTTCTCCCTCTTCCAAAAAATCTAGCCCAACACTGGGGATATGTTTCTGGGCTTTGGGGACCCAAATTCACGCTCTGAGTTCCCCTGATTGTTACGAAGGGTTTTGAACAGTGATCTCCCATCTTTCAGGAGAGATTTCTCCCCAACAGACTGTATGAAACTCTAGGATGGAGGTTTCCTCCATATTTTCCATTTCACATCATATAACACATACAAATATTTTGAATGACAACACAGAAAATAAGCCTTTAACTTGGTGATGGGGTGTTTGGATGGGTTTGGGTAATTTCGATTTCCACTCATACCAAATTTGTACATAAAGCTTTGAATTTATAAAAGAAAGTAAGCAAATTTAGTGGATATACCATTTGGAACAGATTCTTAACTTTTTACTAGCTTCTAAATTTTAATTCAATGATCTATGTGTTTTTCTAGCATCCATACATGCAAAATATTCTGTAGGCACAGGGTGGTTTTCATTTGAAAGCAGTCTAGTCTATAGTTTGATTTCCAGGCACTCTACAAATACATCCAAGTTAGGGACTCTGCACTACACCATGAAAAACAAAATAGTACATGAAAAAAATATCCCGATTTCCTTTGCTGTTTCCCAGTTTGGAAGTACCTGGATCTGGGGAGAACAGACAGAAGGTGGCAGGAAGCTTTAATGTGGGAACATAAGAACATATAAACACCTTTCAGCATACACTGTTTCTAGTGAAGGCCATTTTAGCAATTGGAAAGCTGTACTCTTCACATTGTTCAGCTGCAGATATAATAAAAGTAGTACGAATCTATGGACTGGGTCAGAAATGACATTGGATTTCCATTCTATTTGAATTTATTTGCTTTATGTTTTTGGATTAAGCACCAACATGCTTTGCTTTAACATGAGATTTTTTCCCTCCTAAATATATAGAAATTATAGATATCTTCCACAAAATGCAGGAAATTTTTAAAGCTTCCTGATTATAATGGATAATGCTATAAATGTCTAGCCTAGTCTTTCTTGGGATGTATGATCTGAAGCAACTTCATTGTATTTTCTCTGAATTAACTCCTACTTCCATGACTGGAATTTTGGGAAGAGATGGAGAAACAGGCAGGAGAAAATGTTATGGATACTTATCATAACACTCACAGTCACCATCATCTATAATAAAGCCAAAATTTAGAGCTTACTGCATGTCTCAGAAAATACATATATATTAAAGTCTTGATCAATACTTGCTCTGTTAGATTTGTAGCTCTTTTACATCCATTGCAAATTTGGTCTTTCTGAGAGAAAATCTACAGGGAAATACAGAAAAAAAAATTCTTCTACTATGGGAAACATTAAATATCAAAGTTTCAGTGACTGACTTTAATAGATTAACAAAACTCTGAGCCCAAGCAGATTATTTAGACTGTTTTAAGGAAAGTATATATAAAAGTATCTTGTTTGTGAACAGACTGTTTTTGCATAGACATTGCCTGTTGTACATTAACAAACATATAATCAGTGGTTATTTAGTGCTTCTTAGACTTTTGCCTTCTTATGAAGCACCAAAGACAAAAAAATCTCATAGAAATCAAAGCTAAAAGTTACGAGGTAGCTTTGAGCAGCACCGTGTAATTAAGTAGCATTTTCCCTCTTCACAATAACAAACACCATCAGTATCAGAGTCCAACAAGTTCTTCATGGTTATTTCTAGGCCTACTGCAGTGCTATGGACTGCTGTTGTTACTGATGGTCCATACTACAGAAGACAGACAACTCTTCTCCCTATCAGAGAGGAAATGTTGTGTATTTTTTGAAAAGGCTCGAAGTTACATGATGCACCTTCCTCCATCTACACTTTTACCTCCTTGCACAGATAAAGTCAATTCATTTTTGCTTTTCTTCTCAGTCTTCTAAAGCCAACAGTTTTTCTTTCATGCTTATAATGAATAATAAAAAAAAAAATTCTACAGTGTTTCGAAATGATAGCTCAATAGTCAGTAGTAGCCCTTCAAAAGTGATGATTTTTCCATTTCAGTTTACATCTGTATAACCTTTGTCTTTGCACATCCTCACTCATAAGATACGTTTTTGAAGTTGCACATGTGTTTGTAGGCCTGATGCCTTAATTAACATGAAAGTCCATGAAAATGTGCCAGAAGAAAGCACAAGCTTGCTATAGTCACTTTGACATGCGGATGGCTCTGTGGGCTAACAAGGCCTTTGCATATATGTACTTTTAACTGATTTCTCTTTTTTTGAGCTGTGATGCATAGAGCAATTATTTCACCTCAACAAGGAAACTCTGGAAATGTCAAGGGCTCTTCCAGCCTATACTGTGACAATGAATTACTGAAGAAATAAGGGGTTTTGCTACTTCACTGAGGAAAGACATTTTGTGACCTTTTACAGCTTTATGGCAATAATGAGTTTTCTACAAAATTCCGAGTCTTTCTGTTACTTTATTAAAATAAAAACGTTTGAGGAATAGCTGTGACCTTAACCTTGAAAGAATGAATAGAATACTGATCTTGAAGAAACAGATTAGCCCTGAGACACTATAACTTCCTGCCATCGTGTTGACAAGGCATAGGGCTGTGCCATAGACAAACTCACCCAGCAAAGCTCACCTATCTTAATTCACTTAGTTGAATGCTGTGAACATATATATCCACTATTATCCCTTCTAATTTCAGTTTTCTCATAGTAATGTTTGATTCCAAAGGAAAGATTTATACTAGAATATCATGCTCAGTCTCTTACCTTTCAAAATGGATACTCTTCCTAACTTAATTTCAACAAGAGTAACCATATGTAAATACTCTTGTTCTTGTTTCAAAGTATTCACCTTGATTTTTACAACAGATTATACCTTTACATAAAAAGACACCACACAAACAATTGAGTAAAATCCAGAATTACTCATGGCAGCAAAAAATCCCTGTGAACATCAACAGGGCAAAGCATTTATCCAGATTATTACATTCTTACACAATTACAGAATAAAAAAATTAAATTTATTCTAAATAAGAGCAAACTTACTAATACAGCCTACAAGGTCAAACATCACAAAATGAGAGACAGTAAAAGGAAATGCTCAACTTCCACTTTTGATGGAAAAATAAGGAAAAAAAAAAATATCAAAATCTTATTTTTTCCAGAACACAGATTAGAACTGAAAGGAATAGTATTTATGAATTATTGAAGACACCAAAGGTCATGTTGAGATGACCTTATATGTGAAACACCCAAACCCCAGTTGCATCACTGTAAGGTAGCAGTGTTCAAGGTAAAGAGAACCAAGCAGTGTATAACCTGACTCTTAACATCCTGTGCACAATTAGAACTTTACAGGTTTCCCGCTCAGAGCTATTTCATTTGAAAAATGTAATCTAACATTCATGTCAAGACCTGCATAAAAATGTAAAATGTTAGTGTTATGTTCAAATAGGTATAGGATATAATGAAGCACAAAAAAGAAGCAGTACTGAGGGACTTCTGAATTCCAGTCATGATACTGGCATTAGACACTTTATCAAGTGACATTACAATTCTAAATTCTAAAAGAGATTATCAACATCCCACAGGAAACACAGGTATTAGTATTTATGAGGCTTACCAACCGTGCAATCCCCACACACTTAGTATTGACTACTGCAGTGACTGATGGTTCATACTGAGATGCAGGTGGGCTAAGAGCCAAGGCAACATACAACCACAGGCCAAAGTTCCCAACAGCAAGAGCTGCACCCCAGAAACTTCATGCAGCCAACAGCCAAAAGAAAAACACCACTTATCTCTGATGTGAATGGCAGCAGAGCTGGCTGGAATGGTGGCCTCCCATTAGGGAGTGGAGCTGAGCTCTGCCCAAAACTGCCAGACCAACATGAAAAACGCTGTGTGAAGTGGTTGAGGACCACACGCGGCTCCAGGGTCACATGTTGGCAACTCCCGCCTTACAAACTTACATGCAGTCATTGCAATTTATGATTTTCTTGTAATGAAAAGATGACAGAGTCCAGATGGTCAGCATGTGTATGTATAATTTTGCAAAGAAACAGAAATTTGGAGAAGCAAAGAACGTATCTATCTCCCCATTCTTGACCATTCTCCCATTCCAGCTGTCACTACGTAAGCTCAGTCAGCTAATCATACTGGTTGCTTTTCTGCACATTTTGACTCCGAGAGTGGATTCCGGGTCTTAGCCTGGCACAGACATGGACTACAGCTATCCCACGCGAAGCCCACGCATCATACTCATCCATGCATACCTACATCTTCTGCTGCTACTGAGTAACTCCATTACCAGGGATTGTTTTTTAACTTTTTTTTTTTTTTTTTTAAATAATCCTAAATCAGCTATATCATGAGTAATAAAAATGGGGAAGAAATCACTTCTGGCCTGCAAAGTCTCAGAAATCATCTTCCACCTGGGCAAAATAAGTAATAAATGGGGCCTAAAGGAGCCTAGACTGTCTATTCCTTAAGCAAGATTAATCATTTTCGTATAGGTATGGATAAAATATATAATGCTACAGCCATTATAATGCAATTTTAATGCCCATGAACGATACATCAATTGCAGAACTGAAATGGTTTCTCTATTGTAATATACCATATGTTCATTCTGCATATAGCAGATCTAGCCCCTTATAAGCAACCATTTATTTTGGCAATTAATAGCGCAATATATGAGGTAATGCCTTTTTTCTAATGTCAAGGAGAGCAATGTAAAGTTTGATTAATTTTGCTCAAGGCAAATAAAAGTTTGGAGAAAAATCACAAAATGTTTTTACAAGTTCTCTGTCTTGGATGTCTGCCTCTATGAACAGATATCTTCAAAATAAATTGACTACAATTAGTAGCCTACAATTTTATTATGCCTTTGAAGTTTTAGTTTATGGTTAAGTCTGGAATTTTAAATGAAGGTAAAAGTTTTTTCAGCCTAAAACAGCCCCACCCAATGACATATTTATTTTGAATACATCTCTCTAATTTAAAGAAATTAAAATTCGTTTTGAAGAGAAAGTGATGCTACACATGTAGTGTACAAGATTTTGTTAAAAATCACTGAATTCATTAATAAATTTAGCAAGTCAGATTAGAAAATAATACAGTGTGTACTGACAGATTCTGATTAACAACTCTGAATTAAAGGGTACATTTCCTTTCACCATGTCATTTAGTCCTGATTCTCAAAATAAAATTGCCTTCTGTGGGATATAAAGTTTCAATACTGCTCCAAGACAGGCCATCTAGCAATGACTGTGTGGTCAGAAATATGTTTGGTTTAGCAGTTAGGGGAATTTAGACTTAAATCCAGTTGGTTTTTAATTCAGCTGAATCACCAAAACTTGATTAAATGCCATAAGGCTGTCTAAAAGAAAGCAGATCTTTCACAATGGAAGAGCTGACGTCACCCGCACAGCTGCCAAACCATCAACAACTTGTTTTTTTTTTTTTTTAAAGACAAAGTCACAAAAATAGGGCAAAACTATTTTGTTTTTTTTCCTTCCAACACATGTAAATCAGATTTTTGATTTATGCAACCTTTAAGTTATTTTATGCATTTTATTTGTGCTTTCTTAACCAATACATTACAGAGAAAATGACACTCTGTTTCAACATAATTTTAGCTTTCTGTTTTTAATTTTCCTATTTTACTACCAAACTCTTAAAACTAACAGAAAATGTGAATGTTTCAGACCCAAACCTGGAAGACAGTAGCTCTTTCATACCAATGTCCTGCTTTTACATAATTGCAAACTCTCTAATAAATTACAAATCTACACTGAGACCCAGTGATTGAGACATACATTCATCACTTCTGAAAATAATCATAGAATCATAGAATCGTTAAGGTTGGAAAAGACCCTTAAGATCATCGAGGCCAACCCTTAACCTAGCTCTGCCAAGTCCACCACTAAACCATGTCAAAACTACGTCTACACGTCTTTCTAATACCTCCAGGGATGGGGACTCAACCACTTCCCTGGGCAGCCTGTTCCAATGCCTGACTACCCTTTTGGTGAAGAAGTTTTTCCTAATATCCAACCTAAACTTCCCCTGGCGCAGCTTGAGGCCATTTCCTCTTGTCCTATCGCTTGTTACTTGGGAGAAGAGACCAACCCCCACCTCACTACAGCCTCCCTTCAGATAGTTGTAGAGACCAATAAGGTCTCCCCTCAGCCTCCTCTTCTCCAAACTAAACAAGCCCAGCTCCCTCAGCCACTCCTCATAAGACTTGTGCTCCAGACCCTTCACCAGCTTCGTTGCCCTTCTTTGGACACGCTCCAGCACCTCGATGTCCTTCTCATAGTGAGGGGCCCAAAACTGAACACAGTACTCGAGGTGCGGCCTCACCAGTGCCGAGTACAGGGGCACTATCACCTCCCTGGTCCTGCTGGCCACACTAGTCCTGATACAAGCCAGGATGCCATTGGCCTTCTTGGCCACCTGGGCACACTGCTGGCTCATGTTCAGCCGGCTGTCGACCAGCACCCCCAGGTCCTTTTCTGCCAGGCAGCTCTCCAGCCACTCTTCCCCAAGCCGTAGCATTGCCTGGGGTTGTTGTGACCCAAGTGCAGGACTCAGCACTAAGCCTTGTTGAACCACATACAGTTGGCCTTGGCCCATTGATCCAGCCTGTCCAGGTCCCTCTCTACAGAGGGCCTTCCTACCCTCCAGCAGATGGACACTTCCACCCAGCTTGGTGTCATCTGCAAACTTACTGAGGGTGCTCTCAATCCCCTCATCCAGATCACCAATGAAGATATTGAACAGGACCAACCCCAACACTGAGCCCTGGGGAACACCACTGGTGACTGGCCGCCAGCTGGATTTGACTCCGTTCACCACCACACTGTGGGCTCGGCCGTCCAGCCAGTTTTTAACCCAGCGCAAAGTGCACTTATCCAAGCCGTGAGCAGCCAGCTTCTCCAGGAGAATGCTGTTGTAGACAGTGTCAACAGGGTGATGAAGAAACAACCAGAAAGACAAAAGTGAGAGCTTTTAGCAAGACGGGAGAGGAGCAATGACCTCTGAGGAGCCTGGGTCCAGCTCCATCTGCAGACCTCAACAGACTGGTTTAGCGCAGCGAGGTCCAACCAGCAGGTATGGTTCCCCACTCCTTTCCCCTGGGGCTCTGGCTCCAGAAGCAGCCAGACAGCGCTAGGAGGGTTGGCTCTCCCTCTGCCTCCCCACTTCCAACCACACAGCCCTCCTCGCCCCACCTTGCACTGCCTCTGGCATCCATCGGCCCCTTCAATGAGCAGATTCATCCTACCTGACAGAGGAAAACCAGGCTAGCAAGTTGGATTGGTCCATGGAGGTATCCGAGGAGTGCCAGAATGGATGCAAAATAAACATCAGGAGCATGCAGCTGGGAATGGGGAGGGGAGGAAGCAAAGCACATCCCCAGCAGAAACCTGCTGGATCACTTCATCACGTTTTATGAAACGGAAACCTCAGGGTTTAATTTCAGAGCCAACAGAATCAGTCTCACCTATCCCCCGAAATTCCTCCCAGTCCCATCCTTTGTGCCAAAATGAGCGCTTAGCTATATATCCAAGATACATCCAAAGGAAGAAAAAAAAAAAAAAAGTTATTAAAATCTGTACCAATCTCCTGACCCAGCTCTTAGCCTGGCTCTGTGAGTGGTTTTGGTGATCCACGAGAGAGAGGGCGGTGGTGAGGCACTGCGGGAGGCAGGATTTCCTCTTTGGTAGCAGCAGCGACCTACAGTAGTTTAAATTCCATGAAACTACTGCCTCTGGCTGAGGTTCCCCGGTGGCCTGAGCTGATCTAGCTGCTGGTCCTGCGGCCAGTCCCTCCATCTGCCACCAACCACACAGCTCCCCCAGCTCCCAGTCATACAGCTACATGGCAAGTTGATTCAGCTGGCTGATGTGATAGAAACCTTTCCTCCTCTTTTCCCTCACCACCCATGATAGTCTTAAGGCTGATCTGGCAGAAGACTCATCTTGTCACCATGTGATTTCCAGATCCAACTCAGGGGAAGGAGGAAAGGATGGGAGAAGGGGAGAGGACAGGCTGGCCAACTCGGCAATAGCTCACCACCAGACTGACTTTGTTACAAAGACCGCAACCCACTCCCCTCCTCATCCTAGTTTTTGGAGATCCCACCCTAGTTTTTCACACCACCGCCTCCTCTTTACACCACCACAATTGTTGTAGGCCTGCACTGCAAACTAGATCAGTTCATTGAGGGAAAAGATTGTTTTTAATCCCGACCACTCCACTGGGTCAGAGGGAGCCTGTGGGCAAAGTCTGCAGTCAGGGTCAGGAACCCCTTTATTAGCACTGAAGACAACAAATGATGAATTACAGTTTCAGACCACTGGAAAGGTTTATACTTGAATGAAGGAAGTCTGCTCTCTGAGAGAGAAGACGATTACTTGAAAGAGTCAGTGAAATAAGACCTGTGAGCACTTTTTTGTAAAATGGAACTGCACACCAACTAGTTTACAGTGTTTTCCCTCTTATGTTGTTTAGCATTAACAATAGGAGAGAAGTAGAGTACTTCGATACAAGATTACCGTAGGGCTATAGTATTTACTACTGGACATGAGCTCCTGAAAAAAGTTAAGTAGATGCTGACCAGTAGATTCATCAGATCTGCAGGAGTAACCCTGGCTGATGCCCAGAGGTTAGAAACCTGCACTCGGTCTGAGGACTTGAAAAGTTGTATAATGTTACCCCACAAGTGGTAAACATGCAGGTCAAGGTCAGTTCTAACAGACCACAGCAGCAAAGACATAATTCACTCTGTAATCAAGACAGCATGTCCTACCTTTAACTTAACATTCTGTTGAATACTTGGCTGTAACAGTTGAGTTGACACTAAATTAATTATGGCTTTTGCACGAATCCTTCCCCGAAGGAATGCTTTTTTTTTTTTTTTTAAATCTGAACAGAACATAGCTCAGTTTTCCTATTTCAGTCAAAAAAAATCAATGAATTACATGAGACATCCCATCATTCATGCTACTAAAAATATATAGCATCAGTTTATCCAGACAGAGATGAAGATAAATGCATTCATTAAATAAAAATATGCAGAAGAATGTATACATTATACGCAAAAGCACTCAAGAGTTCAGGAGCACTGAACGTGCGCTGAGTGCAGGTACAACAATAACTTAATGTCCTATGTGGGCACAACTACAACAGTGCAGTGTTTTCCTTAATAATATTTTGATCAGAACTTGCCTGATTATCCACAACATCCTGAAAGTTTTTTTGATTGTGTTTGAACAGTATCTTGAGAATTAATTTCCTCTCTGCTCTTCCACAGTACTCTGCAAACCCAAAGATTTGGCTTATCTGTATCTTCCAGTCATTATTTTACTTTCTAATTCAATTTCTACAAAAAAGAAAGTATTAGTATAATACGAGTACTTCATCCGACACAAGATGTTTTAGGTGACGTGATTTTTTAAGTGGACTAGGACAAGGGCAAGATGGGCATAAAGAAGGCCAAAGACTACACAGGAGGTGAGAAAGAACCCAGCAAAACATACATGCATATATTTTAGCACTGTAGGCAAAAGAGTACTCTGATCTTGAAACAGTAAGGACAAGGAAACAATGAACAGTCAAGGAAAGAGCAAGACTCCAGAGTGACAAACAGTTTATCACCTTGGTGACAGGAAGATTGTATGGGCAGTTTATTTTAAGATGCTCTTTTTTTAAAACATTAAGAGAGCCATGATTGCTGAAAATAAGAAAGTACTTATATATTCCAAGCTTTGTGTCTCCCTAATCAATCCATAATAGACACACCAATATAATTTATCTGGATCTTAGTTCTAAACTTATTACTCAGTTTGCACAAATGAAAAACAGACACTAAGTAGAAATCGGCTGAGTTACATACATATACAGTTACTCTTAATAACTCAGATTACTAAATAGAAATTTTAATCCTTATATGACAAAGCATAATTTCACTAGCTGGGTCAAAACCAGAATCATAAATAATACAATGACTCATCCTGCAAAGGACAAAACCATTCCAACTTCCAGTCAACTTATAAGAAATTGAGCACATTATGACAATAGATGAAGTATAAAGAAAGCTGGATTTCTTGTTCCCAACAGTGGACTATAAATTAATATGCTCTGTTGCATTAGAAATGGTATATTAATTAAAAGAACAGTGATCTGAAAAAGTAGAGTTTAATGTATATTTTGTCATGTATAACAGTGATAAATCTTGTCAAACCTATCAGAAATAGTTACTTACTCTCAAATCCTTTAAGAATGGTATCATAAAATCAAAACTAGGAAAAATATACGGTATACTAATTTGGAGGTCAACTCTACCTGTTCCTGACCAGAAGTGCTATTAAGGGAGAAAGTAAAACAGGTGGCACAAAGTAATCTGCCAAAATTATAGGCCTTTGCTGAGAAGAGACAGGGAAACCCTATATGGTGCATAAGGACATGTGGGTAAAGAGTTACATTTTTGTTTTTAGTGACTCCAGTTTTGAAAGGTACATAAAAACATCGTAAATTTACAGGCACGCATACCCCTTCCTCTGTTTGTGATGCTTAAAAGTCACATCTCATCCAGCATAATAGTTCCACTTACTACAGCTTCTGCCCACCTGCCCCGCTCCCTGCCCACATCTCATGCAACGCACACAAAAAGTAAGGACACACTATACGCAGCAAACAGTGAAGTATCGTCAGAGTATGGCATCATGGAAACAATATGGGAAAGTATTTCTTGAGCTTAGGCTCCTGAAAACCTCTTCTGCTCATCCCACTTCTTTTTACACCACTAATTTGTCTACTCAAACACCTCTGCTGATTTCAGTCACTGCAGTTCCCACAAGGAAAAGATGGTCTCCGAAGTACGCCTGAGAATACCACATCAGGGCATAACATCATATAGGAATGCTACGACTCACTGAGCATCCTTTGAAGGGAAACTGGAGTAGCTACACCTTAATTCCATCAGTATGTAGGAATTATCTGCAGGCAGTGCTGTCCAGCCAGCACTAGATAGGCACAATGTTGTTCCTTCTGACAAAAGCACCACAGAACCAGATGTGCATTGCAGAAGACCACCATACCCCCTTCCTTCCAGTTACTACAGCACAATGTGTTTCTGTCTTGCAGGCAACAGATCACTGTCCCCACTGCACTACTTTTCCTCTGCCTCAATTTACTTCTTTATTTAATGAAATACAGAAATGCTATAAAAACACTGGAAAGGACCTGTTCCAATGTTCTGCATGAAAAAAATCACTGCTTGAAAAGTTTGTAGTCTTTAGCAAACTAATAATGTTAAGTCATAAAACAGATGGTGCTTAAAGAGCTATAGACTTGGCAAACTTAAGCTCCAGTTCATGTGATTACGGCATTAAAGATCCAACCCATGTGATTATGGAACAAAAGCAATCCCAAGTCTTGGAGCTTCTCAGCTTCTCACGAACTCAAGTTTTCCATTTGCAAGGTCATATTATATAGATATATCAAGATGTGCTAGGGCGAGCAGTTCACTTGGAGCTACTTCCCAACCTGGAGCGCTGAAGACAGGGATTGGTACGTTTTTTTGGCAGTGTGCTTCCCTGTGCACCTCAGGCACATGGCTGCTCCTCAAGATTTCCATGTCCCAAAATATTTTATTCATTACTCAGCAGTGCTTCAAGAGCTCTCTGAAATAGGAAGTGCGCGTTTGTCATGATTCAGTAAGTACTGACAGCACCTGGGGGATGACGTCTCTGTATTTTGAAGCTGTTTACTTAAAAGCAGAAGGAATCCTACTCTATTTTGTTTCACCTAGCAGAAAAATACTTCACTTAAGGAAAACAAGGAGTGTTCAGAAGATAAACTGTATGTTTAATAACTCTTGAACAATCAGTAGCATACTCACATGGGAAGTCATCCACGAACATGGGGTCTATATTATGCAGCAGTTCCACCCTGGGGGAAGGTCTTCCTTCACTAGGAGAGATTTCAAAAGGAAATGTTAATTTCCTTCTATGGCTCATTAGGATTATGCATGTTTTATTTTAAGGCTTTTTGTCATCCTAATACAGAATGAGCTCGTAACCATAAACTAATTGCTATCAACTTTAATCTGAATGCTCTCCTCCAGCCTAGTAGCAACAGCTTTTGCCCCTATCAGTCTTCCCTGAATTCACTGGTGTTTACTGGGATTATTCACAAGTTCACAGAGTACAGAACTGTCCCTACTGAACTTTAAAAATCAAATTTTGCAGCGTAAGCTGGCATGGCACTTGCTATGCTCTCTGCACACTTGAACGAGTGCTGAAAGTGTTTTGGCTGGGTGCCTCAAGAAACACTAGAGGCATTGGCTACCCCTCAAAAACCCACCTTCAATTTGTAATTGAGTTCGCAGGAATTATTTAGATACTCTGAACCTTCTTGTGGGGAAAAAAAAAAATCATCCCTCTTTTTCTAGCCATTGACTCCATAGGTATGGTGTGGAATGAGCCTCCGAACTTACCCATAAATTTTCTGAGTTAAGTAAATCCCAGTCCTAAAAAAACTGAGTAAAAGAAATGTACTCTTTATAAAGGGCAACATGAGTAGGAAGGCACAATTAGAAAGACCTTTGGCTACATCATGACACAACAATATTTTATTATTTGACAGTGAACCTAAACACCTTTTTAGAAACTTCCAGATAACTTAAATTGTTTTCTTATTGTTAAGGAGCTTCATTGTAAGACTCAAAAATTCAACCAGGACCCCTAAGCCACTTGACGTTGAGAATAAAAAAATCAGGTAATATAAAACTTAGTGGAAACTTCAAAAATGGCTGTTATTTTATTATATAAAATATATAATTATACAATATTTACCTGTAATTTAAAATTTTCAATAACAACTAAAATGAATATTGTTCTTTTCCACTTCTGAAACCATTTCTGGATGCTACACATTTTGAATAAGTACAAAATTAACAAGGAGGAGTGGATGAAAGACTAAATGTATTCAGATAATACAGCCTTGGAATTAATACAGAGCAAGTACAATAATTAACCTACAGTGCTAGTAATTCAGTGTATAAAAACTCGCCACAAAAATGTTTTTCCCAAAATGTCTGTGAAAGGTTAACTCCCCCCCCCCCGCCCCCCGCTCCCTAGTATCTATAGTAGTCTCATACTTAACTAAGGAATGCCTGGCCTTATTTAACCAAATTTTATCTTAGATTTAATAGACTCATACTGTCTCTAGATGCTCCATCTACAGCTGTGGTCAAGTGTGCCTTTTGCCATCTGCTCACAGGTAACAGTAACATGAACCAGCCAACACAAGTTAAACTAGGATGTGAATTTATAGCATGTGAATGACTCTGCAGTTACTGCTTGGGGAGATAGTCTTAATTTGCAGTTTCTGAGTGTACCTACATTTTTCAGTATCCTTTTAAAAGAAACGAAACACCAGAATTATGCTAAGTAATCTAGTATCTTCCACCAGGGTCAAATACAGAAGAAAGAAGTAACTTACTCCTATGTGCTTCTCCTGTTTATACATCCAGTATTCACACAGTACCATGCCACGTAGAAAGTCAGAACCAAGGATATTCATGCTGTTCAAGCAGACTAGTATACTATCATATCATTAAAGGTAATTTCCTTTATGGCTTTTAATCTGGAGGGTGGATACTGTACACTAAACATGGCTACAAATGTTATTACACAGCAGGTAGAATACAAAATATAAACATTACACCCACATTCATTTAAGTTTTTCAGGCTGCAGTTGTCATTTTTATTGAGCCATTTTTTTCTAGGATAGAATATTGGTATTAGTAACTTGGAAATCTGATTTATATATAATCATGAGGTATACTCCCTGAAGTTTATGGCATTACAGTATTAAGCTCTGTAGCATTATCAGCTGGTACTGAACTGCTTGTGCAGTTTGGGTGTTATTCCAGTAATTCTGTTGCACACAAAATGGAGGTTAATAACCATCATATATTATTCACAAAACAATAGTCAGAGAAAAGAAGATGGCATTGTATGCTGAAGAAA
Source organism: Platalea leucorodia (assembly GCF_965183815.1). Taxonomy (NCBI): domain Eukaryota; kingdom Metazoa; phylum Chordata; class Aves; order Pelecaniformes; family Threskiornithidae; genus Platalea; species Platalea leucorodia. The sequence goes on along the minus strand of NC_138858.1, from coordinate 26,408,794 downwards.
GTGGCTGGCTAACAGAAAAGGACATCAGGAAGACAGAAACAACGTCCTGGGGAAAACAAATAAAGAATTTACACTTGTAGCAGAGTTCCCTTTCCCTGTGCCTAAACGCTGTTCTCCTTCCCCTTTATGGAGCTCCATGCTGACCTTAGTCCCCTCAAAAGACACAGCCTCAACAACAGATTCACCTCGGCAGATGTTCTGCCGAGGATATTTTGCATCAGGAATACAGTCTAGCCAACAGACCTAGAATAAGAGAGCAGTAAGATTCTCTAGGGAATCCTGCCTTTGTATTTCAGTAGCTTCCACTGTAACCATATCTTACAATGCTCTAATTTTAGAATACTTATTTTTAGACTCCGATATTCTAATATATTGCTCCTCTCCCTAAAAATAAGGAACTTTTTCTTTTCTCTGGTTATTATTCTACCATGTCTGACTATTTAATTTAGCAGTTAAAAGGAACTGTTTTCCAAAAACGTCCTCTATGTAAGAACATCTTGATGAAAACACACAGACTAACTTCAGAGCTGGTATGAGAATCAGCTAGTTTATGCTGAGAACATCACTCTGTCTTCTGTTTTGCAAATTTTTTAAAACCTACAGAAAGATCTAATACTCCTTAGTGAACGTGAACAAACATCTACATGCGATCTTTCGCTTTAGTTGTTGTTGCTGTTAAATATGCAGAAGATGTCCTTGGGAAGGAATCCAAGGTTTTTCAGGGTAAATATGTTTATCTTCCACAAAAACATCCTCAGTGTCTCTCAGCAAAATATGAACCTTTATAACCTTGCCATATATTGTATTTCTCTGGGTCATATCTGTATACACTTTCCTAAAAAAATGATATTTCAGATATGCTGGAAATGAACATTACTCTCAGCTTTACATTGCTCCTTCTTCAGCATTAATTTATACCATGACAATGAAAATTTTTTCAATCAGGTGTTTAATTCCCAAAATGAATGTAACGATTTGGTACACAAGAATTCAAGTTGATCTTGCTTCATTTACTTCATCTAGTCAATTGTGATATTTCCAACATTACAAAAATATAAAACTGAAACTTGCCCTGCAAAACGTATGAGTAAAACTTGAAAACCTACTCTTGCTAACAAGCTTTGAAAAAATATTAGTATTTTGACTGCATTTTATCCTGAATCTCTCAGTGCCTATCATACTGCTTCATGTGCTCTGCCATTTGGTTTTCCATTTTCCTGCTAATGCAAAATAAAATCTTTTTTCTGAGCACAGACATACTAGATATTCAGTACTGAAAACCAAAATATATCAAAACAATGTTTTGATATATCAACCAGGGCAAATTTCTACATAAGTAAAATTATTTTGCCTCGTGTCTCTATTTCAATAGAGAAGTAAGCATCTGGAGAACAGATGTTTCTTAGAAATGCAAGTGCATTGTGAGATACTTGCTTGGAAACATGCAGTACGGTTTAGATTCCTTGACTAGTTGCATTTTAGTGTTGCTTTCCATTAATTTTTCTTGGTATTCTTAGTTACTATTTTTGTAGAACATATTAGTGATATTATCCTGTATTTTTAGATATAATTTCTAATATGTACATGGTTTTAGAGGTTCCAGCTATATTGTAGTGTTACCCATGGTAATCTAAGATATTAGAAAAGTGCAATCTACTATGATTTATGTAGAAGGTTTATACCTGAGATTGGAATGGTCTGATGGATATCCAAAAATGGGTTGGTACAGTCATACTATCCTAAGTTATTTTCAAAAAGAAGGTGGGGACATTAAAGGGAAAGTTAAATCTAATTCCAAAGGTACTTGGAAGAAAGTGAAGTTTAGGAATTACCAGTCTCAAGATACGCTGCAACAAAATTTTGAATGGAAATGTTTTTTTGGTGGCCTACTAGCTTTTACTGTAGAAAACTGTAGCAGAGAGGCCAAGATTGGTATGAATAGAGAAAGACTGGGAAGGTCTGCATGTGAAGACAACAGCACAAACACACAGCAGGGAAAGGGCTCTCATAACAGCCTGTGTTAATGACACCCAGATTAGCAGGTCAGCAGGACCCCAACACATCTAGGCCAGTTTCACAGGACAGGGACATGGGGAGACAAAACAGTGATGGCAGCTGGTGACTCACAGAGGTGGGACAGGACAGAGAAGCAGCACCAAAAGGCTACAAAAAGGCATAACCAGAACCTGTTCATGGTCACCAACCTAAGAAGACAGAAGATGTTAGAGGACTTCATAGCCGGTGTCCCTGGACCTCTGCACCATTGCAACAGATCCTGGGCCTAACATCTGGTCACAGGCATCGTGGTGCCTGGCTGCCAGATGGATGGCTTGAAAACCGCTGCCCTGGTGCCTGGCTGCTGGGCAGACTTCTTAGACACACACCTTTTGGTAAGTGAGTGTCAGATCGTAAGAGTGCGAGCAAAACCTGCTTTATTTCAGTTTCTATTTTAAATAAAATCACATTCCTCTTCTATTAGGTCTCTCATTGATACAGTGTTGCAACAGTATTTCCCACACTACTAAGTCAGCAGATAAATTTGGGAAGAGCTGACAAGGTTTTGACTTCAAGTCCCCATCAGAGAGCTTTTAAGTGGCATGCGAATTTTTACCTAAGAAAACAAGTGCAAACAATGAGAACAAGAACATTGTTTTTCCTCAGTTTCATGCATTGTATGAAAGAAATGTAAAGTATAGCTAGCTAAGAAGAAAGCAAAAGAAGATATTTTTGTCCACAAGAAACATGTGCTCCTGAACTTTATCTTTTCATGCCATTTGCTCCTAACCATTTACTTTCTTGTAGTTCTTCAAGTCAAAATTAAGTAGAGGAGGCATGAAACGAACACTTGTATACACGCGTGGTTTTCAGCACTTCTATTTACTACAAGAACTTAATATTAGTCAGTGTCATGTTCATGCAATTCCTAATTTGGACTACCAGTCATCTTAAAATCATGATAGAAAGTTAATTTTTGTCTAGGATTTCAGCATTTATATTTAGGATTTCAAAATTTATATCTAATTTCTTATTATTTATATGATGATCTATATTAAAAAATTATATATTTATATGTAGTTATTTTCAGAATTATATTATTTCTGTTTATTGTATAAATATCATATTAAAAACACGTCCTTTGAAAACTGACCATTTTTAGACAGAGATCAGACAGATACTGGAATGGATCCAATATTTTTGTGACTTCTGAGAGTATCTGCATTGTCTCATATATTCTTTTGAATATCTAAATCAAGGTTCCAAATTCATATCCTTTTTCCCTCTGATTACACACATATGAAACAGTAGGCTTAGGATTAAAGTCAATGAAAAAAAAAAACAAACCCACAAGAAGCATATGCAGCTACTTGTATTAAACTGGACTGAAAAAAATACAGATGCAACACAGTGATTGGCTATTAATTGCCTTTTTTCAAATGAGGTAGAATCTTAGCAAAATTTAATTGCACTCATTATAAGCAACATAGTTGAACTTTACATCAGATGTCACCAAAAGGGCACTGTACCTTCATTGTTTGCTATCCAATATTCAAGTGACCTTTTGAGTTATGATCATGAAATTTAATATGCTCATTTCTCCTGATTACATGGGAAAATCATGTGAAATTTGACATTTCGGCTGCAAGGTCAGCCAAAGAGCAGCCTAACGGTTCACAGAAACTGTCTTTTTTCCCCACTCTGGACAGACACCCTCCGGTTGGCACTACTGAAAATATTGGAGGTCACCTATTCCCTAGCAGTGCCAGTAAATATCGCACTCAGTTCCTTCACAAAGAGGTAAGATGCAAGTGCCAGGAGCATGCAGGGGATGCACAGCTGTACCCATCCTTCCCCACATATAATTCTCCTGCTGAAGTAACCTGATCTGAGAAGATCAGTCCATGACAAAGAATACCTGCTTGAAACTGAATGCGAATTAGGCAGGAATTCTCCTGGTAGCTGGAAGAAAAGTCTATGGTTTAGGAGTACCCCAGGATCTTGCTGATGCTTTTTCCCACAGTAACATAGGCATGTGAAACATTTTACTGTCTCTGGCTGGACAGGAGTCTTCATTCCTTCCTGGCAGTTAATGGTCCCTGGCCTCAATTATACACATCCTTATCTTCTTCCACTTGGAAGAGAGCCATACAGTACACCTGGGCACAAGGCCATGAGCTCTCTGCAAACTCCAGCTAGTACAGGAAGCTACCCCATAGCTCCTCAGAAACAGAGGCAGCACTAAGAAATCAAGCTTAGCAGTTTCAAAACAGGTAATCCGACAAAAGGTACAAGCAAAACAATTCTGAACTCAAGATATGGGGCGGGGGGCGGGGGTTGGTTTGGTTTTTTGTTTTGTTTGGGTTTTTTTTTAAGTCAAGCTCTATATAGGGCTAACCAGGGACGGGCAGATGGGTTTAACTCTGCCTTCTCTAACTCTCAATTGCTCATCTCAATCCCTAACTCAAACACTTGCTGCTCATGTTTGTTTAGGAACTAACTCCTGTAATTCACAGTCTAGGATGCTAAGACACAAAAATCACTGTTTATCATGATGTGCTATGTAGAAAATTGCAGAAAATAGCTACATTTCTCCTGCAAGCTGGGGTGGGAACCCTGAGAAGGGGACAAAAGGTTATAACACACATAATATAACATTGTCTGACTGCTATAAAAACAGAACAAAGGCTATCAAAAGAAACAAACCACTAATTCTCAGATGAACAGCATGTAGGAAATAGAATTGCTAGTCCTTTTATTCTGCTTTAGCAGTATTAAACTTTCCATCCTAAATGATTCTTATGAGAAGTAAAACTATATTCAAAGACCAACTAAAATAAACATAACTTCTAAGAACATAGACAATAGGATTTAGCCCCATCAGTGAATACATTACATGCAGCACAGAAGAGGGAGAAACAAAGGAATTTAAACCAATGTCACCATGCAATTTTTGCAAAACTAAGGGTTGGTCACAGAAGTTTAAAATTCTGCAGAAACTCAGGTTTTAAGGACTTTGTAATCCATTTTAGAAGAATAAAAGAACATTAGAATAAAAGAAAAGCTTTCAGAGATGAAGGACTGACTGAATATAAGCCTTCATTGAAGATGTCACAAAGGGGCAACACCAGAGTTTCTTCTGATAGTTTGTTCCAGCGAAAAAATCACCTTTATCAGTTAATGCCTATTTCATTTATTCTTTTACATTCTATTTTACTTACTCTGCTGAGCCCAATGCACCAGTAATAAGCATATATTCAGATGTGCCCAGAGCCCCCAGTATTCAGCATTTGTGATAACTTTTTTATTATTCTTTTCCAAAGGAAAAATGTATGGGATTTAACTCATTTTCCTTTTAATGCACAGAAGACTCTCCATTATCTGAACTAATGGAGTTTGGGATATCCCAGTTAATCCAGACAGCACGAGAGGTGCAGAGTCAGAGAGAGCCCAGTAAAAGTCATTAGCTTGGTCTCAGAGCCAACCCAGCTGGAGCTATGCTGCCTCTTTTTTCCAGCCATCTAAGCATGTCCGCACTGCACTCCTGAGTGCTCCAGCTTCCTGAAATCAGGCACAACATCATGACCTCTCAGGAACCAAGTCAGGTCTACTTTTGTACTCAACCTCACAGGCTTTCTGAGACACTGGAGAGCATGATACAGACCTATTCAAATGGTTACACTTGGAGCCAGCCTGACAGGTCCTGTACTGAGCAAACAAACCATCAAAGTGGAATCCATGCTCAGTGAGTTTAATGTCTGCATAGATTTCCCACATGTTCAATTCTAGACGCATATTGCAGAGACACCCAACTGGGCTCTGTAGAGAGCAGGGCTGGGTCCATAAAATTTACTAACTTGTACTCCATGCTGGGCAAAATCAGTTAATGTACTTCTGGATCACAGTGAGCTCCTGAAAAAGTATTCCACGTTTGTGCATTGCTGTGCCCAGACTGACGAAGTCAACATACCAAGTTAAAGCTGTATGGAGGTTTTGCATCTGTGACTAGGATTAATTTGCAACCTGGATAATTCTCTCATGGATAGCAAAGTTAACTGCCCTTATACCTTCCCTTTATTTAGGGAAAGGAAGACATAATATTCCCCCACTGGCTCCCCCCAGTTCCACCTCTGTTCTCTGGGCTGATTAAATTCTTCTCATACCAGAATGCTGACTCGGTGATTTGACATGCAAGTTACCTGATAGCTTTCCAAACATCAAAGCCATCCAAAGGCTTAGTGCCATTGGTATGTCCTCCAGCAAGGTGCACCAGCGTTGGCAGCCAGTCAGAGATGTGGATGAGTTCATGACTTTCTACACCTTTTTGTTTCAGTAAAGGACTTGCAACAAACCCTACTGCTCTCACTCCTCCTTCCCAGAGGGTCCATTTTCTTCCTCTCAGCGGCCAGTTATTCCCACCTGCCAAAGTCTGTCCTCCATTATCTGGAAAACAAGTAATTAAAAGGAATTATTGGTAAGAAAGAAACAGAACAATCCTCCCCACAACATTTATTCATCCACTTGAAAAAATATTTTCACAATATAGGCATGTCATGCAAGTACTTGCATAGTGCTGTTAAGCGTTCATACAATATGTCGCATGTTCAGAGCATGTCACAAACATAAGTTAATTCTTGCCAGTGTCTTACAAATTACTACAAAGAAAAGTTATGGTTAGGCAGAAATGACACCATACCACAAGCCAATGATTTAGAAAGACATTGTTAAGAGCAACTCTGACATTGATTCTAAGTATCATTAGACATCCAAAGCTTCCAGAATCAGAGACTTGAAAAATTTACTTCCAACTACTTTACAGACCGCAAGAAGAGTTGCTATCAATGCCATCATTAATACTCAGAATACGCTGTTTTCCAAATCAGTAAGTTATACTTAAAATGGAAAACTGTTATTCCAGTGTCAGGACAATACCCGTACTCCTAGTTTAGAACCATTTTTTTCCTAGATTTTCAGGCAGCCACATTGATTTGTAATGTCACACAAAACAGACAGTTTGAAATGAGTTGAAACTAGTTAAAATAGTTGAAGCGATTCAGAAATATACTGAATTTACTGGGTTTCGTGAGGACAACACATAAGATATACCTATAAGAACAATAACAGAAAAAGTTGACCTGTGACTACAGTAACTAAGAAATACCTACATGAATTAGAGATAGCTCATGTAACTCTTTTTTAACTGTCTCTGGCCAAGCTTCCACACTTAGAATAAAATCCTTATTCCTGAAGTTAACAGAATTAGTGATTCTTTGAAGTTACTTTTAGTACTGCTGTGCAGTTGTTCTTGTTCAAACCTAATGTAACAATCTCAGAAGAGTCATTGATGACAATTCTTTTAGGTATAATTTTTCTGTATGCTAATGAGGTTAAAATTATTTCAAATAGTAGTCGTTGAATTGACACTCAGTGTAATATGACATGTTTATATTGTATTTTCTGATTAAAAACCAGGAATTTGAGGGAAGAAACAAGAAGTACATGTCCAGCACCTTACAGAAGAACTTTACTGTAACCACAATACAACAAAATGATCTTCTTTCTGTTTCCTTAATTAGGGATCAATGTAAAGCCCACTGTGAGCGTCCTTCTACTGCACACAGAAACCCTTTTTGTTATCCTAAGGAATAAAATAGTGCCTGTCTCCACATGTGAAGACTGTAGAAGGTGGAAGCCTAAGCTAAATGAAGGACTTGGAAAAAATAGCATGATTTGAAAAGTGTGAAGTGTGCTGTGGCCCAACCAGCTTCCAGTAAGGCTGCTTGTGTGTTCAGCACTCTTGCGTTAAAAAAAAAAATTAAGAGCTTTATTGTCTTCAGTATGAGATGCAGGCAACCAAATACTAGCTACCAATATTTCTCACACAACAATGTTGAGCACCGAGATCTGAGAACTTAAGCAGTTGCTGGTTACAAAAAAAAAAAAAAATCAGTTTTGACAATTCCTTCTAATCTTAGTGTAAACAGGAATTCCTGTCAGAGATACACATGGGACGGAGTTTTCAGTAGCTTTTAACCTTTGATGGCCTTAGAATAAAAGGTATCTTATCTACACTATATTAGAGTTTGGACATACAGTGGGATCAAATCTTAAGTATGTTAAATATCTTCTTCATATCACAAGCTACTTACTCTCCAGATCAGTTTAATACTAGCACAAGAGATTTTTTTTTTTTTTTAGTCCTGAATATCAGCAACAAAGTAGCAAGAAAATTATAGAAGTAAACTGTCTTTTCGAAGAATAGAGAGAGAAAAGTGTGCATTTCCTGGGTTACAGTCAAATCTTTACTATAGTTATTTTTTCTTTACTTTCTGTAGTTGAGTTGAAGACATTCACATTGTGCCAGTTTCATTATACAATAAATTCCCTGAGACAAGGAGTCTGTCTAACATATATCCTGTAAAAAGTCATGTGTGATATCAGCATTCAGACATAGTACACTAAGCAAAAAAAAGGGGAAAAAAAATCGTTTTGATAGCTTATCTGATATGTAAATGAAAAAACCCGACATATGAAACAAGCTTCATCCCACTCATTTTGACTTCTCATTTTCACATTGCTAGAACATTACTGTTTCCTTCTCCCTCAGAAATTCGTGTTCAAGAGACCCCTTCTGCTTCATTTCTTGACTGAGTTATCACGATAGTATTGAAGAAGGGAAAAGGATGGTTTCGGGTTTGATTACTGAAGTTTGTTTCCTTTCTAGGTAGGCAGAACAGAGCTGATGTGTCACTGGCAGTTTCTAAGTGATATCATTTTTCAAAGTTATAGATAACTACTGCCGTACAGTCTGAAATATTATCTAGGACTTCAAATATCAACAATTTGTTAAAGAGGAGCAAGCTACATAATAATGAAAGATCATAATGGAGTCCGTATTGATGAAATATTAAGCTAACCACTAAATAATAATAGTTGTTGGGAGGGAGTAAACAAGAAGCCACTGATTGCATGAGGTACAGACATGGCAGAAAGAAAGGCATGAACAACCACTACAGGACTGTAACTGGAGTTCTAGTCAGTCTTACCTACAAGGGTACGTCTAGACAGCAGGAGACAAAATGGGTAGCTGCTGTGTATGTGTTCAGATACCCTTCCCCTAAGATACAGCTGTCGATGTATACAATTGATGCTAAAAGCTTGCATGCGTTCAGAAAGCCACTGGAGAAGTTAAAGATGAAAAAATAATTGATAGTTCTTACATGAAAAGACATCACCTCTGTCTCAGGCATTTCTTCATCCACAAACTGCGGAAGATTTGAAAGTTTTCACAAAATTTTTGGTGAAAGGGACAAACAATGAGTCCCAACACTCTTTCCTAGACGTGTACTACCAGGCACTGCTATAGCGAGGGGATGCTTGGCTAGATGGATCACTCATCTGTGGAAGCACAGCCATTTTCATGTTCTCCCAAATAAGCTATTCCTTACTAACTCCTAATGCTATTTTAGCAAAGTATCTCAAATATGAAACAAACTCCAAAGTCCATATGGAAACTCCCAGTAGTTTAAAACACACACTTAATATCCACTTAGGTAAGAGACAAACAGGATGATTGTTGCTTCATGTTCTACACTGGCTTCATATCCAATTCTAAATCCACTTCAAAACAATATTTTCTGAATGATTTATCGTCTATTTTTGCAACTGTTTCTCTCCATGACTCATCGTAATACCTAATCTCAGCAGACAGTCTCCAGAGCAAAGCTTTTGGAATCAAGGTGCCTATAACTAGAGGCCCTGATTTATAACATTTCTTATTATTAAAGCTTTAGCCTTGCTACTTCAGCTGAGAACACAAGCATCCCCCAAGCATGATACTTCAATTATCTCTTTCCTGGAGACAAACATCAAATATGATTTTCATTAATAATAATAGTGAAATAGTCTGGAAAATGTAGTGAGCATATTTTTCCTATCTGTAAGAATGTTTTTTGTAATTACATCTATACAATTTAGACTTCAGTAGTACCCACAACATATTATGTACATTAGAAAAATCATAAAACAAACTAGCTCTTGTCCCTAGAGAAAGGATGAAAGGGGAGAGAATAAGGCTATATGTAGAAATTATGGTACTTGGCAAAAGTGTTACCTAGCTATTTTATTCAGTTTTGTTTGTTTTCTTAAATGGAAGCATCATACATTTTTAAAGAGCTTTGTAGTTTGCTTGGTTTGGCTTGCTTTGATAGGTGTTTAGGTACCTTTATTTTCTCACAGTATTTTTATCACTCCCATCATTCTGTGTTATTTTAAGGAGGGGGTTACAGAGATGCTTTTTTTCCATTCTGATGGAATTTCCTTTTACAAGCTGAAAATTGTGACAACGAAAGACAACATTGGGGAGTGACATTCTTGCTGATAGGAGAATGGGCTAAAACAGAGTTTATAGCAGGCATTACCACCACCAAGAAAAAAAATGCACAGAAGACATATGCAGGGTAAATGGCAAAATGACAAAATAAAGGAGAGAAACAGAAGCATCCTAGCTACCTTAAAATGTAGTTTTGATCAAAGTTGTGCACTGTTGAACTAACATCAGCCTATGAAGAAACTATGGAGAAATCTGCATAATGCAGTAATTGTATCATAAATATCAATGATATGCTGCACTAATTTGGGAAGAAGTGTCATTCCTGCTATGGAAGAGAAAGTGAAATCCTAAAGAGCAAAGGAAGCACACTGACAGTTGTCAACATTGGGGAGGGAGCCTGCAAAGGTTATATCTGAGGGAACCATGCAGTCACAGACAGAACAGTTTCTTAAGCGCAATAAATATTTCTGAGGGTCAGGAATTGGTCAAAAGAGTCTTTAGGTACAAAAGCCAGGCTAATCTCTAATATTCATTCTCTGCTAATTTACATGACTCATGTGAGTAGCATAATTCTCTTTTAATGTTGTGTTGTCCTTCAGTATCCAAGGAGCAGGAATCTGATAGGATCTGAACATATCTTAAAAAAAAATTTGCCACACTGAATAATTCTATTGGAACTGATACTAACAAAATTAGTAGGACTAACCTCCCCTTGCCCCCCAAAATCAAGGCAGTGCTTCCAAACCCAGAACACCACCACATTTTATGATAGTTTCTCCATATGAATGTATCTGTGAGACATGCATCCTGATAAAACGGATTGATATAAAGCTCTCCAGATGAAGTAACTTTTGTCTTCAAAACAGTCACACATAGTACCCTAGCCCCTTGAATACTTTTTAAAGTACTGGTAAAGCTGATCCTCAGTAAATAACATGCATTGCTACAGCAAAACCAAATTTTGAAGTGACAACTTCTGTCTTCTGTTTTGATTAAAACATCTGAAAAAAGTCAAATATTTTTCTTCTAATTCTAGCAACTGCCCAAATATGCCTTCAAGAAAAAAATAATTTCTTATAGTACTATTTCTACATTCTTTCACTCCCATACACCTATTGACATCTCATCACTTTCTCATCTTAAAGTCGATACAATCCTGTTCACATTAAAATACTTTAATGGAATGATTTGAGAAAACAAAAATCTGCAGCACCTCCATGCCAAATGAAAATAGGACACATTTCCCACACAGAAAATCAGAGAATATAATTTGTTTTCAAAAAATCTTTGTACAACAGAAGGTAACTGTCTTTCAAACTACTGTGTTTTTTTTGTTAAAGGTAACAAAGAGGAATTTAATTTAATAAAAACCTTTCAACATAAGCAAAATAAAAGCAAGGTAAAGCTTATGCATCTTGAATATACCTTTAAAAATTAAGGCCAATGTTTTCTTCTCACAAACATCTGCTTTTGTAATTAATATTCATTGTCATATATATGAGAAAGAGTTTAATTTGTTAAATCTGTAATTTGTAAACTGTCAAAGATGTTTTGCAGGAGTTCTTAAAGGAATCAATAAACAAAACTCAACAGAGAGGCCCTTCTGTTTCTACCAAACGCTTCTCTGAAGAGTTGCCAGCTGCCAAACATTTTGACTAGGGCAGCAGATATATGCAGTGATGTGGGATGTATGTGACTAGTAAACAGTTTAATGACTAAAACCTCTTTGAAGAGCAGTTGGACAATAAAAAACAGCAATAAAACAATTCTGAGATCAATAACTAATGAAGCATGTATGTATTCAAGTCTTCAGAGGGACTCACTTTTTTATTGAATTACCCTGGAATTGAAGCAACAGTCTGCTTCATACTATGAAGATAACCCATATCGGCAATAGATACTCACAACTATGGAAAAAGCTTCATTTAGGATTTATACTTCATTAGACAATAGAAAACCAAAAAAGGCAGAAGTGTTGACTTAAGAATGACCCCTGACAAATGTCCTTCCTAGGATCATAAATATCTCTCGCCTGTGCACGTTCCTTGCTAAGACAATTCCACAGTGGTTACTGAACTCAGGGGCAATATTAATAGCATTAATAGATTTGTCAAAACTTCATGCGTCAGAGCTCATGACTCTGACAAGTTCAGTTTAAATTGACCAATGGGCTCGAAAGTTATTGCTGGGAGAAGAAATTGAATGGAAACAAGTCCTCTAATACTGTATAGGGCCGGTTTTCTAAGAAAGTAAGCTTAATCTGCCCCAGTTGTACGCACAAAAATCATTGTTACCTGTGTAGTGGAATGAAAAACTTATTTTAAAAGCTATAAAGAGACTTTGTGTTTGATTTTTTGGATGCTGCGAAAAACACTATATGAAGAGTTTCCAAAGAACACTTAAGTACAGTATGACCAACATGGTAACTTTCTTCACCACGTGGACAAGTGGCCCAACCGATTTCCCTTCTGCGACTTCTACTGCCTGCACACGCTATCTTAGCAGTTTCTGCTCATGATGTTGCTTCAGGTTAATGGTCTAGAATAAAGGTGCTATTTTCTCTGCAAAGAGGCCAGAAACTGGACTTCACTTTAATGATTTCCCTCACTGCTTTTTCACCCACTCTTATGTAGGACTTAAGTGGGTAAATTAAAAATTGTAAATAATACAGAAATTAATTTTGCATTTTTTGTATATTATTCAAAAGAGACAGTGTGCCTTGTTGTACAACTACTTATTTTCTTCTAATAAACTAGATCTTGTTTCAATTATACTATAGCAAAGTACCTTTTTTTTTTTTAAACAGCATCCTTTTTTTGTCTCCCTTGTGACCACTCAGGTTGCTGCATTCTTCTTATGACCACAACTGAGCTACGCCCCGCAGTCCCATTGACATGCCTGGCAAATTGTTCTAGACAAGCTCCTCAGAGAGGGTTTCCTGGAATTTCTCCACAGATTCATCCAGGACTGTATTTAAGCAGTTATTAAGCAGTTTTAACTCCAGTATTTCTTTTCAGTCTTTGTATTTTCTTTCTCCAAATAAAGAACTACTAATAAGTCTCCTTACCAAAAAAAAAAAAAAAAAAAAAAAGAAAAAGAAAAAAAATACTACCCTTGCTGACTACATTTAGTGTGTGAATTGTTTTAGACAGTAAGAATATCTCATAAAAATATGCAAGGTTTACATAAACTGTCCTTAACTTCTATTTATTCTAAACCTTCCATTCTTGTTCTCCAGGGAGTTTAATTTTGTGATACGTATTATACAACCTCAGTTACAATGGCAGAACTGTAATCCTATATATGTGTCCCAGTAAACCTAATTATCATGGTAAGTTTAAAAATTGGTTTTGGCATTTGTAGAGCAAGGAGTGAACCAAGAATATGGAAAATATTTACAACAGTAACTCTGGAAAATACAGTAGTAATTAATTATTTCCTATAAGAAAAACAACAGTCTTAACAGAAAATTAAAAAAAACTCTTTCAGCACAACAATCCAATAGGACAAGTATTTCTGGACTGTTTTGCATTGTATGTCTCAAAGCACAACACATTCTGCATAAATAAATTTTAGCAGTAAGTAACAGAAGACCAAAACTACTTGATATCACCAAAAAAAAAAAATCAACATGCAAAATATTTTATGATAATGAGGTTAATAAATTTAAATACATAGCTTCTCTTGGATACCTATGTTCATTTTTAAAAACAGCCATCCAAAAGTTTAACAGATCTGTATGTATATAACTCATACATCCACAGAGCAAGAAATAACCAACCAACATTTAAAGGAAGTATACAATTAGGAATCAGTCAAAAAGAAAAAGGGAGAGAGAAAAATCAAGTGCTGTATGCCAAAAAGGTCTTTGACTATGCAACCACTTTTTTATCCTATTCAGAACACAGCACAAAGGAAGCGTTTGAAGTAATACATCTGCAAGGGCAAAGTAAGAAGAAAACTTAACTTTAAGCATCTAGGAGCATACAAATACAATTAGATATCACAACTCAATTCACTAATTATTTATCATGTACTGGTGCTTAACAACTTTAGCCAACCATTAGAGCATGAAAGGATCCAGCCTAACATTTCTGGCTCCTGGCTACAAACACCTACATCTCCTTTTTTCCTGAAAGCAGTTAAAAAATACCTGACAAATACTCTTAACTGTATCTACAGTACTTTTCAAATCCAACATTGGTATGCCCCAGCTTTTTTTTTCTGTTTTTCACCTGTGCTTAAGCTCCTGCTTTTTTTGAATTGATGAATTTTTCTGAAGCTGCAAGAGAAAACTCCCATACCCTGTAATTTCTCCTCATGGGCCCCTGCAGTAAGCTGATCTAGTGCACATCTGTCTGATACGTAAACCATGCCAAGCTCTGTTTGAAAGGCATGTCTAAAGCCACAGTGTTTTAAAAGTGAGTACAGACCAGAAAAAAAAAACAAAACTCTGTTTTATTTTATAATGCAGGTTTCAGCATTTCAGTACGTTATCAAATTAAAGCATCTTCAAAATAATGAGAGAAAGGAACCTCGTAAGCTCCTGCTACTCCTGAAATTAAAGGCTGCCTACATACTAAAGCCATCAACTGCATGTAACCTAGCATGAAATATGGGCACAAAATGTTTGAAGGGGAAATATTGTCAATAATAATTCCTGGTACTTGTTCCAGTTTCTTGCTTCTGATTAACAGATTAATTGGTTTGTGAAGAGGAGAGTGGAAGTAAGGTGCTTTCTCTTTGCTAAAAGGAACAACGGACTCCCTCCCATATGCTCCCTCTTTCCCTTTAAATAAGTAAGTGTTGTAAATGTAACTCAGAAAAATGTTTAGTTTCCAAGTGCATCCCCCCGCCTCTCCCTACCAAACAGAAGAGATATGTCCATATGGTAGACAGACACTCAATAAAAGGACAACTGGATAGGACTGACAAATGATTGCAAGTATGCTGGGAAGCACTGAATTTCAAGCATTACATTTTCTAAGTGCAGAAAGTGTCCAATAGCTGGAAACATCTAGGTGTTTTTATTCAGTAAAAGTATTCGGAAGTTTATTTTGAATGCATTTGGGCTTCTTCCTCTGCTGCTGGAAGCAGCGTGACTCTCTTAGAACAAACCTTGTGCTGTTATCCAAACAACATTATGGATCTAATTAGGAGGGTTATT